>NC_081405.1:390112400-390444483 GCF_030272615.1 Cryptomeria japonica
TCTTAGTGTACTTTTATTTTCCTTATCCTATGGAGGTAGGTAGTGAATTTGTACTATTTTATCCCTTTCTTGTGTGAATGTGGTTCGTATGTCTATCTCCTAGCATGGGGGTGAGCCTTCGGGTTCCACATGGTAGGGTGGTAGTTTTCTTCTTCCATCAGGTATTCTGGACCTGTTCATTGTGTGGATTGGATTTACTCCTCACTTCAAATTATTCTCTTTTTATAGTTTATTATGTATATTAGAGGAAGATTCATACATTCTTTGCAATTTTATATGAATATTTAATATAACTGTAATTGTAATTTTGGACATGCCTTCAAGTCAGATGATGTAAACATTGATGTTATTATGATTTTATTTAAGTGAAATGATTGTAGGAATTATGTTACTTAGATGTAATATACAATGTAGATAGAATATGTATTAGTTATTTTATTGTTCAAAGGCATTACAGGAACATTTGGATTTGGGTCCTACAATGAATATAATCTTAAAGGTTAAATGAATGCAAATAGTATCTCATTATAGTGAAAATTAAATGGAAATGGATCATTTAGTTATGTTAGTTTTCTTATTAATGCTCATCTCTAATGAATGGTTAATTGGTATCTATATATATATTTTCTTCATGTTTTGATGAGTTTTCAAGTAACAATGTTAAGGAACCTTAGAGGATAGTTTAGTATTATTTCTCTAGCTTGTGCATTTGATTTTATAAAGTTGTCTCTAATTAGAATATCGCATTAGGTTACACATTAAGATGTTTTAAAAAAATATTTCACCTCTTAGTTGAGTTAGTTTGGTTAGACCCTTTGGGGTTCCTTGGCGGGGCATTACAAAACATAAATTGTAGAGTCAAGGATATTTGCACACTATAGATTAATGCCTTGAGAATCATCCAAACCTGTACTAGTGAATAGTTGTAATGCCCCGCTAGGAAACCCCGAAGGGATAAGCCAAAATACAAGATAAGAGTGCAATAATTTTTTTTTTTTAAAGATACACCACATAAGATACAACAAGATATCAAAGATTCAGATTACATAGCGGAAGACATCAACTAACACCTAAAGAGTTTCCCAACGAGATTACTTAAATTTCACAATTCACTTAACTCACACAATTAAACCAATAAGCTGATTATCTTAATAACGAGATAATGCTTAATCAAGATAATTTCTTTCAGAAGATGGAAATATAAATCACAAGCAAAGATTCATCCATTAAGATCTATTCATAATCTTCATTCAAGCTTTTCATTAAAAAATACAAGCCATACATCTAATATTCTAACACACTAGAATTTCATCATAAACATATGAGATCTTTTCAAGCATACTTATTTTCCTTAACAACAACTGACTATATTCCATTACTCTAAGTTACATTCTTTCATATTCTAATTTATTGCATTTTAAAAGACGATTGCATACATGCATCTACAATAAATCTCTTCTAAACCACTTATGCATTCGATCAAAATGGCATTCAAGAAGGACTGCATATAAGCATTTAAAGTTAATTCCTTCTTATCCACTTATACATTCTAACATAAGCTATTCATACATGATAAAGCCGAATAACGGAAACATAAGAGAATAACATCACATAACACCATAATGATCTCGGAGTTCACCCCTAAAGGGCTACATCTCTGGGTCTGCTCAACTGCAAGACCCCTCTGATAAATAATAAAGTTAGGAATACAAGAGGTTACACCATTTACAATCTTGCCATCAAGGCGAAACACAAACAATATATAAGCGACCGCATCGGTCAATTAATACATAAACGATCCCTGAAAAGAAAAGGATCCAGCTGAACATAATCAAAGCTAATACAAAGGTCCAGGAGAGCATCCACAAAACTGAGCCATCACCACCCAAGGTCTAACATGAAACTGATACTCACAAGGGCAGAGACAAAAGGACGACCCACAAAGGTACTCCTAACAGGACAAAACGACAACACACTAGCGAACGTAGGGACAAGTGTCATCACACAACCTGGTACGGTTACCATGGCAGGTCTTCATAGGTTCCGGCCCCATACACTGGGTTACCCTGGCAACCTAATCCGAGCCTCCGGCCCATCCAAGCCTCATGTGGACCCACACATCCTCTCGTGAAGACAAGGATGGTGGTTTGCCATTTCAGGCCTTCCCACAGCATGTCGAGTCTATGTTAGCACTCATCCCATGTGTGAGGCACAATTATCTTACTTAGAGATTACATTCTAATCTACTGATAGGTTATCACTTATTAGACTCACTTTCGATGGGTTATCCAGCAGCCACTTTGGGCGTGGCCCCCAATCGAAAGCCACTTTCCCATACGACACTAGACTATACTCAGACGAACTCAAAACCCAAGGAATACACATGGTTAGATGAACGGAGTTCAAGAAGGAGGAAGCATCCCTCATTTGGTCAAACACGAATCGTCATTCGACACCTACACAAAGGATATGACCAACTATGACACTACCACAAAACAACAGTCAACTCGAAATCGAGGACTGAAACAAGTACCCCAAATCATTCCATACGACAGGGACCTATCAAACAAAGCACTCTTACCATTTCATAATTAAAAGCGAATACAGAAATTAAACTCGCATAGGTAATATTCAGCAGATACAATATTTTCCGAATTGATCTAAACATTAAAAGTCGATCAAGTTTTCTACAAGATCTATATCAGATTACAGTTATCTACCTCATCTAGGAATAGTTTGTTCTTGGTTTTCTAACTCTCTAAGGTTCAAAGCATCAAACAGACATATTAAACCATAATGAGTTCTTAAACCAAATTCATATTAATAAAACTCAGACAACCATTAATCAATTAAATAAGATATTTAATCTCCAATAAAAACATCATTGACATACTGGTTCGAAACCAACCTCTACAGTATCATATTTCCAAGCCCAGTTGCTCTATATGAATCATGGAAATATAAATATATAAGGGAATCCAAAAATTAACTGTTAATTAAAGAGTATATTTATTATTCCACAATAAATAAAATATACACAATTAACGACTGATAGTGCACAATAACCCAGTTAATTATTAGTTAATATATAATTATTAATCTTTGTTAATAAAATATATTTTACCAATAATTAATGCATTGCACATATTTCAAATTAAATATCGATTAGTTTATACATATATATAAATTAATTTCCATTAATAATATATATAATAATCATTAATAAATAATTGAAAACTTTATTTAAAAAAAAAACTTTTAATTTAACAAATTTATTTATTTATTTTAAATAAAAAATAATAATTAAAAAAAAACATGAAATACTTATTTAAAAAAAAACTCCAAGGGCAGACCCACGTGGGGGCCACGTGGGCTTCTCCCACGCGGGCCTCCCTTTCCCCACAGGAAGGGCTGGGGAGACCATGACGTGGTCTCCACCCAGCCTAGGCTGCGTGGAGAGCACGACATGGCCTCCCGCAGGCCTCTCCCCAAGTTTAGGGAAGCCTTGGCTCTCCCCAAACATGGGTCGAGGGCCTTGGCAATACCGTCCCTCCAAATCCGCCAATAACTAAACTCCACGCACGGTTAAATTCCGTTTAATAAAATATATTTTTTTTAAAAAAAATTGTTGTTAAAAATTTCATACACAGCAAGGAAAAAAAAACACAGTCTCACAGAGACTGAAATAATTAAATTTTTTTTTTTAAAACCAAAACCCCATTGATATATTTTTAAAATACCCAGAACAGGGAAGGGGAAAATTTCTCCAAAACCAACAACATATTTGCCAAATAAGATTGATTAACATTCATATATCAACCAACAGGCAGATATTTCTGATTTAAAACTTGAATGAGAAGGCATTAACTTAGAATTTTAACAAATTTCATTGAAGAACAACCATTCTCAAGTTTATTTTTATTTTTATTTTAAAAACAACCAGAGCAACCATAATCCAGAATTGAAATGGAAATAGAACAAGAAGGGATTGGATGGGAATTACAAACACAACTGTATCATTTTCCCCAATAGCTGAGATTTTTATTTATTTTTAATCTCCACAAACAGATTTCCTCAAATCCAAAACAATTTCTGATAAGCAAAGAACCAAAAGATAAACCAGAATCTTACCTCTTAGAGCAATCCTGGAAAAGATTCAGTGAGGAGCCCAACCTGTAGGCTCAAGAAATTTTTCCTCCTCCAAACCCCCAAATTTTCTTTTTTTTCAAAAATATTTTTCTTCCAACAAAATATCCATCCTCCAAAATTTTCCAAAAGTCTAGGTTATCAAGATGAGTTGACCAAAATTTCATTTTTTTGGAATTAAATTTTTTTATTTAAAAATAATTCCCAAAATTACTATTTTCCAACTATAACAACAAATCAAATTGCTTTTCCCATTTAAAATTGATTTTTTTCTCACTCAACTGAAATTTAACCTTTCTATATCAAAATGCCAAAAGATTAAATTAATTCTATTGCAGTTAAATTCAAATCTTTCTTTTTCAATAGCATATACAAAATACATTTAATATTCAAAATCAACCATTTAATTGAACTTACTCCCAATTTAAGACGAGCAATCCAATATCAACGATAATCGCATAACGAAATCCCGATTAATCTAGTCCATTAATCTTTAATGCACAAACACATATTTAATCAAATTAAATACTAAGGACTAATTAATCAATTTAACCATACACATCAAGCACGCAAATCGAGAAGGTCAACCAAACAGACGACTCGCAAACCCAAACAAAAAGGGATTACCGACGGCGACTGACGATGCTCACTTGAGCATGACTAAGGTCAACTAGGGTCTTACGACCACCTAATCCAACTCTAAGGATTAAAGAGGTACACTCAAACTTGCAAATCTAGGTGAAGACGAACCTCGCACTCATGCGACGTTGTACCTGAAATTTCCTGCAAGCAAGAGTCATACATGCATACATATATAAAATTTAATGAAAGCGTTAGCCCGATATTAATACCACAAAATAGGAACACTAAACAACTTGCATACAACTAGTGTGAAAACCACATCAACAGCTATGCGTTAAATCAAACATCTGACTATAACATTATATTAAGATAAACTGAACAAGATTAAATCGAGATTAGAAATTGATTAGGGCAAGGGTACTACAATAGTGCAATAACAAGGACAACAAATTTATGATTGTCTAAAATATTACCATCAAGTATACAAACATTATTTGTCAAGTCCTGTGCATTATCTAGAACAGACTCATGAGATATGGCTATTTCCTGAACCATGTTTGTTTCATTCATGAATCCCCCCCACTACCATGAGGTTTAGTCATTATACTTGGACAAATATTATCAGCAATTTGAAATGCATTAAACTTGGGGTATCATACTACTAACAATTGTTTGGGCAATGCTTTGCAACCTCTGGTCTTTTATACTCAATTATGTATGCAGCTATGCAAGAATCTATAGTTTCAAAACTATGGAATTTTACCAACCCATATTTCATCATTCCTTCAATGCATATTGCCATTCAAAAATGCATGATGCAAATTTGAGGCTCTTTACTCCTCAACTTGTAACTAATTTTCTTGTTAGAGGCACCCAAATATACAATCAAGGCCATTGCATCATGAGGTCTATAGTAATCAGGAATCTTCTTCAAACATTTTTGCAAATCTGAAGTTGAAATTGGGAATTGAATCTTCATCCTTAATATGAATATCCATAAAATCACTAAGCATTGTGAACTCACAAATTCTCTCACCGAATTTCTCAGTAGATGTCAATTGAAACTCTCTCCAAGAGTTGATAGATCCTGGGCACGAACTTAAGAACCACTCTCTAGCTTCATCCTTCAAAGACTGAATAAACAATCTTATGATTGCATCCTCAAGATCTATTTCATAATCATCCATTAGATTACTAAATCTATTCAAGTGCATATTTGTTGATTCAGTCTTCAAACCACTAGATTTGGGTAATCCTTCTCTAACCTCGAGTGGAATAGTATTTGGGTAACGATAAATACCTTCAAAATTTATGGCTCTATATCGTTCAATACTAAAATGTCTTCTATTACATGGCTGAGATTTATTACATGGTATGGTCACATTTGGACCCATACAAGAATACTTATACTACTGATACATCCTAACAATTATGCCCTTACAAATTTTCTTTACAACAAGAGATCTCAAAATTTACATTATACATGACATCAACAACTAAGATCTCATTCCAGAAAACATACATACTTCCCTTCAGAATACACATAATGCAAATAATAACTAAGAAGTATGTAAAAAATAACACTAATATTTCCCTAATTTAGTGCTCAAACCACTTCGAAGGGAACACTTAACATCTTACATTCTCATAACTAATATCAAACACAACATTACTTCTTTAACAATTATGAGAATACCTGGAAAATTTATAGCAGCTGCTAGACTCTCCTTTGACTGAAATTATGCTAGATCTGAAATTTTCTTCACATCTCCATCAGGTTCTTCATTCAAAGTCTCTAACTCCTTGATAGAGGAAAAATTTCAAACAGTTGGAAGCCTTTTCAGACACATATTCATTCTAGGTTTCTCCCAATAGCAGAATCACGCCATCCTTTTCAAATTAGCTACAATAAAACACTTCTAGGTCTAAAAAATCAATATCTGAAATGAATTTCATATTTTATACCTTCTTTTGACTCTTTCCATATGGATAATTCAATGGTTCCCCAGTAGAGTCACCAAATTGTTGGTTCCCAAATCAACAAAATGTTAAAACCTCAAAACTAGCCAGGTTTCATGATTAGCTTTTAACACCAGACTTGGCCAATTGGCAAGAATTACTCAAAAACGAGTTACTCGCCTACACTTCAGGCTCTGCAAGACCTAAGAAGGTAGGCCTTTGCAATATTTATGGATTTCAAACAATTAATGACAAATATTGCATAGAATAGATGACTCTCAGCATGTTTAGCCAGAATACATAAAACTTCATCTAGAATTGGCTTTGTTCTAGTTATATATCATTTATGCATGTTTGAGAGTAAAAACCCTACTCTAATTCTACTCCTACAAACATGAAAGGAAAAATAATTTGAATAACTTGATTTACTTTCTGAGGCATATCAAACTCAAAATAAACCAATACCCATTTTGAGATACAAGGTCAAACACAAAAAATAATTGATCTTTACGGACAATCCTATGCACACTAGAGGGCCTCTTAACTACTAATCTTATGTTAACAAACCTATTTACATGATCAAAAGATTCTACTTATAGATCCCAAATCATAGACCCCATGTTATTGTCATAAGATTGAAGAATTTTAGTTTTGCCCTTGAGAAAAAGCAAGAATCGTATGACACAGGATCAAAAGAAATGAAATGAAAAAATCAAATATATCTCATATATTAAAGTCATGTAATAGTAATATTTATAACCTAGAGATAATCTTATGACTACTTTTATAATGAAAACTAGTATCATTTATCCTTAATCTAACCCTTTACAACCTGAATTTTCTACCCATAGCTCTGACAATGGTGTTACTTTGTTATGCCCTTGTTTGATATCAAGCTCTCAGAATCCCTTCCCTACAGGCATGATATTCCTTTTATAAGTCAAGTAATACAAAATGAGCTACCTGTCATTTTACATGTGGCAAAATTTCACTTGTCATTAGTCCAATTTCCAAAGAAAATTCTTTAGGTCGAAAAACATGCTACCCCTCTTTTGTCTTGAAGTGAAACTACTTGGTTGGTATATATGAAAGCTTTGGTGCCAAGGTCAGAGCGCTTCCATGAAAACCAGCTAACTTGTGAACCATGCCACCACCACACATTTATGGTTGATGCAAAGAATACCAGGATGAAATATTCTCATTGTACTTCCCAGTAGGGGAGAACTTTGAGAATTTTTATCAAGAAGGGATGTATGACTCCAAAGCCGTCTCTCATGTGTCTTCATCCATCTTTTTCTCTACATTCCACCTATTATGAGGGGAAAATTATGATTGGCACAAAGATACAAATTATTTGCAACTGTAGCCTTAACTCATAGTTGCACTCGTGCCTTTTAATATCCCTCTGGCTACCATTTATAATTTTAATCCCTTTGGCTACAAGGTACTCCATCTACCTGCTTCAATTTGAGGCCTATGAAGACCTTCCATGACATGATTCCTCCAACACCACCAGACCATCTTTCCTTGTGCCAAAACCCAACTTTACTATTTATGCACTTCATTTCACTACCTCTACAAATGAAATCAGGAACACTTTCTAGAAAAAATATGTTATTTGCAAAGACACATTTATCTTCCTAAGGCTCAATAATCCAATTTATAACACAACCTCTTGACTTAGGAATGATGACAATAAGTGATTGATTTGGTATCTTATTTAGTTTCTCTTCTTCAAACCTCAAGGTAACTGCAAATGGATGTCAAATCCTCATAGTGTCATCACTTTGATTTACTCATAGTGTCATCACTTTGATTTACTCATAGTGTCATCACTTTGATTTACTCACATACTAAAGCAATTCGTGTGAGCTATACTTTTCTACTATTTTCAGATATAGAACACCAGTAAAAAGATGCTTTCATTCTCAAGTTATGGCCATAAGTCTGACATTTGCATCTAACTCGCTAATTTTGGAATTTATTATGCCAACATTCATGGGCTTTTTGAGGAATTATTAGGATACTTTTATTTTTGGCGACAAAGCAAATGGTGAGATCCTCAGTAAAATAATCTCTACATATAATTTCCAGCTGCATCACCCTATTCATTTTTGTTGAACTAACCAATTGAGGTACAACTTCTCAATGAGTTTTGAGTTAGCTCACACATCATCGTGTAACCATAGTCTCTTGGATATTTCATCAGGGCACAATAAAACTTGGGACTTGGCAAGGGTATTTGAAATATTCCACTAAGTGTCTGTCTGAGTGACAACCACTTAAAATCTTCACAAGAATACCCCAATCAAAACTTGGCACGATATTAAGAAATACCTCACCGAGCCCCAAGCTATGATTTTGAGGCACTGCCCAATTGCCATATTTGAAACAACTCAGTACTGAGCAAGGCATAGGAATGACTTCACTGAGCTCCTGAGTAGACCAACCCCTATACTTTCTTGGCATGATCTTGAGACTCGGTAAAAGCACAGCTCACCAAGCACCCGAGATGGACAAATAGAAACCTCATGGACAATAATCATTACTCAGAACTCGGCAAGATGTCTCGAGTTGCATTCCAGAACTTCAAGCCTCAATAGAGTATGAAGATCGCTTCACCGAGCACTGAGGACTTTGGAACTATGACCCCCACCTTAGAATAACTTTGAAGCATATGCATATAACTCATGTATCTAGGATACTAAGGATAAATCAAATCCTAACATCACCAGTTGAAAAGAAGCATTACAACTTCGGGTTGATTTTTAAACGATAAGAGATCCCATAAGGAAGGTACTTAAGCCATGGGTAACCAAAACAGGGAGTCACTCACAAAATATAAAAATCCCACCAAATGAACACTTGAATGTGCCTCATAACCAGGATAAAGTTCAAGACCAAACCCTAAAGCATTTATGGAGGTTCTTGAGGAGACACATTAGTGTGCATGATTCTAGTTTTCACATTGGACTCTCATAGTTTTCCTAAAAATTATGAGAGTGCCAACATTACATCAACATTATTCCTCAATTTCATAATCCATGATTTGAATTTCCCTCTAATTTATTAATCATTTAATATTTTAGTCAATTAATCATTTTCCTCTGGTATTAATTAATAAATCTCATTATTTAATTAATTTTGATTATCCACTTTAATTAAATGATCTTATTATTTAATAAAAAAATTCTACCTTCTCATAATTAGATAGTTTTTTTTAATTTATTTAATTAACTAATTATGTCCTTTAAATTAAGTAAATTCCTTAAATTTATTTAAATGTCATTTCCCTCCAACTTCAATTCAAATTTATTTCTCTCTCTTTCCAATTTAATTTCATATTTTTTTAAAAACCATTTTTCTCTAAATGACATTTCATTTTAAATTTCCTACATCACATGTGGAAATTCCTAACACTCACACTCAATTCCAACTAGTGAGTCAACAATCACTTTTTCTAACTAGTCAATCACTTCCCCTATTTTTGAAATCATATTTTTGTATTGCCTAGTCAATTCAATTCCTCTCAATCAAATCTATTAACTAGTCAGTCAAGTGAGTTATTTTCTCAATCAGATTCAGTCATATTGAGTGATTGTCTCCCACCAACATGTCTCATGGTTTCTCAGTCATTGATCAATTATGTTCTCAAATTGATCTCAATTGTTGAATTGAATTCCAAGAAATCTATAAATTCAAGATCAATCTCCATTATCTTCATCATTCATGTGCTTATATCTTGCAGGTTTTTGTGAAGTGCAACTTTGAGAGCCATTGCACAACATAAGGAAAATAATAACAATAGAGGCCAAGTACATGGGAATCAACATTGAGTTTTCTTATGTTATTGTTATTTTATTTTTGTTGATTTCATTTAGTATTCCTTCATTTTGTTGCAGTTGGATCTTATGATTATATTTAAGGTTTAGTGGTTTCCTTCTAGTCTAATTGACACGTTAATTTTCCTCTGGTACACATTTACCATTAGGAGTTACTTTTTTAAAAGTATTCTAGGGTTACAAGACTTATTGAGATCCTAATGTCCATTACTTTCTTATCAAGTGTAGTGTTGTAAATTGCACTCCTTTAATTATGAGTCTAATTTCACACTCTTCTCAACACTTATTTTAATTTCCCATTCCTCTAAGAATTTTAGGACCTTTTCTTGCCTTCAATTAATCCTTAATTTAAGAATATGAGTTGTATCCTATTTTAAAACTTCAATACACTCCTCTTTGGGCCCTTAATTTAAGTGTGCCCTTTCTTCTACATCATTTCAATCTTATATGAATCATATCACATTTTAAAGTTCAAAGTACTTTTTCCCCAACTTAAATGTCACTATCCTTACATAAATTATAGATCCAATATTAGGGCCTTATCATCTTTCTTCCCTTAAATTTTGGTCCTATTTTGTCGAGACAATGATAATTGATGTCATTGTAAAATGCTTTTTGGCTAAAATTTTGGGAGAACAAATTGTTGACCTTGACAAATCCATATCTATCCTCGAAGTTGGGATATGATGTAATTTGGCCAAAAATTAAATTTACCTTGAGAAATCTATATAAGGCATCATTCCTAATTCATTTTATTATCTCATCTCTTCATAAGCTACCATATCATTACAATTCAAGAGCAATATTTATTCTTCAAGAGTAGATTTGAGTTCAAGGAGCAACAAGCTATAGAAAGGCATCTTTAATTATGTTTTCATGATGAATTTTGTGATTATTTAATATGTTATTTCATCAACACTTAGAGGACTTATCATAGGATCATTACATCATCATCATTATTGTAGGGTTAATTCCAACCCAAGTTTTGACTAAGGTAAGCTCCTAAAGAATTAAACAAAAAAAATTGCTCTTGTTTTATACATTTTTAGTTTCAATAACAAGTTATAGGTTTGGTTTGAAGATACAAAAGTGTTCAAGACTCAAAAAACCCAAACTTCTTAGGAAATTTCATTAGAAAATATATGGACACTAACAACTAGCATCTCTTTCCACCTAGACTAGGGCGTCTAGCACCATATTCCAAGTGGTTCAACTTGAGGTTTAACCAAAAGATGGCTTAGAGACTCCTAAGACTAGTTGGATTTGTAATGACCCACTTAAAGCTTAACCAAAAATTTCCACCATTTTTTTTTTAATTTCTTACTTGTATTTGATTCAATCACATACTCAGGTACTTCTATCCATATGGGATAGGCATCAATCCAACTAGGATAGGCATCTAACCATACATGCTAGGCATCTATCTATACAAGAGAGGGGATTTCATCTATCTAATTTGGGATAGGAATCTACCCAATAAAAGTAGGCATCTATTCATAAGAATAGGAAATGCTCTGGCCAGAGACTTAGACTCATCAGGACCATCCAAGTCCTAAGTCACACTCAAAAGACTACACTCCCCTACAAGGAGTGCACCGAGGTTGTCATCCTTAGGAGTATATGAAAACAATATTTAAAAAAGCTTGAGTTCTACCATGGAATTCAGCCTAAAGCCTCAGGAAGTCAAGCAAATCCACACAAGATTCTTTCCGAGTATACTTTGAATTAATCTTAATATTTTAGTTAGTATTATCTCGACCCTTGATTGAAGGACTAAGGAAATTTGAAAACCAACAACTCACCCTTAGCCAAATCCTAATCCCCATCCCTGAATGCCTAAGTACTAGGGACAATTCCATCCCTAGACTGCCTACATTCCCATTTTGACATGGGATCATGGCATAAATATGTAGTTTTGGTTTCTAACTATGGTTTAATGTAAATTATTTGGTGGGTACACAACCCTTTCTAGGATCAATGTCCTAGACAATTTCTCTGTGGTTGCTACCCACAATGGTAGCTCTATAAAAAAAAAAGGCTCAAGGTGGCCTTCTTCTTGTAGCCTAAACCAACTAAGTCCTATTTCCAATTATATATGTCATCCTTGACCCATTATCATCCACTAAATTTTTATCAAGTTAAATAAATTTTAAAAATATCACACACAACAAAACCCTAATGGCATTTTCTAAGGTTTAACTAAGCATATGTAAGTTCAATTAAAATTTATCTTTTTGGATTATCAATCCAAGTGGGATTACTCGTCCCTTGGATTTTAACTTCCAAATGACCCTTATTTCTCCCCGATGATTTATAGGGACGATGCCATAGACGTCATTGTTGCAACTTTATTAGGCATTAAGTGCAGGAGTTCAATACAACGACATTACTCGTAAGTGTGACCCAAAGGCACAATAGATATCGAATGTTGCTAAGTTTTTTAGTTTCAACTTCTCTTTTTTACTTGTCTAACTAAGAATTCAAATATAATTCCATGAAACCTTAAGGCATTATATTAAAACAACTATGTAAATGAAACTGTTGCATGCAAGGAATAATTGCTTCAAATTTAAAAATCAAGATATAAATTTTGAAAGGAATATTTGTGAGAATGAAAATAAACAAATAAACTACTCAGAAATTATTATTATTTCTTGAGAAGGAAAGACTACTAAAACTAGATTCTTGAAATGTAACTTGCTTGATGAACAAACAAATCTTCAACTCCTTGAAATGTAACTTACATGATAAAAAACAATGTTCAACTTCTTGAAATGTAATTTTCATGGTAAACAAACAAATGTTCAACATCTTGAAATGAGATTTTTTTTAATTAAATATTAAATCATTTTGCTTGAAATGAAAAAATTGCTTTAAGGAGACTATGAATTTAAACGCATTCACTTGGAAGATAAATCATTTTAACCTTTAATACTTGAAGTATACAAAAGAGGTATTTGATGTCCAATAAATAAAGAGTATTGAATGTCTTTAAGTGATACTAATTGAAAATGAACCACTACTTTGGGGTAAGTTCATTTATTTTAACTTGTGCAAAAGCTTGCAATTATCATTTCTCTTTTCTTTTTGTTTTCCTAAATCAAACATTTTTTTTCTTTCTTATCCTAACTAGTATTTCAACATCCTAAGAATAGTTACTAGGTAATGGATTACTTAATGTTTAATTATCCATTTGAATCTATATGTGTTAATTAATCATTTTGTCCACTGAGATGTAAATCTATTTTAATCCAATAGGATTCATTTTCCATCATGAAGAGATAAATAAAATCTTTAGCAAATATTTGTTTGAAAAGAAAGTCTAAATTTGCAAATTTAAAATTTCCATTTGATAACTTCCATTAAGAGGGCCTTTAAAGGAAATTTAGATTTAATTAATTACAACTTATATTTCAACAATCAATTTTATTACATCATTTTAATAATAATAAAAAAAATAATTATTGAAAGCAACTTAAAATACTAATTAAGTTTAACAACATGCATATACTTTAATTAAATTTAAAATATAAATTAAATATAAACATATTATATATATATATATATATATATATATATATATATATATATATATATATATATATATATATATATATATATATATAAGTGGAGAACCACTAATTTTTTACAACTTGGTTCAAAGAGCACCGGTAGGAAAGAACTAGGTAAAGAAAACCTCTGGTCTTGCTCATACATAATAAAGCCAGATAAGAAGCCAACCCAAGGATTCCCAATAGCCATATTGGACAACAAAAAACCCAACCCTCTAGAGTGTATGAGTACAAAATCTCTCTGAATGAGAGAATATAACATCAAGAATGCAGGAACCAAGAACTAGTGCTTTCCAACGGAGGAGAGGAAGGGTGGATAATATCATCATTCTGAACTATAGGAGGCACAATCTGAAGAGGCAAAACTGAAGTTGGAGAAGACATCACCGCATTCAATGAATCAAGCAGAAAGTGAATACCTAAAAAACACATTAACAACCGCTGCCAAGATATCTAGAGAAACATGATCTAACAAAGCTACCAGAGAAACCATAGTATCATCATAAAGATTAGAAATCAAGCCTCCTCTCATAATTGAAAGAAGTTCAAGAATGAGATAGGAAACCACCATAAGGAAAAATGCCAAACTCAAAATGATAGAGAGACAAAGAATTATCCAAATCAACAGCAAAATAAAAATAGGGATGAAAGTATGCATCAAAAAGTGCCCTAACCATAGAAGAATCCAAGAGAATGTCCATACAAATAGTAATAAAATGAGATGCAACCTCACCAAGGAAACAACCTGCATTTTCCACCAGCCATCGTTTGCCCAGTACTTTGCGAAAAGCCAGAGAGAAATCCAAAGAAAAATTTTTAAACAGACAACCAAGCTTTTCATCATCAAAACCATGAGAGTCTTGGAAGTCATGCTGCTTAATAGGCATCAAGACTCTATAACCTGCAGCCTCCATAACAAGAGATAATGTGATGCAAAAAAGAGCAGGATTATAAAGAAACCAAAGGCCATCATAGAAGAGCAAGCTCAACCACTAAAGAACGAGACAGATATATCAGCACAAGCTAGCCCACGGCAAATCATGCGAACAAACAACCACAGAACGCCACCTCAAAAAAGAATAATGAAAAACTTCCTCTCAAAAAGCACAACCATAACTCACATGATCATAACATATGATAAAACAAGATTGTCACACGAAGGAGATCCCCAATATGGAAAAAGAAAAATTCCCAGCTTGCCACCGCAAAGGAAATAATAAATCAATCATAAATAAGCCTGCAAGCAAGCCAACACTAAAAAAGCAGATATCAATATGCTCATTAACTCCAAACAAACACTACACAACTCAAAGTAAACATAATTAAACCCACGTGCGAGCTGCACAGAAGAAATCATATTATGGACAACCAAAAAAACCCAAAACAACAGGCACAAAGTACTGAGTAAAACATGATTACAAGAAACCCCCCACTCCAAAAACCACAACCCCTAAACAAGGCCACGACCAGTACCATGGTTGGAATTACAAGCAAATATGTAGACTTAATGGGGAGATATGAAAGACCAAGAAGGCCACCAACACCACCACACTAAACTACATACTTGGTTATAATTACCAACAAGATGCGAGGTTGAGACTAAGCCAATAGGTTATATCCGATTAAATAGGATGAGGGGGTAAAAAACTGATATCCACATCAACCAAAGACTGAATATCTTCATCTAATGCTTTATTTGCCAAGAAATCTACCACAATGTTGGCTTCCCTAACGCAATGGGCTATAGAGAAGGAATTAAAAAATTCAAGTTGAGCAAGTATCTTATCCAGCTAATAATTGAGATGCCAAGAATTCGAGGAGCAATTTGTGACCATATAAAAAACAACTTGAGAGTCACCTTCTATAATGACATCCAAAAAGTGCAAAGAGGGGAGCAAATCAAGCCCAACTGAAAGAGCATGTAACTCAGCCACATTATTAGTCCCACTAGAAATACATTGACATTGTGCTTTAATAATACGAGCTCTATTATCAAAAACCACAACACCAATGGTAGACTTCCCAGGATTACCATAGGATGCTCCATCAAAATTCAACTTGTATTTGGAAGGAGGAGGCAACCAAACTACCTCTTTCCTATTCATTAAAGAAGACCTTGTTCTAGAAATGGCCCCAATAATAGGGAGCATCTGCAAAGCCAGCCAATGCCTGGTAGTCCAATTATCCCATGGTGTAAAAGTATTTTGCAAACTAATTTCCTTGTAAATGAAGGCCAAGGCAATCTCAAAGATGGATTTTTCAATACAAAAGAGCACATCTAGCAAAGTGGAAGAGTGTTTCCTAAAAATCATGTTATTCCTCTCAAGCCAAATCTTCCAAATCAAAACAAAAGGAGCAATTATCCAAAGACAAGCATAAAATGAAGATGAATACAACAGAGGCCAACTCATGAATTGGGACCTAAGGTCACCACATAAAGCATTACACCAGTAAACTTATTAGACAACCAGTACCAACATTGAGAAGCAAAGGGGCAATGAAGAAAAACATGATCAACTGATTCAAGAGACCCTCCACACATAACACAAGGAAAAACAACAGTAATACCAAGCCTATCCAATCTCATACCAGTTAGAATTCTATCCTGAACAGCTAACCAAGCAAAAGCTCCTACTTTTGGAAGATAGGAAACATGCCAAAATAACTTATAGGGCAAGTCCTCCCCCCTACAACCTGTAGACAAATAATTGTACCCCTCCTTAACCGATTATTCCCCCGATTTTGAGTAGGCCCAAATAAGCTCATCTTCATCCTCAGAAAAAAGAAATGGGCATTTCTTTAACTCATCAACAAGAGAAAATTTAATATCTTGGTCCACCGGAAGAAAGTCAATAGATTTCCATCTAGCCATAGGGAGAAGACCTGAGGAATCCACAAAAAAATAATCAGCCACAAATATACCCCAAGAAGATTTGAGAAGAGACATAAGAGGTGACCAATCCCTAAGGCTAGAAAGTGCTGGGAAACCTTTCCAGACTTCCTCCCAAAATCTAGCCTTACGACCATTATGGATAAGCCAACACAACCCTAGAATAATAACAGATCTACACTCGGCCATAAAATTCCAGATTACGGACCCTTTAGGGAGCGTAGAAGCAGTAAAAATGCCCTCCCTATAACAGTTTCTCAAATATTTTGTAGACAATATAGATGCCCACTTGGAAGAGGGTTGTTTATACAGCTTCCAAACTAACTTAGCACCAAGAGCCAAATTCTGTTTACCAAGATCCTTAATCCCTGCACCCCCCTTATCTTTCGGAGAACAAACCCTATCCCATGCTAACAGAGGGATCCTGTCTTTATTATTAGCATTATCATTCCATAAAAAAGACCTTAATACTGATTACAAAGCGACCACATATTTCTTAGGAGCCTTCAAAACAGATAAGAAATAGATTGGAACTGCATTCAGAATAGCTTTAATAAGCACAATTTTCCTAGAAAAAGAGAGCCATTTATGAGACCAGGAAAGTATTCTTGAAGAAATGGCCCCCGAAATCCATTCCCAAAAATTATGCTTCTCCGAACCAGTAAAAAACAGGATTCCTAGATACTTATAAGGGAACTGACCAATAGAAAAACCCCAAAAATGAGTCAAATTGGACTGCACCAAAGGGGAAACATTAAGAAAGAAAATCTTAGACTTAGCCCGATTGACCTTTTGACCTGAAAATGAAGAGTAATCCAAAATGATCCTATTAATGACCTTAGCTTCCCCCATAGTAGCTTTACCAAAAAATAATGTGTCATCAAAAAATAAACAATGAGAATGACTAGCAACCATATGAGGAATAGAAATCCCCTTCCAGAGGCCACTATCCCTAGCTCCCAAGATAGCTCTACTAAGAGCTTCAACCAGAATAATAAACAGAAAAGGGGACAATGGGTCCCCTTGCCTGAGACCTCTAGATGAAGTGAAAAAACCACATGGAGAACCATTCAAAATCACCAAGAACCTAGCCATGCTAATACATGTGTAGTACCCCTGCCCTAATCAGATTCTAATCCCAGTTTGACTTTGGTTAGTTATCATGTAATCATGTTATTGTCAAATGTTACAATTAATGTGCGTACCTATTAATGTGGTTGTCACATCAATTCGTATGTAAGTTTATTATTCTCCTGAATTGTGCTATTAATCTCGGGCTAACACTCTTATATATATATATATATATATATATATATATATATATATATATATATATATATATATATATATATATATATATATATATATATATATATATATATATATATATATATATATATATATATATATATATGCATGTGTGATTCATGGTTGCAGGAGACTGCAGGTACAGTATCGCATGGGTGTGAGGTTCGACTCCATCTGGGTTCATAGGTTTGAGTGCTCCTCATTAACCCTTAGAAATTGGATTAGGTGGTCGGGAGACCCTCATTTGACCCTAGTCGTGCTCAAGAGAGCGTCATCAGTCATCTGTCAGTATTCCTTTGGTTGGGTATGCAGGTCGTCTGTTTGGTTGGCTTTCTTGGATTACATGTTTTGTGTGTGTGGTTAAATTGAGTAATTAATCTTTTTTATTTTATTTGATTAAGTTGTGTTTATGCATTAAAAATTAAGGGACTAAATTAAATAGGTTCCCTTTATGTGATTAATCATTATTTAGAATTACTCGATTCAAATTGGTAGCTAGTTTAAATTAAATGGTAAATTTTGATGGATTAATTTATTTAGTTATCCTTTTGGAAAGGAAAGATTTAAATTAATTTGAAATAGAATTAATTTAATCTCTTTGCCTTTAAAAAAAATAGAAAGGTTGATTTTAATTATTTAAAGAAAATCAATTTTAATTAGAAAAGCAAGTTAATATATATTTGATAAAGTGTGAAAGATTCATTTGGGGATTTTATTTTAAACAAAAAAATATATTGCCCTCATAATATTTTTTAAATTTAAATGTTAAGTTGTGTTAATTTGGAAAATTAGAAATTAAATGAGGAAGAGGGATTTTGATTTTTCGAAATTAGAAATAAATTGTGAAAAAGTATTTTTATTTTAAAAAGGAGATTTTAAGTCAAAAACTTTGCATTTAACCTAGGATTTGAAAATATTTTTGGGAGGATTATTTTTGGAAAATATTTTGGGGGAAAAATATTTTTAGAGAATGGAATTTTGGGGATTTTTGCAAAAGAAAGGATTTTTGGAGCTTGCAGGGTGGGTTCTCCTTCAATCTTGCCAGGATTGCTGAACCAGGTAGGCCTCTGGTTTATTTCATTGGCTTCTTTGTTTTAAAGAAATTGTTTTGGTTTTGTTTTGTAAAAATCTGGTTGTGTTTGTAGATAATTTCTTATTTTGTGTGGAAAATGGAATAGTTGTGATGAAATCACAAACTCAAACCCTCCTTGCTTCCTTTCCAAATCTCCAGATGTCATTTTTGCTTGTATAAATTGGTTTTCAAAAATTAAAACCAAATATTGGGGTTTGGCTATTCAAGATGAAATTTTTGTTTAAAACTCAGTTGAATCTTCTCATAAATAAGTTTTAAATTGAAAATTTTAGTTGGGGTTTAGCAATGTTTAAATGGATGTTATCAATCTTATTTTGCCAATGGTGTTTGTTTTAAAGGAATTTTTCCCTTTCCTGGATTTGGGTATTCTGTAAATGCAAAATGTTAGAAACCCATGTTTGCTGGAAAATTATTTTTTAAGTCTTTGTGAGACTGTGTTTTTTTGCTTCGAATTTCATTCTTTTACTATAAATTTTTATTTTTTTTAAATTTAAAAAAAAAAAAGCTTTATCCCCCACAAGGCTGTAATGCCCCGCCAGGAAACCCCTAAGGGTTTAAGTTAAAAACACTCAAATAGAGTGTAAATATTTTTTTTTTTAATAATAATTAAGAGCAATAATAACAAGTTACAACATTAAGATAATTTGGAGTCATCTAAAACTTAGATACCACAGCGGAAGGCTAAACGAACCTAAGGAGTTTCCCAACGCGATTACGTAACCTTACTCCCAACTCAACTCGCGTCAATTGATCCAATAAGCTGGATAACTTAATTACGAGAGAATGCATTCGACATGGTCATATGTATGTTCAATGAATTGACATCTTAGAACTTTAGGAAGCGTTCATTTACTTTGGGTGGTTAGGAGGCCATCGTGAGGTTATTTACTCAATGTGCATTAACACCTATTTAATTTAAGAGGCCTCCCTTAAGGTTCAATGTGATTAATATAACAAAGTTCATTCATTGGTTTTAAGATAACCACCCACATTTGATATCTTTCTTAAATATTAAAAGTATGGTTAATAAGATGAGATTCGTTCATTAAGGATTAAACTTTCATTAGTAGAGTGAGGTTCCCTCATTAAAGTTTAAGCATAACCAAACTAAAGAGTCGTAGTTCTTTTATGGAGGATAAAATGTGAGAAGCCATAGAATTGATTCATTGAGGTTTTAATAATGCTAATAGATGGACTAAATTCATTAAGGTGAAAATGTATTAGGAACACATGAGTTCATCCTTTAAATTAAAATATAGTTAACAAGATGATATTCATCATTACAGGATTAAAATATAAGTTCATAGTGATGTTCTTCCATTAGGATTAGAATATAACTATCTTATTGCATGTCACCCTTTTTAGTTAAATGAAGTTAATATGAAGAGATACATTTACTAAGATTAAGATATAAACAACTATACGAATACCCCCCTTTAAGCTCAATTTTAGCAATCATAAAGAGATTCTTTTATTAGGGTTATAATTATGGATAAATAGTTGAGTTCACCCAATTATCAAGTTAGTTTGGTAAAGATTATTTGTTAAGATTAAGACGTGAAATAGCTAAACAAATTCATCCAATATAGTGAAACATAGTTAACATGGCGATACTCATTTACTAATATAAGAAGGTAAATACCTGTATGAGGTTCATCCTTTAGATTTCAACTTAGAAATTATAACACTAATTCTAACTTTGTTTCCCAAACACATTCATTCATTTTACATGCTTAATAACAAGTTAATCCAATAATGGTAACCTAGCAAGATTCTTTCCACTATTACTACTTCTAATTAACATAAATAAAATATTTTTCCGTAATCATAATTACAATGTTTTATGACCTGATTTCTACATTTATCAAGATGACTGAATTTATACCCTTTGATTTAGCTTCATTAAATTCCCAGCATACACTTATGAAAAGCAACCATACATGATAACTTATAATATGAATTAAAGAAACAAGACATCGCATAACACGGATATGATCTCGGAGTTCACCCCTAAAGGGCTACATCTCCAGGTCTGCTCAACTGCAAGACCCCTCTGGCATTTAATATAGTTGGGAATACATACTTAATATGTCTTTTACATCTTTGCCACGTAGGCGAACACAACCAGTATACAAATGACCACTTTAGTCCATAAATCCTAAATGATGTCCAGATAGAGGCGGATCCAACTAAGCATGCTAAGAGAAAGTACAAGGTCCATTGTCCATCAGTATTCTATTTAGAGACCTAAGACTTAAACAGGTGCCCCAATTTCAACAATGATAGGGTCCAAAACAAATGCATCAAGGTTTACCACCACTTTAAACAAGGCAAATACGGAACTTAAACTTACAACAATTTTTTTTTTGATCAATACGATATCAAATTTACATTCATTCTACTAGCATATCGTTGAAGTAACAACAAAATATATGAAGATAAATTTAGATTCATATTCCATAAAAACTTCTCATTAAAATGTAATACCAAACGTTAACAAAAGTATATTATTTCGAAGATCTTCCAATAAAGACAATATTAAATCTTTGTTCCAAAGATTACTTCCCTATTAGAATTGGTTCCAAAATTAAATGTTAACTAATATAGATTTAATAATCCATGATAAATGTAATATTTTTTTTTTTTTATAAATCAACAAATTTAAATATACGCAAAACTCGTATTTAATATATATATATATATATATATATATATATATATATATATATTAATAATATTTAGCAATAAAAATCTAATTTCAAATAAAATAGATCTTTCTACAATTATATTACAACTTCTTTATACATACCCCATGGCATTTTTCTTTCATTTTATAAATGTCAATATTATATTTTTTTTTTCTTTTAAAAAAAATATATAAAAAAAATAAAATAAAAAAATTATTTTTTTGTGGGAACCCTAACCTACGGGTCCCACCTCCCATCATGGGAGTGGGAGGAACCCACACACATGTCCCTACGGCCCATAGTGTGGATGCAAGTCCTGCGAAACCACATTGTGGTCGCAAGTTCCCTGCGGCCCACAGCGTGGACGCAGGTCCCGCGAGCTACATTGTGGTCGCAGGTCTCCCTGCGGCCCACAGTGTGGATGCGGGGTTCCCTGCGGCCCACGTTGTGGACGTGGGTCCCTGCGGCCCACATTGTGGTCGCAAAGGGTCTGTGAGCCCGCGGGGAGAGAGAAGAGGGTGGGGAGTGGCGGCGTGAGTTGAGCCTCAGCTCCTCCGCTCGCCAAACCCTAACGCCCCGTTTTAAACAATAAATTTTTTTTAAAAAATAAATAAAGAAAACACATGGCCAAAGTAGCAATAGAAACAACAGTTTTGATACACTTTTTTTTTTTTCATTTATAGTCAAACAAAAGGGATTTTTAACAGTTTTTTTTTTTTTTCTTTTAGTTTCCTCACTACAAAATGTTCAAGAAACTGTAACAAACCCTGAATCCAAGAACAACCAAGCTTTCAAAAGAAACTGAAACTAAATCTTAAGAACATACAATGGTAGTAGCATTTCTGTTTTCCAGTATTTCATGGAGAACATTCAAACACCAAATTTGTTTTTGATTCAGCAAATAAATAAAAGGGTAGATTGGTATCCTACCTCATAACGCATTCCGGGCATGACTTGAAGGAGAGCTCCACCTGCAACTCAAAGCAAAACTCCATTTTCTCCAAAATTCCCCCATCTCCATTTTTTTTCCAAAAAACAGGTCACCAAAAGAAAGAACCCCCAAAAATATTTCAAAAACTAGGTTAAATGAGAAACCCCCTTTTTTGACCTAATTTTCAATTTCGAATTTAAGCATTTTTTTTTTTTTTGAAATAAAAAAAAACATGAAAAATGGAAATCATTCTTTTCCACTACTCAATAAATCTAACTCGTTTTATTCTAATTAAAATTAACATGCTTCTATCTCTTATTTAGTTTTAAACTTTAATTTTCTCAATATTAATTTAGGCCTACATTATATTTCAAAACTATTGACTAGGGTAAAGTGTTTTGATTAATTTAAATTTCCAAAAATCAATCTTTTATACTATATCAACTTTACAAGTAAAAAAATAAAATAATTTCTTTTAAATAATAAAATTTACCCTTTCTCTTCCAAAATGCGAAAATGATTAATTTATTTCTATTTCCCAATGACTTTAAATCTTTCCTTTCTAAAACGCATAACTCATTGAATTTCGTTTTAATTAAAATTAGCTATTAAATTGACTTGCTATAATATAATAAAGCGACCTTTTTAATAAATGACTAATCTCATGAAAGAAATCTATTTATTCTAATTCCTCAACTTTTAATGCGTAAATGAACACATTATTTCAATTTAAATGCTTTAAGCTTGCTACAATTCTAATTAAAGCGATCTCTTTAACTTAACGATTAATCATATAAAAGAAAACTACCTATTTTAAATTTCTAAATTACTAATGCGTACATCTACTCATTAAATTGAATTAAATACTTAGGATAACAAACTCCACTTACCCCGCACAAGGCACGCAAACCGAAGAAGTCCACCAAATCATATGACATGCAACCCAACGAAAAGAAAGCCCCATGAACCACACATGATGCTCACCTAACCATGGCTAAGGCAAGACGAGAGTTTTATGACCCCCAAATCCGAATTCTGAGGATGGAGGAGGTTTACTCAAACCTGTGAATCCCGAAGGAGATGAACCTCGCCCTAGGCGGTGTTGTACCTGCAATCTCCTGCACCCATGAATCACGCAAGCATACATATACATATACATATTCAAGGAAGGCGTTAGCTCGAGATTTATTACAAGAGTTAGGAAACAATTACATTTACACAAGAATTGATGCAAAAACACAATAATAGGTATGCACGATTATTTATATTATTTAAACTACACATTGCATCACAGTTAACCTACCATTCAAGAATGCCACATAGGAAGTCAATCAAGGTCAAACGGGTTTTACAAGTCCGACTAGGGTAGGGGCATTACAGAGGCAGGGTTTCCCCCACCACGTGGAGGGGTAGCTCTGCTCCCTCGAGCAACATCGCTACCTTTGGCAGCGACTGCTACCTTTGGGTAGCAGTGCTACCAAAGGGTAGCGACTACTACCTTCAGGTAGCAACGCTACCTAAGGGTAGCGACGCTACCTAAGGGTAGCAGCAACTGCTATATTTAGCAACCTCCACCTCCCGTGGAGTGAGGGTGGGTCCCGCGGGCTTGCTCGTTTGGTTTTTTTATAAAAGAAAACAAAAATTATAATATATTACATTTAATGTGGTTTTTTAAAATGTTTTTATATTATTAAATTTTTTTAATTAATATATTTGATTAATTATATATTAATTATTAATTATTAATTAATGTATATTTTAAATATATGTTAATTGCGATAATTTATATATTAATATATATTATTTGTCGATTTCTTATTAGCGTATATTTTTTAAATGAATAATTATTGTTCAATCATTAATTTTATTAAGTTATATATATATATATATATGGTAATTAATATCTTTAGATTGTGTATTTGTTTTAAATATATGCAAATAAATTATATTTCATTGAGAAATGTTTAGCTATTTCTATATTTTCTCTTAATGTATATTTCTATTTTTTTGAAAGTGTATATTTGTGTTGCTAGAGATGAGATTAGATATTGCTTTCAACTCAGGATGAAATGATGTTTTATTTGGAAAAATGAATATCATATGTTAGTTGATTAATCTGAATATTTGATTTTATATCATTGGGCATTCTGCGTATAGAATACTTATGTTAATGTGAATTTGGTTAAAAACTCGTAATGATGTATATATGTTATGTTATGATGATTACGAACTTAGTGAGTTAGAAAACCAAGAACGACCTGTACCTAGATGAGTTAGATAACTGCAATCAAATTTAGATCATTTAGAAAACTTGATCGACTTTTAATGTTTAAATCAATATGGAAAATGAATGTCTCTACCAGTTATTGCCTATGCAAGTTTAAATTTTTGTATTCGATTTTTCTTAAGTAATGGCAAGACCTTGATTGTTTGATTGGACCCTGTCATTTGGTTGATTTGGGATACCTGTTTCTGTCCTCGATCTCGAGTTTGACTGTTGTCTTGTGATGGTGTTATAACTGGTCATGTTCATTATGTGGGTGTCGAACGATGATTTGTGGTTGACCATAGTTGGTCAGGTTTCTAGTTAGAGTACTGTCAGTTAGTGCACCTCATATGAAGTCATGTTTGACCAAATGGTTGTTTCCTCCATTTTGAACTCTGGTTGCTTGACCTTGTGTATGTTTGGGTTTAGGAGTTCGTTGAGTATGGTCTAGTGTCATATGGGAAAGTGGCTTTCGATTGGGGGCCGCGCCCAAAGTGGTTGCTAGGGAACCCATCGAAATTGTGTCTAATAAGTGATAACCTAATAGTATATTAGAGAGTTAGCTAATGAATCACTAAGTAAGATAATTGTGCCTCACACATGGGACGAGTACTAACACAAACTCGACATGTTGTGAGAAGGCCTGAAATGGAAAACCATCAACCTTGTCTTCACGAAAGGTTGTGTTGGGTCCACATGAGGCTTGGATGGGCCAGAGGTTCGGAATAGGTTGTCAGGGTAAACCAATGGATGGGGCCAAAACCTATGAAGACCTAATATGGTAACCATACCAAGTTATGTGATGACACTTATCCCTTATGTTCACTAGTGTGTTGTTCTGTTGTCTTGATAGGAGCATTGTTGAGGAGTCATCATGATGTTTATTCCCTCATGAGAACCTGATATCATGTTAGACCTTGGGTTGTGAAGATTTAGTTTCATTGATGCTCCAGTTGATCTTTTGTAATTGCTTCTTATTATGTTCAGTTGGATCCTTTCCTATTGAGGGATCATTCATGTATTTTTTTGACCAATGGGGTCATATTTATTATTGGTTATGTTCGCCTTGATGGCAGGATTGTAAATGATGTGAACCTTATGTATTCTTCTCTATTATTTAATTATCAGAGGGGTCTTGCAGTTGAGCAGACCGGAGATGTAGCCCACTAGGGGTGAACTCCGAGATCATTTTGGTGTTATGTGGTGTTTTACATTTTTATGTTTCCCTTTTAATTTAGCATGTATGGATGACATTATATTAGAACATAAAATGTGGATTAGATGAAGTTAATCTTAAATGCATATATGTAGTCATCTTATTTAAATGCAGTAATTTGGATCATGAAAGAATGTAGATTAGAATAATGGAATATATTCAGTTATTGATAATGAAATTAAGTATGCATAGAAAGAACTCATTAGTTTATAATGAAATTAAAGTGTGTTATAAAACTAGATGCATGACTTAAGTTTTAATGAAAGTTTGAACGTAAGAGTTGGTTAAATCATAATGGATAAACTCATTAAGTTATCTATCTTTTAACTTTAATGGATGAACGTCCACATGTTATCTATGTTTTAACTTTATTGGGTGAATTTCCTCATGTTAGATACATCTTCAACCATAATGCATGAACGCATCCTATTATCTATAATTTTAATTTACTAGAACAAATTATATCCTTGTTTAAAGTAACAACATGAAATTAAGTTAACCTACTTAATTGGATCAAATGTCGTGAGTTGAGTTAGATGTTAGATTAAGTAATCACATTGGGAGACTCCTTAAGTATTGTTTAGTCTTTTGATGTGTTATCTGAGCTTTTGATAACTCATTGTATCATTATGTTATGTTTAATTTTTTTTTTAAAATTATTTTCACTCCATTCGTGTGTTTTAGCTTTATCCCTTCGGGGTTTCCCGGTGGGGCATTACAACATGTTTGTATCCATTTTACCCATTTTACCCCAAACCCGAAATTCTTAAGCACACACAAGAGCGCTTGAATATATTTTATTTTTTTAAATAAAATTGATTTAATAAATTAAAATTATAATTTTTTTAATAATAATACATACATATATACATATCTATGTATGTATGTATATATATATATATATATACATATATATTTACATATATATTTACATATATATATATATATACATATGTATATATGTATATGTATATATATGTATATATATGTGTTTATGTATATATGTATGTATGTATGTATGTATATGTGTATGTGTATGTGTATGTGTATGTGTATGTGTATGTGTATGTGTATGTGTATGTGTATGTGTATGTGTATGTATATGTATATGTATATGTATGTGTATATGTGTGTATATATATATATATATATATGTATATGTATGTATATGTGTATGTATACGTATATGTATGTGTATGTGTGTGTGTGTATGTGTATGTGTATGTGTATGTGTATGTGTATGTGTATGTGTATGTGTATGTGTATGTGTATGTGTATATGTATTTATGTATTTATGTATTTATGTATGTATCCCTTTCTATTTGTTTTCTCTCTTTTTTTTCTAATATTTTGATTATATTTGGAAAGTATATTTAATATATATTATTTTATTTTTTTAATTTTAAAAATTCGAAAATAATGGGATTAAATAAAGAGAAGGGTTTCCTAAAAAAAGAAATGGATTCAAATAATATACACAATTGAATGTACTTTTAAAAAAAAAGAAGGAAAACTACTAACTTATTGATCTAAATAGAAGGTAAGATATACACATGTATTTCATAGATCAATATATATTTTCTCTATCAAAATCTGAAACAAAGAAGGAGATTTTTTTTGAAGAGGGATGAGAAATGCATTTTCTATATTATTTAACCCACTCTCTTTCAAATTTATACAAAATATCAATATTTTTTTGTTTAACTACATTTATCCTCTAAATCGTTTCGTAGAAAATACAACATGAATGCAAATTAAACCCCACTCTTTTTCCATATTTTTTTGAAAGAAAACATGAGGGAAAATATCAATAAAGAATGGAAGATGGGAACCTGAATCTACAAGATGGACAAAATCTTTGTTGTTGAATCAAACTCCTATTTCTCCAGCTATCCTCCAATCCTCTTCTTATAACCTGGTAAAGATCTTCTCCAAGAACCCCTAAAATCCTATCTTATACTATGAAATATGTTTTCAAAAATTCTCCTACACAACTAGCATAATTCAAAACAAGCTTCTTAAAAAATTCATAGACCAACTTATCACATAACAATGATCTCCATTTTCAAAAATCTAGTATTCATTATATAGAAAAAGAGAGTCATTTCCCGCTTCAAAATAAATGATGATATAGAGATTCTTTTCCCAAAATAATTTCATGAAAAACTATTATTGTAATATTTTATTACATATTTTTTATGGCTTGTCATAGTGGGGTTAACACTTGTCCATTGCTTCCTCAAATTTGAATTTGAAATTGCTTTTCCCTTGTATGCCATGTGTCCAGAATTTTCTCATTTTTCCTACATCATGTGCTCAATTAATTTGTTGAGTAAATAAGTAATTTTCCAAATAAATTTATGACCTCATGTGTGTGTCACTACTTATTAATTCTTTTCATTTAAAAATTTCAACCTTATTCAATTTATCATTTCCAACTAACATTACTCATAAAATCAATAATAATAATAATAATAATAATAATAACAATAATTGAACAAATTGATATGGTGCCCTATGAAGAATGGAAAGTACTCTATCAAGGAAGGGTATAAGGCAATTCATCATATGTCCATTCAATCCTATTCACAAAGAGCCTACAATTTCTATTGGAACAACAATGTTC
This sequence comes from Cryptomeria japonica, assembly GCF_030272615.1. NCBI lineage: Eukaryota > Viridiplantae > Streptophyta > Pinopsida > Cupressales > Cupressaceae > Cryptomeria > Cryptomeria japonica. The sequence goes on from NC_081405.1 coordinate 390,141,519, forward strand.
TTCCCAAGGCAGGGATGTTTGCTTGGCTTGATCTAAATAAGAGAATACTCACCAGTGAGAAACTTGTTAAATTGAATATTGTCATCCATTTGCTTGTGTACTTTGTGGTGAACACAGTGAAACGTTAGATCATCTCCTCCTCCAATGTGATTATGCTCACTATTGTTGGATGTTTGTGCTTGATAAGATTTCCTTTAGCACCCCTCTTCCAAATAATGTATGGGATTTGTTCCAGTCATGGCCAGTCTTATACTCATCCTCTCTTTTTGCATGTATTTGGGAAGTGATCCCATCCTGTTAGCCTCATTTTCAAACAAGTAAAAATTTAAACTTTCATGTCAAAATCATTGAATTAATAGCCTCTTGGTCATAAATATCCTTGGTCATCCCAAGATGCTAAATATCTCACCATGAAGGAGAAAAATCACTTCAACTTAGCCAAAGGCCTTGCAAAGTGTTGAAAATTGGTCGTATGATTAATATCCAATTCACTTTCAAATTTGAAACTCTCTCCACTCAAAACTATTTGTTGCATCAAACTTACCAAATTCCCAAGATGATGTCGGTGAAGTTGGCCAAATGATAAATAGGAAGAATACAAATATGAGCAACCAACTTTAAAATTTGAGCTGACAAGAAAAGCAATGTGTTTAAAGCAAAGTTTAAATTGGTGGTTGTCAGAAACTTATGTTTTCTCCTTAGATTAGTTTCAAACACTCTAATCATCCCATTATCCACCTTAACTGGCAACTTTCTTTGTGGATTGATATGGGCAATGCTAGTTGGTGAATATAATCAATCTTATCAAATAATAGTGAAATTATCAAGTCATTGGCCAGTTGGCTAAAGTAATAAAGTGAACGATACACTTGAAGTTTCATTCTCATCGGCAACATAGGAGAGTTTTGAAAGATGACAACTCCTGCATTGGTTTTGTTTTAACCTCCTAGCTGGCAAAGGCGACTCAGCATGTTCTCCATGATAGACATGTCATAACTCAACTTAGTTTTAAATAACTACTTCTTGGAGCTCGAAGTGAATTGTTTAGTATTTCATGCATCTCATTCTTTATGCAGCTCCAGTAACAAGTGAATGGTGAAAAATAATTACGTAACTTCGAGCTGGAGAAAAGAGCCTAGCATGCACTCTGCAGATTCTAAAGAAATATATTGGCCACCATCGAGTATGGAAAGAAATAGACTCAACATATGCATTCAAGAAAGCTGAAGGTTCATGTCCATCCTCTCCTTCATGGACATGGAGAAATTTTCTGAAGGTGAATGTGTCAATGTAACTATTCAAGGTTGAAGCTAAGTTGTGTAGTCGGTTTCTCACAAATAACATCTCATGGCATTTTCAGTGCACAAGATGGATTTGTTGAAGATTCTATATGAAACTTTCAAGCAAATGTAGTTCACAGACTTAGAACATAATTCCATGACCTCGACTGCCATCCTCCCTGCCTGCGTAGAATGGAAGCTTTCGAACAAGTTATGGACTTCCATCAAAGTGCCTCAAATCGATGTCACCACATGGACTTCAATGGTTTCCAGGATATACACAAATCGATGTGTTGTAAAGACATTAGAAACTTTCAATCAAATGCAATTCAATAATTTTGTTATGCTATTTAGTCTAGTGGCGGTTGTATGGATGTGTTTTTCCAGGTACAAACAATATGAGAAATAGAATTGCAATACTATAACAATGCACAAGTTATATCACATATCCAGAAATAGCAAATGGATAGCCATCAAGACATATCGTAGAGTACATTATTTTCAGATGTTATAGTTCAAAATGTACAGGAGAGCACAAAGATGAATTCACTATCTTTTTCACATTCTCCATGACATGAATGTGGAAGCATAGACAAGTGCATGAATTGTTCGACAAAATGCCTGAAGAGAATGTCATCCCATGAAATAATTGCAGAATGTGTACAACATGGATTTTGTAAGGAAGTTCTTGATTTGAATTAATGAAGCACCCTCAAGCGCCTTCTGACAATTGAAGTGCAAAATTGAAAATGAATGCAATCACAGTCCTTTAAGAATGAGAACATACTGGAGAGTTGGTATATCATATGTGCCATAAATTTAAGAAATTTAGCACCTACTTGTCAAACATAAAGTTTCTAATATCCTATTGAGGAGTGCATATGTGAAACTCACAAGGATGCTCTGATGTTGATGATACATTTGTTATAGTAACGGTGTCAATGCATAAAATCAAGGAACATGGAATTCAACTTTTCTGAACATGAATTTGATGGGGAATGTGAAGGCCAAAATAGTGAAAACATCTTGAATGTAAATGATTGAATACCTATTTTAAAGAATGGCCTGAAATGAAGATTTAAAGATGTCTCTTGTAGCTATGTATGAAAATGGGACATATTGGTCATGTTTTTTAAAGTCTTAAAAAGTGAAGGTACCTTTAAGTTTATTCAGTGGGACAAAGAAGTAGAATTGGTTTGCTCCTAATGAGAAGACATTTGATACTTTAATGTGTGTCTAAGGAAGTTTATGTCATGGAAGGATTATGACTAATGATGTCCTAGTAGGTTTTCTTCTTGTTGTGCGGGTTGTTCTTTTAGATGGATCATATCATGATGTAAGTTCTGATGAATTGGATCTTCATTTTGTGGCTTGTGGTTCTTTTGGGGAAGGAATGGAAATGCAAGTCCAAAATTGCAAAGCTACGAAAGGTTGATATTTGATTCCACAAAAGGGAGCAACTTTCAAGGTTGGAGTTGAAGTGGATTTCCTCCAAAAACAAGTTATTCATGATTGCAAGAAGACACATTGCCATGTCAATGAAGCCGATATCTTATTGTCCTTTTGATGTTATGAGTTTCAAATTGTCATTGATAAAAGTAACTTATGTCACTTATTGTAACTAAAGTTAGAGACTTGTGGGCTTTATCTTTGTAAAAGTTAGGGAAATCCTAGCTTGTCTCCAAAAAGGGTAGTTATCCCAAGTGATTAACTTAGGTATTTATTTTAAGTTATTCTCCTATGAAGTTATCCTAAGTAGTTATCTAAGGTGGTTATCCTAAGGTGGATATCCAAAACGGTTAGATTAAGTGGTTACCAAAAGTAGTTATGAGTTGGTTATTAAGGTAGTTATTGCAGGATGCCTATAAATACAAGGCCAATTCATTTGTAGGGGGGGACTCTTATAGAAGGGAAGATGCTAGAGAACTTTGGGTTTTTACATTTGTGCACACAATGCTTTTGAACTTGTATATTTTAAAGAGAACAATGAAGAATGCATTGAGTTCGTATGTCTTGAATGTATTCATAATTTATTATTATTAATTTATCGTATGTTAAATTAGTAATTCGTTTTGTGTATTGGTGCAATCCATTGGTTTTCTTTCCAAAATATATGTATTTTGGTGAAATCCATCATTTCCTAATATCCTGAAATCCATGTTGGTATAGCTTATTTCTTCGTATGTTGGGGTTTGTTATCTTTCTTTCATCAACATTGCATATATAAAACATATCTCATGCTAAATCCCCTTTGTAATCGTTATCTATTGTGAAATCCCAATCGGTATTTGTATGTCTACTGTTGGGGTTTCTATTCTTTATATTTCTTTAGTTCTATGTTTTCTCCTTTATGTACTTTTAGGTTAAAGTACACAAAAATCTCATATACCCCCATCATACGAGGGAGCTGCCCCTTTCAAATGCAAAGGAAGATTGCAGATTGATTGCAATCTCTCCAACTGTTGGAACGGTTGTCACTTCTCTTCAAGTGAATGGGGTCAATTTTAAAGGAGAATTAACATTGACAAATCTATTTACCAACACATCCATAGTAGTATGGTCACTTTGGTGGGAAATAAATAAGCATATTTTTAGAAAGAAAATATCTCCTCTTTCTTATGCTTTCAATTATATTAAAAAATCAGTATCAGAACTGGTTAATGCTCATGTTTCAAATCAGTTCAATTCAAATAGGGAATTTACTTCTTGGGATAGTCAAGTTATTAATTGCTGGAAGGGTATCTCTATTCCTGTATCACCTTGTCTTCCAAGAGTGAGAACTAGTAAAATTGATAGAAATAAAGTGAAATGGTGTCCTCCAGATTCAATGCATTTCAAATTAAATTTTGATGGCTCCTGTAAAGGGAACCCGGGTGATGCAGGGATAGGAGTATGCATAAAGGATCACACAGGATGTGTTTTTTCTTTGAAATCTTCTTTTATTCCATCGGGTACTAACAACTTTACAGAGGCATATGCTTTACTTGCAGACATTCTACTAGTAAAAAAACTAAACATCTCTTATATTCACATTGAAGGTGATTCAACTATTATTATCAACGCTTGCATAAAGAGAAATATAGATAATTGGCAGATAAGATATTTACTTGAACAAGCATGGACACTAATTGATACATTTACAAACTTTACCATTTCACATGTGTATAGAGAAGGGAACCGAGTTGCAGATCATTTGGAAAATATGGGAAGTTCCAAGGAGGAACTTAATATGATGGGTCCAAATTGTGATTTTGATTCTTATCCAATTCTCAAGGGGAAAATTTTGGAGGATATGGGTATAGGATAATATTACATATAGCAAAGTAGTGGTCTTTTTCATAATGATATAAATTGGTATGTGTGGTATTATAAGTGTAGGGTCTTGTGGTTTTGATGTATCTGTATATTGTGAATGGATGTCAATTTGAGAAGCGTGCTGGATTGTAAGTTGGATAAATGCATAAGTGAGACAAATTGTGGACTGCTATGTAAATGTGTACAACTCTCATGATGTTTTGGTTCGGACTGCACCTTGTTTAATATATTCCAGAAAGCATTCGATATTGGGGGATGTTTTGTGGCACTCGATATTCTGGACATTATAAGATATTGTATTTTTTGGCATATTTGAGATTTAAATCTCAAAACCTTTCTATGTATTGTAGAGAAAGGATCGGAGTTTTTCTTACTGGTTCTTTTCTCCGGGAGATCTTTGAATCAACTTTATATAAATAAAATATATTAAGTGGCACTGTCACCTTTTTATTAAAAAAAAAACAACAACAACAACAATAATCATAATAGCAAGATTTATCAAGGTCTAAAAAGAGGGTTATGACATCCTTCCCCCCTTAAATTATGCATTGTCTTGATGCACTTATTTAGTATAACCATAAAAAGAGTTTTGTAGTTCACGATAACTCCAAAACAAAAAAGGAAATATCTGTTGCATCTATTTTGTGTCTTCCCATGTAGCACTCTTTTCATCATACAGATTCCATTATACTTTGCATTGATCAACCTCTTTGTTGCGCAATTGGTACTGGCGCCTCTCCAAGACTTTGAGTGGCTCTATCATTATTTCCCTTGTTTTTTGGACCTATAAGGCATCCCAATTCAAAATGTTTTTCATCATGTACATATTTTTTAAGAAGTGGCACATGGAAAAAATCATGGATTTGGCTCAATTGGGGAGGTAGGGATAATCAGTACATAATTGGATTAATATTTTCCAAGATTTAAAAAGGTCTAACAAATCGAGGTGCTATCTTAGTCCTTTTTCCAAATCTTATGGAACTTTTGTGTAGTCTGGCCCATAGGAAGACTCTTTCTCCCACCTCAAATTCCCTTGGTGTCCTATTCTTGTTTGCATAAATTTTCTGCCTATCTGAAGCTTCCTTCAAGCTTTGCCTTATTTCCTTAGTTTCCTTTTCCATTTCTTTCAATATATCTAAACTAATTATTGCTCTATCCAAGGTTGTCCCAACTCAAAGGTGTTCGACAAGGTCTGCCATACAACACTTCAAAAGTTGTCATTCCTAAAGATGTTTGAAAGGTGTTTTTTTAAGCACACTCTACTAGTGGTAGGTACTCTTCCCATTTCTTTTTTTGGTCCATGCAATACATGCGAAGTAGGTCTTCTGCAATCGGATTTGTCCTTTCTATTTGGTCGTCAATTTTAGGGTGGTAATAAGTACTAAATTTTAATTGTGTTCCTAAAGTTGATTGAAGAGTTCTCCAGAACCTTGAAGTGGATCTAGCATCTCTATTTGATATAATTTTCTTCAGCATCCCATGTAACCTAAATATTTCCTTTACAAAGTTCCTTGCCAAAGTGGGTGCATCATCAGTTAGTTTCCCTGGCATAAATTGTGTCACCTTGATGAGTTTATCAATTACCACCGTTATTGTATCGTGCCTAAAAGGTGTTATGGGTAGTTCTTGCACAAAGTCCATACTAATAACTTGCCATTTGTGATGAGGTACATCATGTAAGTGCAATAGTCCCATTAGATGCCCATGTTCTTCTTTTATCCTTTGACATTCCAAACATTTAGCCACATATTGAACTATGTCATTTTTCATCCCTTGGTAAAAGTATAGCTTCTTTAGATTTGAATAAATTTTATCAACCCCCAGATGTCCTGAGTAGGGGCTATTATGGGCCTCAAATAAGACTACCTTCCTTAAGTCCACTGAATTTGGAAGATATATTCTATTATTGTATCTTAGCAATCCTTCTTCATCTAGTGTGTACCCTTTGACCTTAGGATCTACTAGATCATATTCTAATGTTAATTTGACTTTCTCATACCATGGATCATGTTCTTGTTCATCCATTACTTGATTCTTATAAGTAAGATATTCTATTTCAAAGTCATATTCATTTAGAAATTCTAACCACCTTCTTTGTATAGCATTTAAGTGGGGTTGAGTAAAAATGTACTTAAGTCCTTGATTGCCTGATTTTAACTCAAAGGGCTTCCCACCTAAGAAGTGTCTCCATTTTTGTAGGGCATGCACAATAGCTTCTAACTCCAAATCATGGGGTGCATAAATTACTTCATGATTCTTTAACTTCCTATATTTGTAAGCCACTACTCCATCTTGAATAAGTAATTCTCCTAATCCTTCAATAGAAGCATCTGTTACAACTATGAAGTTCCCATTTGGATCTGGAACCCTTAAGATAGGCATTGTAGTTAATTTTTCCTTCAAAGTTTTAAATACTTTATCACTCTACTTTGTCCACTTGAACTTTTTACCTTTCCTTTGCAATGATGTGATAAGGTTTTCTATCTTAGAGAATCCTTCTACAAATATCCTATAGTACCCTGCTAGTCCCATAAATCTTCTTACCTCTAAAACATTTTTAAGGATCGACCATTCTACTATCGCCTTTCTTATCTGGATCAATTTTTATTCCTTCCTTTGATATGATATTCCCAAGATAGTGAATCTTTTCTTCAAAGAGAGCACATTTTGATAATTTTCCATATAACTTATGTTCCCTTAACATTTGCAAGACCAATTGTAGGTGAACTAAATGTTATTCCTCATTTATAGAGTAAATCAAGATGTCATCCAAAAATACCAAGACAAATTTGTCCAAGTAGTCATGAAGCACACTGCTCATTAGGTTCATAAAAGCAGCTGGAGCATTGGTTACATCGAAAGGTACTACCGTGAATTCATAAATGCCCATATCTAGTCCTAAAGGCTATCTTCAGAATATATTCTTCCTTAAATCTAAGTTGATGATATCCTGATCGGAGGTCTATCTTTGAAAACATTGTTTCTCCTTTCATTTGATCAAAAATATCCTCTATTAGAGGTAAGGGGTACCTATTCTTTATTGTGACCTTTATCAACATCCTATAGTCAATGCATAGCCTTAAAGTCCCATTTTTCTTCTTAACAAACAAGACTGACACTCCCCATGGGGATAGACTTGACCTTATTAGCCCCTTTTCTAAGACTTCCGCCAATTGCATTTTTAAGTTCTTATAATTCAGTTGTGTTCATTTTATAAGGTGCTCTAGATAACGGTTTGGCTCCTGGCAAAATATCGATAGAAAAATAAAACTTCCTTTTAGGTGGTAAGCCTAGTAATTATTCTAGAAATATATCCTTGAATTCTTGTAGGAAGGGGGTATTTTTAAAGGTTGGAGTATTTTCCTCTTCCTTTCATCAAATCTAAACATATATATTAGGGCCCCTTTTCTCTTTTCCTTCTTTAATTGCATGGTTGATATGGTTTCTATGTTAATAGGTTTAAGCTTTCCTTGTATTTTGACCCTTTCCCCCCAATCATCCAAACAATCAACCACTTTGTTGTAGCAATCCACACTAGCTTGATGATCTATTAGCCAACTCATCTCAATAATTATATCATATAATCCTATGGGTGCCACATAAAGATCTACCCTTGTTTCAAATTTGAGAAATTGTACCCTTGCTCTTGGTAAACACTTGGTTACTTCCCTAGTTGCCTTGTCCCCATACTAAACCTTCAATGATGATTCTATTTGTTTAACTCTTAATGCTAATTTTCTCACTAATTATAATAAAATGAAACATTCAAATGACCTAGTGTCCATTGTAATTCAAATTGGTTGTTCAAATAGTGTACCTATAGTTTCCACAAGAATATTCTGAAATCTCGTCCTTCGGTTCCTAACTACTGCATGAACCCTTTGTTGAGGTCTTTATTGTGGCTGGTTGGCCCTGATTTGACCTTGCATTATTGGAAACTCTCTAGCAAAATGGTTCCCTCCACACATAAAACACCCACCTGGTGGTCCCCTCTTTACTCGATTCCTAGGAGGATCATTCCTTGCTTCATTGAACCTTGGTGGATAAGTTATCCTATTTCGTTGGTCATTTCTATTATAATTGCTCATGTTATTATTGTTTCCATCCCTCTAATATTGATTAGGAGGTGGCCTCCTTTCAGATGAATTATTCCTTTGATTCTTGTTGAATTTTGTGTTTCCCTTGAATTTTTGCTTCCTTTTGAATGAATCATTCCTATTAAAATTTTGCCTTGCTCCTGCTAGGGATTGAATCTTCCTTTCTTGTTTTAAAGATTTCTCGAGTACCTCATTCATGACTTTGGGTACATGCATGTCAACTTCTGCCCCTATGTTGGTATTTATCCCCAAAATGAACTTCTTGGTTTGACCCTTCTCATATTTTTGATACATGGGTATGTACTTTAGTAATTTGGTGAACTTATCCCAATATTGTTGAACTATCAAGTTCCCTTGTTGAAGATTATGGAATTCTACCACCTTCTCATTAAAGAACAATTGTGGTAGCCATCCTTTATGGAAATGGTGAACAAATTGATCCCATGTGATTGTATCCTTTTTATACTGTCACAACCCTCCTTTATCACTTTTGGATTTAAAATACAAACTCTATTATATTTTTGGATAAACTAGTTAAATGATTGAATGAATATCATAAAAAGGATAAAATAATAAAACTCACACACACACATGGAAAATATACTTTTTTCTTAATTATTTATTTAATTTTCCTCACCCAATTATGGCACATGTTGTAGGAAGAATAAGAAGCTTCTAGAGGATTCTCTACCACCTTGCATGTAACTCCTCCCACTAAGTTTAATCAATTTTGCATGAAGTCCAAAATTGGGAAAGAATCTCTTTTTTTAATTAAAAATTTAGGTAGTGGAATAGAGGGATTTTTCTTATAAATGATATGCAAGTTTTCAAAAATGGGAGTTGGTTATTCCATAAAGAAATTCTTCTCTCAAGTAAATTTTTCTTTGGTAGTCATATTTCATTTTGAAAATAACTAAGATTGCTTTGGAGGACTTCTTTCAAGTTTGAAGGATCAAGGGAGACTAATTGAAAGATTCATAGGGGATTCTACATCAATTTCAAGCATCCAGGTTCTTTCAATTTAGTTTTACTTTATCATGCATCTTATTCTTGCTGCAAATTAGATTAGATCAATTTGTTTCAACTAAATCAAATTGTTTCAATTCTTGTTGAGAACTAGATTAGATCAATTTTTATTTCTCTCTCTAATTCATCTCCCTGGTTTTTGAATAAAAATCTGAATCTCATAGATCTCGCTGTGGATATTTCTCTATGTTTCTCATTTGATTCTATACATATTTTCCATTATCTGGTTATATATTTTCTGCAAAAAATTGTTGAAAGAAAGGATAGGATTTGATGTGAATAATTTTCTGCAATATTCTCATTTGTTCTAGTTTGGTTATCTACTCCTCTCTGGAAAAATAACAGTTGAAAACCAAGGAATGAGTCCCTCTATGAAATACTCTCTATATTCCAATATGCAGATCCATATTGCTTCATTTTTTTTTGTATTCCGGTTTAGTTTTACTCTCTATATTAATTATCCCAATATGCAAATCCATATTGCTTCATCTTTGTATTCTGGTTTAGTTTTACTCTCTGTGTTAATCACTCCAATATGTAAATCCTTATTGCTTCCTAGTTAAATTCTACTCTCTGTGTTGATCGCTCCAATATGTAAATCCTTATTGCTTCTTGGTTAAATTCTACTCTCTGTGTTGATCACTCCAATATGTAAATCCATATTGTTTCATTTTTGTATTCTAGTTTATTAAAACTCTCTGTGTATTTGCTACTACAAGTAAATTCTTATTGTTCACATTAATACTTTACCTCTCATATTCTGGTTTTAAATAAAATTAAATTGGGAACTTTAGACATAAAAATATAATATATATATATATATATAGTATTAGCATTTTAATCTTAATGCATTTTGTATTAACAAATGCGAAGTGATTGATGTCGCACTGCACGAGAACGGGCCTGTGCGTACTGGTTCTCAGGTGGAGGACAGAGATAGTACTCCGCAGGGGGAGTGGTATTGTTATGGTACCCTCCACTAACCTGCGGTCACTGCTGTACTCCGCAGGGGGAGTGGTATTGTTACGGTACCCTCCACTAGCCTGTGGTCACTGCTGCGGCAGTGGCCGCAGGTTAGTGGAGGGGACCGTGGGGTACCACTCCCATTAACCCGCATGCATGCCATTCAAACTTAGTTCGATGGCAATGATTACTCTTTTTTTTTAAATTCCTTTTTATATATATATTTAAAATTTTAGTTTAATTAAAAATTCTTTTTTTTGATATTTAAATAAATTTTAGTTATTGAAAATTTTAAACTTAAGAAATCTCTTTTTAAGAATTTATAAACTAGTTTTAATAAATTTATATTAAGTCATCTTAAGACCCACTTAGCAATTAATGACATAAGCTAAATTCTATGTTGGGGCTAGTGATTTTATAAGCGGCATTCTCGCGTACAACCTACCTTACCTTCGCTCATGCATATATCTTTACGTTGAATCAAATATTGGTGTTCCATCTTCATGCAAATTATACATTTAATTGTTGGTATACAAGTTACCTAACTTTCATTATTTCACAAATTATACTCAAGTTTTTGAATAAATGATTCTAGTTATGGTTCTTTTTATTCCATAGTTATTTCAATTATTTTGGCTTTGCAATGTCTAAAATCATAATTATTTTTCAACATGATGTTTTTATAAGTTAGAAACTAAACAAAGGAAGTTGGAAAACCAAAACTAGCAGCGTTTGGTATATACGGTGCCTCTGGGTCACGCTTACGGGTAATGTCGTCGTGTTGAACTACTGCACTTAAGGCCTAATAAAGCTGCATCAATGATGTCTATGGCATCATCCCTATAAATCATCGGGGAGTAATAAGGGACACTTGGAAGTTAAAAGCCAAGGGGCAGGTAATCCCCCTTGGATCGATAATCTAATAAGATAACTTTTAAATGATTTCACATCCATTGAGATAAACCCATAGTAAACCCCTTTTAGGGATGGTCAAGTTAAATGCTTTTATGAAATTGATTTCTTTTTTTTTTATCTTGAAGAGATATTGGTGATTTGCAATTTGGTCAAGGGTGATGCTCATGATAAGAATTAGGATCTAGTTATTTTAGGCCACAAGCAATAGGCCATCTTGAGCCTTTACTTAAGTGCTACCATCGTGGGTAGCAACCGCAGAGAAACTGTTTGGGACATTGACCCTAGAAAGGGTTGCGTACCCACAAATCAGTTTACATCAAACCATATAATAGAAAATAGAACTACATACTTTACGCCTTGATCCCATGCCGAAGCGGGTATGTAGGTAGTCTTGGGACAGAGTTGTCCCTCGTACTCAGGCGTTCGTGGGTGGGGTCTAGGCTTGGTTGAGTAAGAATCCTATTTGAAAGAACAGATAATTAAATTGGAAAAAGAAATTCAATGCATACTTAGAAGGAATCCCGTATGGATTCGCTTGACTTCCTGAGGCTTTAAGCCAAATTCCGAGGCGGAATTCAAGCTTGTATTATTTAATTACTCCTAAGGACGACGACCTCGGTGCACTTCTGTTAGAAGAGTGTAGTACTTAGTGAGTGGCTCAGGACCCGAATGGTCTCGATGAGTCTAAGTCTCTGGCCAGAGCATCTCCTATCCCATTTGGATAGATACCTACCCCATATGGGTAGATGCCTATCCCATTTGGATAGATGCCTACCCCGTATGGGTAGATGCCTATCCCATATTGGATAGATGGAATCTTATGTCCTGTATGGACAATTTCCTAACCCATATGGTTAGATGCTCATCCCAGATGGATGAATGCCTAATCCTAATGGATGGATGCCCAGAGTATGCAATTGAATAAAACATAATGATTAAATTAAACACACACAAAAAAAAAGAATACTCAATTTTGTTGAATCAATTATGGTGGGTTATTACATATACCCATTTTGTTCCTTAGTATAAGTCCACCAAGTAGTTGCTCATGTGATAAGTTGATAGGAACCCCATAATCCCTTAGTTGTTTCACTAAAGTCCCTTAGTTCAAAGTATTTTTCCATTTCTTTTAACCAATCTTCATCTCCTTCACCAATTTACTTTCCATCAAACTCAAGTGGGGTAATCTTCTTCAAATCCTTAGATAGCTCCATCATATTATTTTCCCTTATGTTGTTAATCTCATTTTCTCGATTGTTGACAAGGTTCCCATTTTCAGTCTCGCTTCCATTTTCGATGTCATTCTACCTTGCCCCAAGGTATTGCATTGATTGTTCCAAGGAGTTGATCTTATCCCTTTTATTAGTTAACAAGTTGATTATAGCTTCAACCCATGTTTCATTATTCCCTTGGTCTTCTTGATTTTCATCATTGTTAGGTTCCCTTTGCCTCCTAGTAGTGGCAGTACACCTTCCTCTTCCTCTCCCCCTTGCCATCTAGGTTTTCTTGAAATTTGAATTTCTTAGTTAGTTCTTAGTTTAAGATATAACAATTTATCTCTACTCATTGCAACTACTTACAAGATACCCCTTTAGATTGTATAAGTTTAAGTGAGCTCAAGGCCTAGACTTGAACCTTCACTCTGATACAACATGTAATGACCGACTTAGCTTAACCCAAAATTTCCACTACTTTTTTTTTAATTTCTTACTTGTGTTTGATTTAATCACATACTCAGGTACTTCTATCTAGACAAAATAGGCATCCATCCAACCATGATAGGCATATAACCATTGAGTTAGCCATTTGTCCATACAAGATAGGGAATTTCATCTATCTGGTTCAGGATAGGCATCTACCCAATCAGAGTAGGCATCTATTCATAAGAATAAGAAATGCTCTAGTCAGAGACTTAGACTGATCAAGACCATTTGGGTCCCAAGTCACTCTCTAAAGACTAAACTCCCCTATTAAGAGCACACCAAGGTCATCGTCCTTAGGAGTATATGAAAACAATTATTTAAACAAGCTTGAGCTCTGCCTCAAAATTCAGCCTAAAGCCTTGGGAAGTCAAGAAAATCCATATGGGATTCCTTTTGAGCATGCTTTGAATTAATCCTAATCTTTCAATTAATATTATCTAGACCCTTGATTGAAGGACTAAGGATCTTTAAAAACCAACAACTCACTCTTAGCCAAATCCTAATCCCCATCCCCGGATGCCTGAGTACTAGGGACAATTTCATCCCTTGTTTGCCTACATACCCATTTCGGCATAGGATCAAGGTATAAAATATGTAGTTTTGGTTTCTAACTATGGTTTAATGTAAACTATTTAGTGGGTACGCAACCCTTTCTAAGGTCAATCTCCCAGACAATTTCTCTGCATTTGCTACCCATGATGGTAGCTCTATAACAAAAAGGCTCAAGGCGGTCTTCTACTTGTGGTGTAAACCAACTGTCCTATTTCCTATTATATACTTTGCCCTTCACCTATTATCATCCACTGAATTTTCATCAAGATAGATAAATTTTAAAAACATCACACACAACCAAACCCTAATGGAGATTTTTAAGGTTTAATTGATCTGATCTAAGTTCATTTAAAATTTATGATTTTAGATTATCATTCCAAGGGGAGTCACCCGCCCCTTGGATTTTAACTTCCAAATGACCCTTATTTCTCCTCGGCGATTTATAGGGACAATGTCACTGACGCTATTGTTACAAATTTATTTGGCGTTAAGTGCATTATCTCACTACGATGGCATTACCTGTAAGCATGACCCAAAGGCACCATAAATACCGAATGCTTCTAAGGTTTTTGGTTTCAACTACTCTTGTTTACTTGTCTAAGAATTCAACTATAATTCCATGAAAGCTTAAGGTATTATACTAAAACAACTATGTAAATGAAACTATTGCATGCAAGGAATATTTTCTTCAAATTTAAAAATCAAGATATAAATTTTGAAAGGAACATTTGCTGAGAATGAAAATAGATCAACTACTTGGAAATTATTATTACTTCTTGAAAAGGAAAGACTATTAAAACTAGATTCTTGAAATGTAACTTGCATGATAAACAAACAAATATTAAACTTCTTGAAATGTAACTTGCATGATAAACAAACAATGTTCAACTTCTTGAAATGTAACTTGCATGATAAACAAACAAATGTTCAACTTATTAAAAAGAGGAATTTTTTATTTTTTTTGCTCGATAATAATTGTGATTTGCTCAAAATAAAGTAAGTACATAAGTCTAAAGCTCAAGAATCACCAACCACCAAATCAAAATTTTTTGTACGACATTCACCTAAACCACCCTGACCACAAAACAAGTTCATCTACAGTAACAATCATGTTCATCTAAAAAAGTAACCATACCCAAAAAACCCCATCATCCATTCATCTATAGGATTAGCCATACCCAAAACAACCGTCACATCCCATAAACATCAAAAACCAAAGAGATGTGGGTTAAACCACAGAGTTCAGAAGTAATAAAAACTAGACATTTCACACCTCAAAAAGCAGGCTATCAAAAAAGGACATTGGCAATTGTTCATCCCCTACGAGAGGAGCTCGCCACACCACCAGAATCGGAGTCAACTTTTTCCTTCCGTAGACGAAGAACACGCCTTCCATCTTCTGCCTTCTTTTCCTTTGCTTCCTCGATCACCACTTCTAGCTCATTGATCTCAATCAACAGCTTCAAAGCTTCCCAGCCCCACCGAGCCTCCAAACTACAGTTGTATTTACATTGCCCTCGTTCCCATCTCAGAAATGGTATGATGATCTTCTTTATACCTTCTCCTTCATGCTTTACTCCTTCCCCAATTTCGAAACCAACTCTCAGGACTGCCCATTCGAGCAATGAGTCCAATTCACCCATGTAATCAACAGGAACCAAGGCCTCCATCACACGTTTCACCATCCCAGTATTGTCACCACTCTCCAAACCCCAAGCCATCACTAATGAATAAACATCCATTCTAGTCTTATAACAGTTCTTGATTCCCTCAAAAGTGCTACCCACAATTAGATAAATAAAGGGTACTAGATATTCATCCCAGAAGTTTAAAAAAACTCTTCACCCTACGAGCTATCTATTGGAAACCAAGAACACTAAGAGGGGGGTTGAATCAGTGTTCTACCGAAATGATCAATTTTAGCCTTATTAAAATATGCATACACCAACCGATATATTGATACATACATAATTGAAAGAAGTAAAGCAACCAATAAGCCAATCACATAAATGATCACCATAACACACATAATTATATGTGGAAAATCTCAAAGAGGAAAAACCACGGTGGGATTTGTGACCTACAATATCAATTCACTGGCCATATGAAGAGATATTAAAAAATATAGGGGCTTGCACTTGTAGGAAAGCTTATAGCCTAGAGCACACTGCTCAATCACAAAAGGAGCCTCACTGACTACATACAAATCCAAACTAGAATCCAGAGAAAATGATTGAACTACAAAGATAGCATCTTCTATGCCTGAATACAGTTCTAGTTAAGCTCTGTCTGTTCCAGTCTAAGACCCTAAACCCTTTACCGGAATACCCCTTACATAAGTATCCTCTCATACATGATCTCTCTGATATATTTTGCATTACATAACATCCATATTCACATCCATACCCTATTCATCACATATCAAAATGATCTAACCAACTGACCTATATACCCTTTACAATTTATCATGCCTTATGTCGACTTACAAAGATATTTACAATATGAACATACATGTTGGCTAGATAACATAAATAAATGAATATCAAAAATAATTGTTGATACCAGATCCAAAAGATGTCAGCCTCCAATACCGATAACCAGATTCTAAACCATGTCAATCTGTATTGCTGGTAACCTGAGAATTTGTTCTAACATGTCGGTGCTAGTGAAGTGCCTACCGGTACATAACTAACCCAAAAAATGAAGCCGGAATAAACTACCATGTTTCCATCAAAGACAACATAGTGAAACCAACCAATTGAGTGTCAATTTCCAACAATCTCCCCCTTTGGCATTGATGGAAACACTCATATAAAAAATGATCATGGTTTAACTATCGGTTTCATCCTGAACCTGCTCCCCCTAAGATGAATATTCATCTAAACAAAATACTCCATATCTCCCCCTAATGTATACAACTCCCTTTTGATTTTTCACATCTATATCACCCCCCCTTTGACATCAATGCCAAAAAAAGAATACCAAAGATCCAAAACCGGGATGAAGAATGAAAGATACTATACAATGAATATCCCATAAATACCTTACCGGAGCCTAATATATTTCAAAATTTTCGGATAGGCCTTGTCCAAAAGCTCTAGATAAGTATCCCAACCAAATTTGAAAGTGCCAAAAATAGATACAAGTCCATTTAGCATATGTGCAAATGACTATGTTGGTGTGGGCTTACCAACCATATCTATACACTCCTTCTTATGTACACTAAGTGAATCCAACCGGGGACTCACCAAACCTCTGAAACTTCTGGCTCTTCTTATGACTTTGTCTTTTTCTTTCTCAAGAGTAGAAACTTGGGCTTCCAAAACCAAAATCTGACCATCAACGGATGTAGTCAATAAATTCAGTCCATCAAAATAATTGGCAATACCTGCAATTTTCTCCCAATTTTCCTTAATCCTCTTATCCAAATTAACTGTAAGACAATCTATGTTACAACATACTCTGTAAATATTTGTACACTTCTTTAAAGAATTATCTATCAATTTCAACTTTTCATTAATTTCCTTCCTTTCAGACTCAATCATTTGATCAAATGTAACTTTCTTTGCCTGTGTGAACCTCTCCAGTGCTTGCTGGTTTGAAATCTATTGTAAGGACTGAAAATCCTTTGAAATGTGTTAAGTGATTATCTTAAGCTTTCTGGATGGGCTCTCTTCATTGTCAAACTTGCACTATGGGACTAGTCTATGCAAAATAGTGATAGACTGATCAATAAAACCTTTATCCATTGATCCCTCCTTCATCATGAGTTCAATATAACTCATCTCGGTTATACTTTTCTTTTCAACCCGTGAGGTGTCAATTGACAACAATGATGGACTCACTACCGGTTCCCTATCAGATTCCTCTTTCTTCTCCTCTGATGATTTAACCTTTATAGATTCCTCACTTGCATCGGTGGCTTCGCCACTTGGTGTAGTCTCAATAACTATCAGTTCCTCCCTAGGAATTGTAGCCTCATCCTATACATCTATATTTGGAGGACTTTTGTCCTCAACATTAGTATCTTGTACATCATCAACCTTTACACTCTCTGCATTTGTCGGTATCTCAACATTTGTTTATACATTTGTATCTACCAGGGGCTTAATTTCCACTATCTTAATTTTTTTTTTTAAATTGAGGGTGAAGTACCCATAATACCCTTTCCTTTTCCTTCAACCGAGATGTCTGTAATATCTGTCTTAGATTCTGGTGAAGTATAAAAACCATATTTCTCTTCAAAGAACTTAACCAATGCCTTGTGGGTCTCCTTGATTATCTCATTTACTCTTTTTAACATAAGACTAATTATTCTGTGTTTGTTGTTAAAGATTTTCCTGTCTGCCACCTCAAGTGTCTTATCCATTTCCTCTAGAGCAATAGAAAAACAAACAAATAACAACTCTTGAATTTTTATATGCTTGTCTTCTTGCATTGTTGGTAGTCTTCTACCATCTAACATATCATACAACTATGTCAGTATTTGGTTTTCAATTTCTATCAAGGCTTTCTTATAAATATCCAAATATAACAAAACTACTTCCTCTACTTCTCTTTGTTCATCATTCTCTAAATGTTCATAATACATTCTTTAACATACCATCTTTAGTAATCTCATCAACTAACTTTGCACAAGTTTTTGGTGGAATGATAGTTACATTACCAGATTCAATTGCCAGATCAATGTCATCCTTCTTCTTCCTTCTTCCAGTACCGAATGGGGCTAAAGGTGTTTCTTTTGGTGCTTTATTTTGTGCCAGTACCCTGATAGTAACTTTCCCAATCAGTTGCTTCTTAGCCTCTACGTTAGTTTCTTCATTTTTCTTCCTTATTACACTTTTGAATGTCGAGGGTGTGTCATCTTCAGATTTAGACTCTGTTGCAATAGGCTCAATGAATACTTCTAGTTCTTTTCTCTTCCTACCTTTCTCCGAGACAACATCAATCAATGCTTTGATGTTCTATGAAACCTTCTCAACAAACTTATTTGCCTTTCCTTCCCACTTCTCTCTCTTCTTTCGGTTAAACTCAATTTCAACCTCTTGTGTCTTCTACTTAGCAGTGCTAAAGGTTTTTACAATTTCATCTACCGGTGCATCAATTAGGATCTATGCATAACCATCAAGAATTTGAGCATCAACTTCACAACCCATCTCCTCAATCTAGATCTTTCGGGGTTTGACTGCTTACATGAGTGTTTCATCTTTTTTAACCATGAAGCATATGCCAGTTGAGTATTTCTCAACAATGTGATTTGGAACCCTAATCCTAGAATTCATAGCCTTTTGAAATGCTTTAAAATATCCCCATACTTTGTCATCTCTTTGACTACCCAACAAAGTAATTGACCATTTCAGTTGCCTCCCTATTGGGATATCAAATGCCCATTGTCTCTTCCCAAAACTGGGAGTCTCATTGATGAAAAATAGTATTAAACAAATAATTAGGTTACCATACCAGAAATTTCCCTTTTTTTCTCCTTTAATATTTCCTAGGTTAATCAATAGTTCATCTAACATCCAACCACATAGATCATTTTATAAGCTGCATAAATGTAGGAGCTAGAAACATAATTCAATCGGTTTGATTGAGTTACATTGTAACCGATGATCATGCTTCCGAATCTGATGTATGCATCGGTGATAGTATTGATTCTCATTGACCGCCTATCTCATGTTGCATCGGTAATCTTGTTAACCCGATCATTTGAAATTTTCTTCTCCAGACATTGTCCAACCTGTGGTAAACTGGTGATTGCCCTGATGGCCTCCTTTGTAATCTTATAAGGTCTATCTAACTAGATAAACTCTCCATGCACTCTGCTCAAAACATACCTAACAATTTCATCTTTGAATTTTGGAATATCTAGAATGTTGATAAACCCTAGATCAACAATATGCTAGTATTTAGGTTTAATCTTTCTAGATTCTCCCAGTAGCTCATTCATGTACATGCTCTTGATATTAGTCATTCCCAAATCCTTAATATGACAGTGAATATAAGCTCTTACATCTTCAACATACACAACTCCTTCTAGAACATGGGAAAAGTGCCAACTAAATCATCCAAGGTAGCCACATGCAGATATCGCTTGAAAATCGGTCTGGGATGGTCCTTGACCTCAACTATAGTATGATTTGCAACAAAGATAGGTACAGATGATGATCTCACTTCCATGATTGAATATAAATACATGTGAATCATTATCGGTGAAAAACCCTAAAGACCTCTTCCAATCGCTAAGGGAATCGCTCAAGAAGATATTTGATCGCATTGAATCGCCCTTTATTGCTCCAAATCACTCTGAATTTCTCTGAATGCAAGACAATAAAAAATGAAGTAGATTCAACCTTTTATCCTCCAAGAAAAACCCTAATCCATCATTGATATCAATAACTTCCAATGGAAGATATTGGATCTTGGTTAAACATCTCCATACCGGATAAGCATCTCTAATGTCTGAAACATATTCCAGAACCTCTTCCTGGGGCATATGCAGCATCTTCATGAATTATGCGTACCCCCAAGGCATCTGCCTTAGTTACTAGTTGAGCTTCCTGTCGGTGCAGAAATAACCTCCTCTGCCAAATAAGTAATCGGTGCATTACCATCTACTGATTGTTCTTTTGACTTCCTGACTCATCTTTGGGTATGATCTTGTCGGATTTCATTAACCTTTTCTTTCCCTTTGTCATTTGATCCTCCATTACCAACTGGTGGATTTATGCTTCTATATAATTTAGCAATGTGTCTAACTTCATTACATGTATAACATGTAACATTGTTCTTTTGAATTGCTTTGCTAAAACCGGTATAATTGCTTGACCTGCACTGATTAGCCATATGTCCAAATTTTTCACATGCATAACACTTAACATTCATTCTGCAATCTTATGTTTTATGCCCATACTTATTACATTTAGAACATTTACTGGGAGCAGAATTAGGGTTCTGATTTGCTCTATTTCTACATTGCCGAGCTATGTGACCAGATTTATTACAAACAAAACATCTACCATTAAATTTATAAGCATTAAACTGCCTTACCGGTGCCTTATGGTTTTGATCTTCATTTGCAGTATCGGAACTTTGTCCTTGTTCAAATCCAAGTCCACTAGAATCTCCATTCTGCCTTTGTCTCTTCAATGACTCATCTAGATGTGCTGAACTAATCTTGATTTTTTCTTTATACTCACTTGCAATAGTCAGATCATCTCTCAGAATTGTCATTTCTCTCTCAAGCTCTTGTTCATTACTCTGGGATTCTACTAAATCAATTCTCAATATATCATTCTCATGAATCAACCTACCACATTCTTCAAATTTGTTCTTCAAAGATACAGGAATATTTTCTTCCTTTTTCTTCTAGTCTTCAATCTCCTTAGACATTCTCATAGTTATAGATTGCATTTCATTTCTCATGACCATGTTCTCTTGACTTGGGTTCCGATACTATTCCTTAAGTGCATCTTTCTCTTCATCATCCTGATTTTACAAAAGTTCCTTCCTCCTAGCTTGAACAAATGACAACCTCTCCTGTAGGATAAGAATGAATTCCTTAGTAGAATTCAATTCATGTTGTAGCTTTAAGTTCTTCATCATTTCAGCATCATAATCTTCAAGTGCCATCTCAAGTTGCTTTTCCAAACCCATATCCATGGATTCCAGATTCAGGATCTCCCTCAAGCTGTTAAACTTACTCTGAGGCACAAGGCTCTGATACCAATTGTTGGAATCCAAGAACACTAAGAGGGGGGGGGGGGGGGGGGTGAATCAGTTTTCTACCGGAATGATTAATTTTAGCCTTATTAAAACATGCATACGAAAACTGGTATACTGGTACATACAGAATTGAAAGAAGTAAAGCAACCAATACGCCAATCACATAAATGAACACCATAACACATAATTATATGTGGAAAATCTCAAAGAGAAAAAACCATGGTGGGATTTGTGACCCACAATATTAATTCATTAGTCATATGAAGAGATATTACAAAATATAGGCGCTTGCACTTACAGGAAGGCTTACAGCCTAGAGTACACTATGTAATGCCCCGCCAAGAAACCCCAAAGGGATAAAGATAAAACACAAGAATGGAGTGCAAATATTTTTTTTTTAAAATTTAAGACAGAATAATGATACATTGAATTATCATTAAGCTCAGATTACACAAAAAAAGACTCAACTAACACCTAAAGAGTTTCCCAACGTGATTACTTGATTCAACACTTAACTCAACTCATGCTAATTAATCTAATTAAGCTAATTAACTTAATGACATGATAATATTTTAAACAAGGGTAAGATTTGTTCGATAAGATCAAAATATAGATAACATGAGAAGTTCATCCATTACAATTTAACCATACATTTTGTTCAATCTTACATTCAAAGCATATGTCATGCATCTAATTTCCTTACATACTTTAATAGCATTAAAAACTAATGAATACCTTCCATTATACCAACCTGCATGTTTCAAGATCCAAATTACTGCATTTAATAAGATGACTACATACATGCATTTAAGATTAACATCATCTAATCCACATTATATATTTAACCATAATGCCATCAATACATGCTAAATTAAAAAGGAAACAAAAGAACATAAACACCACATAACACCAAAATGATATTGGAGTTCACCCCTAGTGGGCTACATCTCCAGGTCTACTCAACTACAAAACCCCTTTAATAAATAATAGGGTGAAGAATACATAAGGTTCACATCATTTACATCCTACCATCAAGGCATACATAAACCAATAATACATACGACCATATCAGTCCAATAGATAGATGAATGATCCCTGAATAGGAAAAGGATCCAACTGAACATGATAAGAAGCAGTCTCAAAAGAACAACTGGAGAACCCATGAAATGAAGTCTTCACAACCCATCATAAGCAAACCATGGTCTAACATGAATATCAGGCTCTCACAAGGCCATAAACAACCAAATATGACTCCACAACAGTGCTCCTATCAAAGACAACACAAACAACACACTAGCGAACATAAGGGACAAGTGTCATCACATAACTTGGTATGTCTACCATGGCAGGCCTCCATAGGTTCCAGCCCCATCCACTGGGTTACCCTGGCAACCTTTCCCAAACCTTCAGCCCATTCAAGTCTCATGTGGACCCAACACATCCTTTCGTGAAGACAAGGTTGTTGGTTTGCCATTTCAGGCCTTCTCACTGCATGTCGAGTCTGTACTAGCCCTCATCCCATGCGTGAGGCATAATTATCTTACTTAGTGTTTTCATTAACTAAACTCTCTAATATTCTATTAGGTTATCACTTATTTAGACACACTTTCGATGGGTTACCCTACAACCACTTTGGGCGTGACCCCCACTCAAAAGCCACTTTCCCATATGACACTAGACCATAATCCAACGAAACTCCTAAACCAAGGAATACACCAGGACAAGATTACATAGTTGAATACGGTAGGAATACCCACATGGTCAAACAAATCTTCATACGAGGTGCACTGACTGACGGTACTTTGACTAGAGACATGACCAGCTATGGTCAACCACATACCAACATTTCAACACCCGCATAAAGGACATGACCGGATATAAAACCATCACATGAAAATAGTCAATACTCGAGATCAAGGACATAAGCAGGTACCCAAATCAACATACAACAATATCCAACAATCATAATCAAGGACTAGCCATTTCTTAAGAAAATGCGAAAACAAAAAATTAAGCATGCATAGGCATAAATCAGAAAAGACGATCTTCTTCCATATCGTTTAAACATTACAATCGATCCAGTTTTTTAATAGATCTAATTAGATTGCAATTTGTCTACCCTGTCTAGGTACATGACGCTCATGGTTTACTAACTCGCTAAAATTTATTTTGCATCATAAAATAATATAAATACGTCATCATGAGTTCCCAAACCAAAATCACATTAAAATAATTATAATATATGCAGAACACACAATGATATAAAATCAGTTATTCATTAAATCAACTAAAAATATGATATTCATTTTTCAAAATAAAACATCATTCCATATTGGTTCGGAAATAATTTCTCAAAACTTATCTTTTTCAGAACCAAGTTATACTTTTAAGATTAAGGAAATATACATTTAAAGAAACTAAAAAAGATAAACATTTCCCAAATTAACAAAATATTTCCTTGCGTATATTTAAAATATACAAACTAAAATATCAATTAGTACATATATATATCTTTATATATATATATATACATTAATTAATAGATTAGAAATTGAATATCAATTAATGTATATTTATTAATATACATTTAATTAATAATAAACCAATCATCAATTATTATTTAATAGCTTGAATTAAATAATAATTTAAAAATTTATTTAAAATATAAATATTATTATATTATTTTGTTTTTAGCAAAAAAAAATACAAAAAGAAAAGGCAATGGGGTACCCACGTGGGCCCCCTCCCTTTTCCCAAGGGTCCATTGGCAGTAGATGCTACCTTGGGTAGCCCTTTGGTAGCCCTGCTGCCATCCCACGTGGTGGGGTTTTCTTGCCACATGGGGGTAGTATGTATATATATATATATATATATATATATATATATATATATATATATATATATATATATATATATATATTGGTAGCGATCTGCTACCATTGGTAGCAGCAGCTGCCTTTGGTAGCCCTACTGCCATCCCACGTGGTGGGGTTTTCCTGCCACGTGGGGGTAGTATTTTTTCATTTTGTTTTATTTTTTTAACATTTTAAAATATAGAAACCCCAGCTCAAAACACAGTCTCAGACTGAGACTAAAACAATTTCCAGAATACCCATGGTATTCAAAATATTAAAATTTTGTTGAATAACCTCCCAAAATAGGCAAATTTTTCCAACCAAAAACCATATTTGGCAAATAGGATTGATACACACATTTATCCAATCCATTCCACCAATCTTGCCCAGAACAAACTAATTTCTCAAATTAAAACTTGAATATGAAAACCTTCAATGGAGTTTTAAACAAAATTTTATTGAGAACAACCAAACCCAATTTTTTTATTTTAAAAAAAAATCAATTTAAACAAGTAAGAGTCTGATTTGGAAGTGGGTGAAGGAAGCAAAGAGGGTTTAAACTCAGAAATTTAACTACACTCTTGCCATATCATAAATCCAAAGATTATCAAATCAAACTACCTCAGATTTCTTCCAAAAAATGAAATCAATAAATTTATTTGGCAACAAAGGAGATTAATAAAAATTCTACAAGAAATTCCTTCTCCCCCAAATGCCCAAAATTTCTCCATCCAAAAATAACTCCCCAAAAATATTTTCAAACCTAGGTTAAAAGGGAATTTTGTTTGACCAAAATTCTTATTTTTGGATTTAAAATACTTTTTCCCAAATAAAATGAAAAATAATTCTTTTCAAACAAATCAAATATACAACAACTTGCTTTTCTTCGAAAATTGATTTTCTTAATTTAATTACAACTAACATTTTTATTTCAAAATGCCAAAGAGGGTAAATTATTTCTATTTTCGACATACATATTGAAAGCTCTGATATCTCTATCATGACCCCTAATATCTTTGAAACTATTGAACATGGGGATCCTTTATCCTTAAGCTATCCTAAACATATGGACTGGGAAAATGAAGGACATATTGACATTGATACCTTACCTAATGACCATTCCATATCCTTATATCTTGATGAAATCAAACCCGCAACAACTTTCACTAGGGATTCTGCTAACGTATCTTCAAGTCAAATGGATGTCAAATCTCCTAGTCGCAAAATTGAAAATCAAGAAAACAATATCGAGTCTAATGCTGAAAACCATTTCTTGGCAACATTAGATCAGAAAAAAGTAAAAAGAAAGGACACATCTAATGGTGAAAACCTCCTTGAGGCACCGGAAGATGGGAGATTTGACACCTTACTTGAATGTTATCAAGAGAAGTTATCTATCATAATAGCACCAGCAAAGGCAACTATCATTGGTACAACTGATCTACATCCAACAGCTTCTCTATCAAAACTAGCAAGGCAAAAATATTTTGAACCATTCAAAAGATGGCAAGTCAATTTTACCTGTTCATATATAGACATTCCAGGGTTCGATCCATATCTTACAGTACATCACCCGAATATCAGTCCAGGAGCAGAAATAAATAAAGGAACACAACATGGATCAAGAGTCGGTATTCTACTCATCACACCACAAGGGCATACAATCCTGAAAGCATACAAATTAAGCTTTCTGTATACAAACAATACCATAGAGTATGAAGCTTTGGTAACAGGTATCAAAATGGTTGTAGAATGAAATATAACACAACTTCAGGTCTTTGGAGACTCTCAGCTTTTCATTTATCAAATCAATGATGACTATTAAACAAAAGATGACAAACTAATGCCTTATAAAAAGATAGTGGATGATATCAAGAAGTACTTCGTAGAAATAACTTTTGAACAGATCCCAAGAAATGACAACAAAGTAGCAGATGCCATGGCTACACTTTCTTCTCTATTGCAAACATAGGAAAATCAATAGCATTATGAATTCCTGGTTGAAGAGTTGTTTCATCCCACCTATAATTGTCCTGATTCCAAAACCATCTATCAACTTATTGGACATAATTCCTCCCACTATGGCCAAACTTACACATATCTAAAAGACAACATCTTACCTCCTGACTTATCAAAGAATCAAAAGAGAAACTTTATTTGCTAATCATCCCAGTTTACTCTCGTCGTGAATACCCTATTTAAACGAGGTCTAGATGGTACTCTCTTAAGATGTCTTGAACAAGAAGAATCTGAAAAGGCTTTACATGAAGTCCATAATGGCATTTGTGGCACTCATTCAAGTGGTCTTACCCTTTCAAAAAAACTCATACACTTGGGCTACTATTGGTTGATTATGGAACGAGATTCTTTTAAGATAGCAAGAACATTCAAACAATGTCAAATCCATGGGAATTTGATTCATGCACCAACACAAGAACTTCATGCTTTAGCAACATCTTGGCCTTTTTGTCAATCAGGACTTGATCTGATAGGAAAGATAAATCCTTCTTCATCTAATGGACATAAATTCATCCTGGTAGCTACTAAATATTTCACAAAATGGATTGAAGTTGTACCTCTCATCAACATCACATGAATTATATCATTGGTCGCTATGGAATACCAATGACCATTATCACTGATAATGAGGGACCATTCAAGAATCAGGATGTACAAGAGCTATGTGAGAAGTTCAAAATCTAGCACATCCACACCATATTATCCACAGGGAAATGGGTAGGCAGAAGCATCTAACAAAACTATTATGAAAATCCTCAAAAAGACAGTGAACGATGTTGGAAGAGATTGGCATATCCAACTAAACCCTGCTCTATGGGCCTACTGCACCAGTATCTGCACACTGACAGGTGCCACACCTTTCTCTCTTGTATATGGATCAGAAGCCATATTGTCAATCGAAGTAGAGATACCTTCTCTACATGTAACACTAAAACGTCTCATCCCAGATGAAGAACAAAGATTATCTAGACTACAAGAGTTAGAACTGATCCATGAACGCATACAAAATGCCTTTGATCATCTAAAGGTATATCAACAAAGATGTGTCAGAGCCATAATCATAAGGTTAAACCATGAATCTTTCAAGTTGGAGAACTAGTGCTAAAGGAAAATCCACGCAACTAGGCAGATCGAGAAAAGAAAGGAAAATTTGAACCAAACTGGTTAGGTCCATTTGTGGTCACAATAGTATTTGGATCAGGAGCATATCAACTATCAACATAGGATGGAGATCAACTTGAAGAACCTATCAATAGCATGCACCTGAAGAAATTATATGTCGAAAAAATCAGAAAAAATCAAAAACAGTGAAAAATCAGGAAAAAATCAAAAACAGTGCAAAAAGCAAAAAAATCAAAAACATTGAAAAACCAGAAAATCCAAAGAAAAAAATTAAATATCAGAAAAAGTGCAATAAAAATAGATGGTGAAAACCTAGCAAACAGGTGCTATCAATCGGCTGGCTCTTCCATCTATTAGTTCATGCATTATTTCCACTTGCATTCATTCATTTTCCATCAGCGCTGACCATCATCAAGCCTTTGAACATACGCAAGCATCCTAGGTGGCTTCTTGCCATGGTTTGGACCATTGGATATATCATAACAACTTTGTTTCTAGGCTTGGGGAAAAATCCTACACCTAGCTGGGGGCAAAACTCTGAATCATTTTGAGCTTAATCAAATAGGTAGAACAAACAGTTAGACAACTCTTATCAAGCGAAAACTAAGACACATCCAACGTTGAACACAAGATCAAACTATCAACTATCAAGCTATCACAAAATCAATCTAAGAACATCACACACTTTTTAGTGGATAATATCTTTAGATAATGATTGTAACATGATTGTTCAACTTTTCTATAACTGCTTTTCGCTATCATGATTTCTGAGTGACTCCAAGATGTCATTGACTAGAGAAACAAGGAAGAAACATGATATTTTTCTTGTCTGTTGTCTAAAAATTAATCATTAATATGTGCAAATTTGTCGTGGGACATGATCATCCAAGTATCATTGAAGACATTTCCAATTTGCATATTGAAATGATTAATACTGCCTGTTTTACGCAAACAACACTCAGGTCATCTCGGTTCAATTATACCTCGATGCTTGTGCTAACTTGCTATATCAAAATCTAGGAAAGAAGTGTTCAGGTCATCATGGTTTAATTATACCATCAATTTTTGCACTCACTTCCCACAATTCAAAATCTCAATGATGACAAAAATGCAAAATAATCTAGTGACTGGTCTGGTCATAGTTTGCATTCAATTGCATTTCATTTGCATTTTAGCTTGCATTTCATTCTTGCATGGGATCCTACAAGCTCATTTTATCCAAGGTTAAATCAATCATAGGAATCATCAAAGCATCATCACTAGTGTATACACAATTTGAATGATGACTCATATCTCTCTAGATATTGTCGACCCAGCAAAAATCTTATGCTATCTCCCTTAATAGAATCAACATCAGCATATCCAAATATTTCTATAACTTGATATCAATAAAATGTCAGTTCTTTATCTAGTCAACCTTATCAAATAAAATCAATCAATAAAACCTAATCAATACTATCATGTCAAGTATACAGGATGAATCCTTTCTGAAACCAGACTCAATCAAATCAATCAAGATTTTTCAATCTCCCCAATCTAAGTAATCAAGCTAATCAAAGAACTCACATTTTCATTAAACTATAGTTGCAGAAATCAAATCAAATTTATCGGGATATCAATTTCGCAAAAACTCCAAAGATCAATTATCTCAATTGATCTCCCGAGGGGGCATCATCATACCAGAATTTAGCAATCAAGAGCTGGGGCATACTATCAAATCAATATCAACATCAAAATGAGATTATTCTTTGAATCAACGCATCATCACACCTCTCTTCAAAGAGGGGAAAAATGTATACACCTAAAAATGGTCTGAAGATAATTAATTAAATAAGCAATTATTTAAGTAATCTCCCTTCCCAATTTAATTGAATTCATCAACAATTTGATTAAATCCCCCCTTTTCATCTACTTATTAATAAATCTAAGGATTTATTTAATAGGTTCATTTCACCCCTTTGATTAATTAATTCAAATTAATTAATTCCCTCCATCAAAATTGTTTCTTCTAATCCCCTAATTAATTAAAACAAATCAATCATGAGTTATTGAGATTAATTAGCCTTTTCCTATTATTTGAATTTTTAAATTCAAATTCTCTTAACTTCTACCACTCCTAAACCTAACCATTCCTAAACCTAACCCATTCTACCTACCACCATGTCCCCTTTCATCCAACATCTTCTAGAACTCTGTGACACTTGTCACTAAGTGTTCCCTTTCATCTGACCCCTTCTAGAATCCTCTTGACACTTGTCACCATAGAGATGACAAATGTTCCCTTTAATCCAACCCCTTTGCCAACTTCCTCCAATTTAACCATTGATATCTTCAGATCAATCTTGACCGTTGATTCTTGCCACATCACCCCTAGCCTTGGGAAATCCTATAAATAGACCTCATTTTGGAGCTCAAAGGGTCCCAATTTCATATGATTTTTGCATATCATTTGATTCATATCATTTGCATTCAAGCATTATTACTATAGGCATCTAGTTTATAGCTTATCATTTAAAGCATTGTTATCATGTTCAAATCTTAGCTTAATTGCATCTTCATTCTAGCCTATCCAAGTTTTGTACGACATAGGATTCAGCTTAGGATGACACAAGATACAGAGCCATACGATAGATTAGAGTTTTTCATATAAACAACAGCAACTCGTATGACTTGGGATTATAGACCATACGAAAAAATAGATGACTCATACGACACAGGATAGTAGATAGTACGAAAAATGATTTTATGCAAGTTAACTCGTCTAACAAAGATTATGACTCGTGCTACAGAGAATTAAAGCTCATACGACAGGTTGCTGAGAATGGTAAAAAGTGTTTGTTTTGCTGATTTTGATCTTTGAATTCTGATGATGTTTTGCTGATGTTTTACAGTTTTTAGGTGTCTGATTTTCTCACTTAGGGATGAATACATAGCAAACACATGATGTGATAAATGACTCCCAATCAAGCTAAACCTTAAGGAAGTTGATTGAGAATGAAAACCTTTGCTTGCTGACTTAGGTACACACCCAATAGCTAATCAGAATACAACTGTTGAGTCTCACGCAATGGATTCTCAACGTTGTATTATCCGACTCCAAATGCTAATGAGGGCATGATATGACAAGTGTCTTGGGAGAGTTACTATCTCTCTTGCACAAATATTATCACCTTTTCGGAGGTGAATCGGGTAGCTTCTATTTTAACCGGCACTAGTAAGGGATTCATTCGGTGCGTCGGGGTATAAACTCAATTAAGAGGTCTCCCAGCCTTGAAGCCCAAGGTTTGATATACTCGAAGGTACGAAGGAGAGCTATTCCCGAGCACTGCCATTGCTTTGATTTTCATCAAAAACAAATTTATTTTATAGTGGGTTGGATTACTTGGTGTTAGTCGTTCCCACTTAGGTCGTTCCCCTCTCACCGGCCTTAAGGGCTAAGAGTTAATAACTCCTCGGGAAGGCAGGCTTGCTAAAGAGATGCACTAATGAAAGTAAAAGGATGAGTCTATCTTTCTAATCACCTAAGAAAGGTGAGAGCATACTCACCTATCATCAAAGACACATAAGACATGATAGTTCATTTCTTTAAGCCCAAAATCAAGTGTGCCTAGAAATTTAAATGAATACACCAAGTTTAGTTGAATTCATAGGCAACCTGCAATAAATCTGTTAGTAGTCATGATTGTGTTTTGAATTATGTCTTTGACAAGCGTATCTTCATAAATCATCCTACAGAAAAGAGTTAGGCTGCCAAAAATATCACAGACAGAACAAGATTAGCATTAGTGATCCGAACTACGAAATTAAAAAAAAAAAACTATACGAAATTTTATCCTAACTTCAAATAGGCATAACTTTATGCTCGGGACTCAAAATTATGAGCCGTTTAACTCATTGGAAAGGTCTCCAAGAGTTGTAGATGATATTTTGAAAGAGCATGCCTAGCTAGTGTCTTTTGGCACTTTCAAGGGCTAAAAATGACCAGAAGGCCTTCAAAAATGCAAATTACCAACGTATAGACAAACTTGAAAATTCTAACTTGCAATTTGTGGAAAAACATAGAGGTAGAGAGTTGTACGACACAGATTTCCAGCTAGTACAATAGAACTTTAGATTTCACACAGAGACCAAAAAGAACTCGTATGACATAGGATTTTGCAGCCAGAAATTCATATGACACAAATTTATCTCTCGTACGACAATGAAATGAAGCTCGTATGAGTCGGGATGAGCTAGTACAAGTAAATTATTTGTAACATAGAAATTTGTACGACATGCATTTAGCTCTTGTACGACAAGTAAAAGAGGCTCGTACGAGTCAGGATGAAGTTTCATACCAGATTAAAAGTTAGTTTTTACGAGTTGGAAAATCAACTTGTACGACATTCTGATTCAGGTCCAGCAGAGATAGATGTTTGTTGAAGCTTGAGAAGCCAAAAATGATGATTTCTGCCCCACGGTGGGCACCAAAATGTCATGCTTTGTGAAGTGTACCTATTCTTGCAACCACAATGCACTCAATAAATCATTACAAGCAATGGTTAGTAAATTGAAACAATGAAAGACAAAACCATAGCTAATCGACTTATTGCCTCCTAGTAAATGTGAGTATGAATTTTGCTCTCAGATCTTATTATGCAAATTCCAGTGACTTGACTACACTTAGATGGAGGATTTGAATGATCAAAATGCATGATCTAGCAAGAATAGCATGATTAAGCTACATGATTTCATGATAATTCTAGAAAATAAACTAAGATTAAGATGCAGTTAAGCTAAAATTGAGCATGATAACATTGCTAAAATGATAAACTAGAAGCTAGATGCCTATAATAACAATGCATAAGATGAAAATGAGATGGGATCCATATTGCTCAAAATGAGGTCTATTTATAGGATTTTCCAAGGCTAGGGGTGATGTGGCAAGAATCAACGGTCAAGATTGATCTGAAGATATCAACGGTTAAATTGGAGGAGGATGGCAAAGTGGGTTGGATTAAAGGGAACATCTATCATCTCTATGGTGACAAGTGTCAAGAGGCTTCTAGAAGGAGTAGGATGAAAGGGAACACTTAGTGACAAGTTTCACAAGGTTCTAGAACATGTTGGATGAAAGGGGACATGGTGGTAGGTAGAATGGGTTAAGTTTAGTAATGGTTAGGTTTAGGAGTGGTAGAAGTTAGGAGAATTTGAATTTAAAAATCAAATAATATGAAAAGGATAATTAATCTCAACAACTCATAATTGATTTGTTTTAATTAATTAAAGGATTAGAAGAAAAGATTTTGGATGAAGGGAATTAATTAATCAAAGGGGTGAAATGAACCTATTAAATAAATCCTTAGATTTATTAATAAGTAGATGAAAGGGGAAATTTAATCAAATTGCTGATGAATTCAATTAAATTGGGAAGGGAGATTAATTAAATAATTGCTTATTTAATTAATTATCTTCAGACCATTTTTAGGTGTATACATTTTGCCCCTCTTTGAACCGAGGTGTGATGACACGTTGATTCAAAGAATAATCTCATTTTGATGCTGATATTGATTTGATAGGATTCCCTAGCTCTTGATTGCTAAATTCCGGTATGATGACGCCCCCTCGGGAGATCAATTGAGAGAACTGATCTTTGGAGTTTTGCGAGATTGATATCCCGATACATTTGATTTGATTGCTGCAACTATGGTTTAATGAAAATGCGAGTTCTTTGATTAGCTTGATTGCTTAGATTGAGAAGATTGAAAATCCTTGATTGATTAGATTCAATCTGGTTTCAGGAAGGATTCATCTTGTATAAGACATGATCAGAACGTCTAGTTTCAGGACAGATACATCCTGTATAAGACATGAATTAGAATCAGATCATCTAGTTTCAGGAAGGATACATTGTGTATAAGACATGATCAGAATCGATTAGGTTTGATTGATTGATTTGATTTGATAAGGTTGATAGATAAAGATCTGATAGTTTGTTGATATCAAGTTGTAGAAATTTTTGGATATGCTGATTGTTGATTCTGTTGAGAGAGATAGCATAAGATTTGGGCTAGGTTGATAATATCATGAGAGAGATATGAGTCATCATTTTGATTGCGTATACATTTGTGATGATGCTTTGATGATTCCTGCAATAGATTTAGCCTTGGATAAAAGGAGCTTGTATGATCCCATGCAAGAATGAAATGAAAGCTAGACTTCAAATGAAAATGCAATGGAATGCAAACTATGACCGAACCAGTCACTGGATTATTTTGCGTTTTTGTCATCATTGAGCTTTTGAATTGTGGGAAGTGAGTACAAACGTCGATGGTATAATTAAACCATGATGACCTAAACACTTATTTCCTGGATTTTGATATAGCAAGTTAGCACAAGCATCGAGGTATAATTGAATTGTGATGACCTAAGTGTTGCTTGCATAAAATAGGCAATATTAATCATTTCAATAAGCAAATTGGAAATGTATTCAATGATACTTCGATGATCATGTCCCGAGACAAATTTGCACATATTAATGATTAATTTTCAGACAACAAACAAGAAAAATATCATGTTTCTTCCTTGTTCCTCTAGTCAATGACATCCTAGAGTCACTCAGAAATCATGATTGTAAAAAGAAATTATAGAAAAGTTGAACAATCATGTTACAATCATTATCCATATATATTATCCACTGAAAAGTGTGTGATGTGCTTAGATTGATTTTGTGATAGCTTGATAGTTGATAGTTTGATCTCATGTTCAATGTTGGATGTGTCTTAGTTTTCGCTTGATAAGAGTTGTCTAACTGTTTGTTATACTTGTTTAATTAAGCTCAAAATTGATCCAGAGTTTGCCCCCAGCTAGGTGTAGGATTTTGCCCCAAGCCTAGAAACAAAGTTGTTATGATATATCCAATGATCCAAACCATGGCAAGAAGCCACCCGGGATGCTTGTATATGTACAAAGGCTTGATGATGGTCAGCCCTGATGGAAAATGAATGAATGCAAGCGGAAAGAATGCATGAACTAATAGATGGAAGATCCAGCCGATAGATAGCGCCTGTTTGCCAAGTTTTCACTAGCTATTTTTATTGCACTTTTTTTAAAATTTGATTTTTTTCTTCGGATTTTCTGCTTTTTCAATGTTTTTGATTTTTTTGCTTTTTTCATTGTTTTTTATTTTTCCTAATTTTTCACTTTTTATTTTTTTTATTTTTCAGACATAGAATTTCTTCAAGTGCATGTTATTGATAGGTTCTTCAAGTTGATCTATGTCCTATGTTGATAACTGATATGCTCCTGATCCAAATACTGTTGTGACCACAAACAAACCTAACCAATTTGGTTCAAATTTTCCTTTCTTTTCTCGATCTGCCTGGTTGCATGGATTTTCTTTTAGCACTAGTTCTCCCACTTGAAAGATTAATGGTTTGAGCTTATGACTATAGCTCTGACACATTCTTTTCTGATATACCTTTATATTATCAAAGGCATTGTGTGTGCGTTCATGGATCAATTCTAACTCTTGTAATCTAGATAATCTTGGTTCTTCATCTGGGATGAGACCTTTTAGTGATACACGTAGAGAAGGTATCTCTACTCCAATTGGCAATATGGCTTCTGATCCATATACAAGAGAGAAAGGTGTGGCACGTGTCGGTGTGCAGATACTGGTGTGGTAGGCCCATAGAGCAGCGTTTAGTTGAAAATGTCAATCTCTTCTAGAATCGTTCATTGTCTTTTTGAGGATTTTCAGAATAGTTTTGTTAGATGCTTCTGCCTGCCCATTTCCCTGTGGATAATAAGGTGTGGAGAATTTGTGCTAGATTTTGAACTTCTCACATAGATCTTGTACATCTAGATTCTTGAATGGTCACCCATTATCAGTGATAATGGTCATTGGTATTCCATAGTGACATATGATATAATTCAAGATAAATGCAACAATTTGTTTTCCTGTGATGTTGATGAGAGGTACAACTTCAATCCATTTTGTGAAATATTCGGTAGCTACTAGGAAGAATTTATGTCCATTAGATGAAGAAGGATTTATCTTTCCTACCAAATCAAGTCCCCATTGACAAAAATGCCAAGATGTTGCTAAAGCATGAAGTTCTTATGCTAGTGCATGAATCAAGTTCCCATGGATTTGACATTGTTTGCATGTTCTTTCTATCTTAAAAGAATCTCGTTCCATATTCGGCTAATAGTAGCCCAAGCGTATGAGATTTTTTGAAAGGGTAAGACCACTTGAATGAGTGCCACAAATGTCATTATGGACTTCATGTAAAGCCTTCTCAGATTCTTCTTGTTCGAGACATCTTAAGAGAGTACCATCTAGACCTCGTTTAATTAGGGTATCCGCGACGAGAGTAAAATGGCATGATTGGCGAATAAAGTTTCTCTTTTGATTTTTTGATAAGTTGGGAGGTAAGATGTTGTCTTTTAGATATGTGTAGGTTTGTCCATAGCGGGAGGAATTATGTCCAATAAGTTGACAGATGGTTTGGGAATTAGGACAATTATAGGTGGGATGAAACAACTCTTCAACCAGGAATTCATAACGTTGTTGATTTTCCTGTGTCTGCAATAAAGAAGCAAGTTTAGCCATGGTGTCTACTGCTTTGTTGTCATTTCTTGGGATCTGTTCAAAAAATATTTTTACAGAGTACTTATTGATATCATCCACTATCTTTTTATAAGGCATTAGTTTGTCATCATTGATTTGATTAATGACAAGTTGAGAATCTCCGAAGACCTGAAGTTGTGTTATATTCCATTCTACAGCCATTTTGATACCTGTTACCAAAGCTTCATACTCTGCAGTATTGTTTGTACACGGAAAGCTTAAATTGTATGCCCTTGTGGTGTTATGAGTAGAATATCGGCTCTTGATCTATGTTGTGTTCCTTTATTGATGTTTTCTCCTGGACTGATATTTGGGTGATGTATTGTAAGATATGGATCGAACCCTAAAATGTCTATATATGAACAGGTAAAATTGACTTGCCATCTTTTGAATGGTTCAAAATATTTATGCCTTGCTAATTTTGATAGAGAAGCTATTGGATGTAGATCAGTTGTACCAATGATAGTTGCCTTTGCTAGTGATATTATGATAGATAACTTCTCTTGATAACATTCAGGTAAGGTGTCAAATCTCCCATCTTCTGGCGCCTCGAGGAGGTTTTCACCATTAGATGTGTCCTTTGTTTTTACTTTTTTCTGATCTAATGTTGCCAAGAAATAGTTTTCAGCATTAGACTCGATATTGTTTTCTTGATTTTCAATTTTGCGACTAGGAGATTTGACATCCATTTGACTTCAAGATACGTCAGCGAAATCCCTGGTGAAAGTTGTTGCGGGTTTGATTTCATTAAGATATAAGGATATGGCATGGTCATTAGGTAAGGTATCAATATTAGTATGTCCTTCATTTTCCTAGTCCATAGGTTTAGGATAGCTTAAGGATAAAGGATCTTCATGTTCAATAGTTTCAAAGATATTGGAGGTCATGATAGAGATATCAGAGCTTTCAATATGTATGTCGATGTCTAGGACGATACTCCTGTCAGAATGACCTTGCATAAGAAAATCTTGATCGTCCTCGGTTAAGTCCATGTCAATTGAATGTGATTTTGATTCAAGTAGGCTTTCCTAATGTTTGCCATGCATACATGTGAACTACATTGACTACTATATCTGCTTCTTCATCTCTCTCAATTTGAAGTTGCTCTTGTTTGTTTTTCTATGATAGCAAATACTCTTTGTTTCCTCGATCTTTTAGCTGCATTTGTTCTTCCATGTTTGACAAAATTGATGCAAATGATTATTCCTTGGATTGTGTGCTTGAAGTTGCTACCTCTTTGTTATGTGAAACAATGACCTCTTGAGCTGATCTCATATTACTACAACAATGCAATGGATTTGAATCTGGTGATATTATGATTTCCTATCCTTCGTAGAGAAATTTTAAGCACTGATGACCTATTGATGGTATAGCTTGTATATCCTGAATCCATGGTTTCCCCAAGAGTATATTGTATGGCAGGTCCAAGTCTAAAACTTGGCATGCTGTATCTTTTTACAAGAGTCCCACTCTGATAGGTAACATCACAATTCCTTTAGAGTAATGTTCTTCTTCACCATATGTTTTAATTTTGATCTTTTTCAGGGGATCAACTGCATCTTCTAAATAACCCAAAGCATGAACAAGACTCAAAGAGAAAATGTTCAAGCCAACTCCCCCATCTGTTTGATTTCATCAATATATAAGGATATGACATGGTCATTAGGTAAGGTATCCATAGCAGTATGTCCTTCATTTTCCTAGTCCATAGGTTTAGGATAGCTTAAGGATAAAGGATCTCCATGTTCAATAGTTTCAAAGATATTAAGGGTCATGATAGAGATGTCAGAGCTTTCAGTATGTATTTCCATGTCTAGAATGGTACTCTCATCAGAATGACCTCGTACAAGAAAATCGTGATCATCCTCGGTTAAGTCCATGTCAGTCGAATGTGATTCTGATTCAATTAGGCTAGTTCCTAATGTTTGTTTTGCATACGTGTGAACTACACCAACTACTATATCTGCTTCTTCATCCCTCTCAATTTGAAGTTGCTCATGTTTGTTTTTCCATGATAGCAAATATTATCTGGTCCCTTGATCTCTTAGCTGCATTTGTTCTTCCATGTTTGATAGAATTGATGCAAATGATTGTTCCTTGGATTGTTTGCTTGAAGTTGCTACCTCTCTGTTATGTGAAACAATGATCTCTTGAGCTGATTTCTAATTATTAAAACACTGCAATGGATTTGAATCTGCTGATATTGTGATTTCCTGTCCATTGTAGGGAAATTTTACACATTGATGATATGTTGATGTAATAGCCTGCATATTCTATATCCATGGTCTCCCCAAGAGTATATTATATGGTAGGTCCAAGTCTAAAACAGTGAAAAATCAAAAAAATCAAAAACAGTGAAAAATCAGAAAAAATCAAAAATAGTGAAAAATCAGAAAAAATCAAAAATAGTGAAAAATCAGAAAAATCCTAAAAAGTGAAAAGGAAAAAGAAAGAAAAAAAATCAAATATCAGAAAAAGTGTAATAAAAACAAATTGTGAAAACTTGGCAAATAGGTGCTATCTGTCAGCTAACTCTTCCATCTATTAGTTCATGCATTCATTCTTCCATCAACGCCATCCATATACATCATAAGCCTTTGTACAATATGCAGACATCTCAGCTGCTCTCTCACCATAGTTTGGATCATTGGATATATCATAACAACTTTGTTTCTAGGTTTGGGGCAAAATCCTATACCTAGCTGGGCGCAAAATTCTTGATCAATTTTGAGCTTAATCAAACAGGTAGAACAAATAGTTAGATAACTCTTATCAAGCGAAAACTGAGACACATCCAACATTGAACACGAGATCAAACTATCAACTACGAAGCTATCATGAAATCAATCTAAGAACATCACACACTTTTTAGTGGATAATATCTTTTTGAATAATGATTTTAACATGATTGTTCAACTTTTCTATAATTGCTTTTTGCTATCATGGTTTCTGAGTGACTCTAGGATGTCTTTGACTAGAGGAATAAGGAAGAAACATGATATTTTTTCTTGTCTTCTGTCTGAAAATTAATCATTAATATGTGCAAATTTGTCTCGGGATATGATCATCAAAATATCATTGAAGACATTTCCAATTTGCGTATTGAAATTATTAATACTACCTGTTTTATGCAAACAACACTCAGGTCATCTTGGTTCAATTATACCTCGATGCTTGTGTTAACTTGCTATATCAAAATCCAGGAAAGAAGTGCGTAGGTCATCATGGTTTAATTATACCATCGATGTTTCCACTCACTCCCCACATTTCGAAAAACTCAATGATGACAAAAATGCAAAATAATCTAGTGACTGGTCTGGTCATAGTTTGCATTTCATTGCATTTTTCATTTGCATTCTAGCTTGCATTTCATTCTTGCATGGGATCATACAATCTCCTTTTATCCAAGGTTAAATATATCACATGAATCATCAAAGTATCATCATAAGTGTATACGCAATCAGAATGATGACTCATCTCTCTCATGATATTATCAACCTAGCCCAACTCTTATGCTATCTCTCTAAACAGAATCAACATCAGCATATCCAAAAATTTCTCCATCTTAATATCAGCAAACTGTCAGTTCTTTATCTAATCAACCTTATCAAATCAAATCAATCAGTCAAACCTAATTGATTCTGATCATGTCTTCTACAGGATGAATCCTTCCTGAAACCAGATGATCTAATTCTAATTCATGTCTTATACAGGATGTATCCTTCCTGAAACCAGACTTTCTGATCATGTCTTATACAGGATGAATCCTTCCTGAAACCAGACACTTTGATCATCATTGTCTTATATAGGACGAATCCTTCCTGAAACCAGATTGAATCTTAATCTTATCAATCTAATCAATCAAGATTTTCAATCTTATCAATCTAAGCAATCAAGATTTTTCAATCTTATCAATCTAAGCAATCAAGCTAATCAAAGAACTCGCATTTTCATCAAACACAGTGGCAAAAATCAAATCAAATCTATTAGGATATCAATCTCGCAAAAACTCCAAAGATCAATTATCTCAATTGATCTCCCGAGGGGGCATCATCGTACTAGAATTTAGCAATCAAGAGCTAGGGCATC
Source organism: Cryptomeria japonica (assembly GCF_030272615.1). Taxonomy (NCBI): domain Eukaryota; kingdom Viridiplantae; phylum Streptophyta; class Pinopsida; order Cupressales; family Cupressaceae; genus Cryptomeria; species Cryptomeria japonica. The sequence continues at coordinate 390,181,794 of NC_081405.1, forward strand.
CTATTAAATCAATACCATCATCAAAATGAGATTATTCTTTGAATCAACACGTCATCAGACCTCGCTTCAAAGAGGGGCAAAATGTATACACCTACATATAGTCTAAAGATAATTAATTAAATAAGCAATTATTTAATTAATCTCCCTCCCTAATTTAATTAAATTCACTAAGCAATTTGATTAAATTCCCCCTTTCATCTACTTATTAATAAATCTAAGGATTTATTAGATAGGTTCATTTCATTTCATCCCCTTTGATTAATTAATTCAAATTAATTAATTCCCTCCATCCAAATTTATTTCTTCTAAATCCCCTAATTAATTAAAACAAATCAATTATGATTTGTTGAGATTAATTATCCTTTTCATATTATTTGAATTTTTAAATTCAAATTCTCCTAACTTCTACAACTCCTAAACCTAATCATTCCTAAACCTAACCCATTCTACCTACCACCATGTCCCCTTTCATCCAACATCTTCTAGAACTCTGTGACACTTGTCACTAAGTGTTCCCTTTCATCTAACCCCTTCTAGAAGCCTCTTGACACTTGTCACCATAGAGATGACAGCTGTTCCCTTTAATCCAACCCCTTTGCCAACTTCCTCCAATTTAACCATTGATATCTTCAGATCAATCTTGACCGTTGATTCTTGCCACATCACCCCTAGCCTTGGGAAATCCTATAAATAGACCTCATTTTGGAGCTCAAAGGGTCCCAATTTCATATGATTTTTTGCATATCATTTGATTCATATCATTTGTATTCAAGCATTATTACTATAGGCATCTAGTTTATAGCTTATCATTTCAAGCATTGTTATAATGTTCAAATCTTAGCTTAATTGCATCTTCATTCTAGCCTATTTTCTAGAATTATCATGAAATCATGTAGCTTAATCATGCTATTCTTGCTAGATCATGCATTTTCTTCATTCAAATCCTCCATCTAAGTGTAGTCAAGTCACTGGAATTTGCATAATAAGATCTGAGAGAAAAATTCATACTCGCATTTACTAGGAGGCAATAAGTCGATTAGCTATGGTTTTTGTCTTTCATTGTTTCAATTTACTAACCATTTCTTGTAATGATTTATTAAGTGCATTGTGGTTGCAGGAACATGTACACTTCACAGAGCATGACATAAATAAATAAGAATATCATAATTGCACATAACATCACTATGTGACTAGCATCTAGCCACCAACGAGGAAGGAGAGAACAATCATCTAGCTATCGCAGTAGCTCATCATGTGGTGCAGCCTAGTCACACATCCACACGGCATGGCAGTGTGCACCTCGACATCACCCCACATCACATCGTCATGTGGTATGGCAATACTCCAAGCAGAAAAGACACACAATGGACGCATCCCGCAAAGTAGTGTACCTCACTGAAAAAGGCACGCGCAGGTCACATCCTGCATAGTGACGTACCTCTCAGGATACTCGTCATAAGCCAACAGTGCACATGGATAAGATCCACCCACATTTCTACCAACGCCTAATACTTGGAAGCTCATGTGAAAATAACATACCTTTCATGAAGACAAGGCAAAAAGATCCTCCAAGATACACCAACACTATGCTCAAGAACTGCCACCAAAATGCTCAAATAAAAGAGAGGAATAGGTTGGCACACATAAACCTTATAAATTGGTTCATCAAAAAGGGAAAGTATTGAGTACACCTTTAATACAGTTTCATTATATAACTATATTTTTCCTCGAAATAGAGAAGCTAAAGTCGCTTCTATGTTACCCATCCTTTTAATATGGCTAATTCTGAAATCTTAAAATTTATTTAAATGTTCCACAATATTGAGTATAGAGTTTTGTAGATGCCACACATCAATAAATCCCTTCATAATTGCCTGTATGATCACCAACGAATCTCCTTCAAGATGTAATTTCTTCACCCCCATCTGCTGACAAAATCTTACCACCATCGACACCACAGTTACTTCTGCTACATTATTTGTCCTTGATTCAAGTTTTTCCACCCCTAGAAACAAAACCTATCCATACCAATCCCTTACAATGAATCCTTCCCCTGACGGTCCTGGATTACCCTTTGAGACATCATCAAAATTTTCTTTCACCCAACTTTCTGAAGGCTTTTCCCACACCAACTTTGGCTGCAAAAAGGAACTAGATTGAACCCAGCCATGCCCATTAATGGGCAAAATGAGGTAAATTTTAACTAAACATTAGAACATTTTAACTTATGACATCCATTCTCCTTGTTCTCCATGCCTCCTCCCTATCTCTTTTTAGTCAACCTGGTCTGCTAGCCTGTAGCTATTCTGGCTCCAAAATGGCCAAATCATAAACCAGTGTTATTGGCATGTTAGTCAATCACAAATGTTGTTTGCAAAATCTATGGTGTAAAACGTGTGACTAACCTACATGTTATACACAACGTACTGTTGTTTTGGAGCCAGAATAGTTGCGTCTGGTTTGCTACTTGTCCATCTTTCTATTTTGATTTCTCTCTATCATCCTGAAGATGGATCACAAAGTGTGATCTGAAACGTTGATGCCAAAATACTTCACACAATCAAATCCAGAAGCATTGATCTTAACATATGGATTGTGGAAACTTAATGACTGTTATTAAATCATTTTTCTTGAAACGCACAAATTGTTTTAAGGAGACTATGAATCTAAACACATTTACTTGGAAGGTAAATCATTTTAACCTTTAATACTTGAAGTTTACAAAAGAGGTATTTGATGTCCAATAAATAAAGAGAATTAAATGTCTTGAAGTGATACTTATTGAAAATGAACCATTGGTTTGGGGTAAGTTCACTTATTTTAACTTGTGCAAAAGCTTGTAATTATCATTTCCCTTTTCTTTTTGTTTTCCTAAATCAAACTATTTTTTTTTTTTATAAGGAGATTTAACTATTATTTCAACATTCTGAGAATAGTTAATTCAAGGTAATGAATTGATTAATGTTTAATTATCCATTTGAATCTATATGTGTTAATTAATCATTTTGTCCATTGAGATTAAAATCTATTTTAATCCAATAGGATTCATTTTCCATCATGAAGGGATAACTAATCTTTAGCAAATATTTGTTTGAAAAGAAAGTCTAAATTTGCAAATTTAAAATTTCTATTTTATAACTTCCATTAAGAAGGCCTTTAAAAGGAAATTTAGATTTAATTAATTACAACTTTATATTTCAATAGTCAATTTTATTACATCATTTTAATATAAATCTTTTCCATTTTGAAATAATATTAATAATGTAATTAGATTTTAAATATTAAAAATTTAATTACAAACAACTTAACTTAAAATATAATTTTAATAACCAAAATAAATTGTAATTATTTAAAGCAACTTAAAATATTAATTAAGTTTAACAATATGCATAGACTTTAATTAAATTTAAAATATAAATAAATAATCTTTTATTTTTTTAAACAAATTGAAAAATAAAATATAAAAAAATAATTTTAAATAAAATTGACTTAATAAATTATAATTATAATTTATTTTTTAAAATATAAAATAAAAATCAAAGTAATATATTTAAAGGGGGAAGGGGTGGGTTCCACTGGCCCAACCTACATGTGTGGGCTTGCCCATAGGGGAGTGTGTGCCCCCCCTTACTATGTGACCTGCTCTTGCAAGGACCATAGGGGAGGGGTTATGACCCCCTTCCCACTGAATTTTCATATTTAAAAATTTAAATGTTTTTTTTTATTTATATATTTTATTTATTATTTTTTAATTTATATTTAAAAATTTGTTTAATAATTTCCCCTTTCTCCCTTCTTGTTTATTCTCATAGTTGAGACTTTTAGTTGGGCTATTAAGGCTGCTAAACTGGGGGGGTTTGGAAGGGAGTTAGGATTCAGAATGTTCCACAAAGTATTTCCCATTGTCTATTTGCAGATGATACCCTGTTATTTGGTCAGGCTTCATTGGGTGAGGCTAATGTGATTAAGGGGATAATACATAACTATGCATCTTTCTCTGGTCAGAAAGTAAATGTTGATAAGTCAAAGATTTTCTTCCTTAATACATCACAACTAGTTCAACATAGATTGTAGTCTTTTTGGGGATTTGAATCTGGAAATATTCCATGTACTTACCTTGGTATTCCCTTTTTTATTAAGCGGGATAAGGTTGATTTTTGGGATAAGATTATTTCGGTTATTTCTAAAAGAATTCTATCTTGGAATCATAGGTGGTTAACTTTGGCTGGTAGAATTGTTCTAATCAAGTCTATTTTGAATGTTATTCCCATTTTTTTTATGTCTATTTTGAAGTCTCCAAAAGCTGCTATTGTTAGTTTGCAAGAAACTCTTAGAGCTTTCCTTTGGAACAATAATAAAGATGGAAAGAAAAAACTCCCTTTAGTAGCTTGGGATAAGGTATGTTTGCCTAAGGAAATGGGGGATATAGGTATTAGGAGCCTGGAAAATCAGAATTTAGCCTTAGGTGCTAAGTTGGTTTGGAAGTTGTATGAAAAACCTAGTTCTTTTTGGGCACAATTTATGTTTTCTAAATACTTAAATAATGGAACAATAGAGTATATTTTTAAAGTTTCAAGTTTGCCTTCTGGTTCTGCAATTTGGAATTTTCTATGTAAGTGTAGATTAGTTATTTTGCCTCATCTTTCATGGGTTCTCCATAATGGTAGGAAGGCCAATTTTTGGGATGAAGTATGGAATGGATACACCCCTCTGGTGAACATTAGGGATTGGTCTCCTCTAATTTCTATTATTTCTTCCCTATGGGGTGTCTTTGTGGCAGATTATTTTGAGGTTGTGTCTAGTGGAAATCTTAAGATAGCTAGATGGAAGTCTATTGAGATTTTAGATGTTGATCAAAATGTGAAGTCAGAATATGAGAAGATGTTGGGAGAGAGAGTGGTAATCCTTTCTGATTCTAAGGATGAACTTATTTGGACAAGGAATATCTCTAGTAAATATATGGTTAGAGATGGGTACAACTCTCTCATGGTTGCTAAAAAACTATCTTCCTAGCCATACAAGTTGTTCTGGCATGTGTCTTGTCCTCCAAAAGCTGGTGTTTTTGCTTGGTTGGCAGTTCAGGATAGGGTCCTTACGGGTATGAGATTGGACAGGCTTGGTATTACTATCGTATTCCCTTGTGTGCTTTGTAACAAAAACTTAGAATCTTCTTCACACTTGTTTCTTCATTGTGATTTTGCTTATGAGTGTTGGCATTGGTTGTTTGAAAAGTTGAATCTATCCTTTGTTATTAGTAAGGATCTCATTTCCCATTTCAGATCTTGGCCCCTTCTATTTGCTTCATCTTTTTATGCATGTCTTTGGATTATTTCTCCATCTATTGTGATTTGGAATATTTGGTTAGAACGAAACAACATGATTTTCAAAAAAAAAAGCTCTCCTATGGATGAGGTTTTATTAAGAATTGAATCTTCTATTTCTAAAGTTGCATTGTCTTATATTTACAAGAATCTAGAAAATCTTACTTCTTTTTTGCATTGGGATAGTAGGGTAACTAGGGTCTGGAAGATGTTGTTGGTTTTACCTACTCATGGATCAATTTTAAAAAAAGAATTATGCTATATGTAAGAGAAATTCAGCTAGTTGGAAACCTCCTCTGCAAGGACATTTTAAATTGAATTTTGATGGTGCCTCTCATGGGAATCCTGGTCAAGTTGGGGTGGGTATGGTGATTTATGATCATAAGGCAAGATTTATTCAAGCTCGGTGTCATGCATTTGGTTTTAAGACTAACAATTTTGCAGAATTTCATGCTTTATCTTTTGGTTTGGATTTGGCAATATCTCTAGGAATTAAGCATTTAGTAATAGAAGGTGATTCTATGGTTATAATTCAATGTGTCATGAAGAAGAAGTCAAATTGTTGGCAATTATGGTATATACTTGATCACATTTTACAGAAATTAGACTTTTTTTATTCCTTTTTGATATCTCACTATTATAGAGAAGTGAATAAAATTGCTGATTTCTTGGCTAATTTAGGCATTGATAGTAATGCTAATCTGTGGGAGGTAAGTTTTGAAGAAAATTTGTCTGTGGTCTTGGAATTTTGAAATTTGTAGTTTTTTCCCATCTTCCCCTTTCATTGGAGGTAGTCATGTTTGCTAGCCTACATAGAGGTGTTCAGTGTACGTTTTAACTGATGGCATAGTCCATCATTTATGAGGTACAATTTACATCTGACGTAGGCAGCATGGATGGGTATTTGTAATAATTTGGGGGTGGTGGCTTGTCGTAGTATTTTATGCTGCTTGTCTTGTCATCTCTGGATCACATGATTGGTAATATTGCTTTGGTTTGAGGTAAGTGGTGGGAGCTATCATTTCTCTATGTGCCAAGATCTTTTCGCATGTATTTGGGATTTTTTTTTATTGCTATGATGTTGGGTTCCTTTTATTTTACTTTTATCAGTGGCTTAGGTATGTTGTTGGCACTATAGCATTTTGGCATTAATTGGTTTTTATCAGCCGCCACTTTATGTTTACATCATGGTTTGGAGTGCCTTCATTTAAAGTTTTTAGTATTTTTTACATGAGTTGGTCATTTAGTGCTTTGGAAGGGTGGTTTTATTATGATTATTATGAAATGGCTATTTATTTTCAATTACGGTGCTTTTGGGACTATAGTTTTGTCAACTGTAGTTTTATTTGGTCTCTATTTTCTGCTTCTCATCTGCATCAGTGGGGTTTTTTTGAAGTTCTGGTCTGCAAAAGAGGTAATTACTATTCATACTTCTCTATTATCTAGGTATCGCATTTGTTTTGAGTCTCCATTGGCAGAAGTAGTGGATAATTATGGGTATAGCTCTAAAAAACTTGCTAGAGTTTTTGTTTTGCATTCTGCGGAATTGGAGTCTAAAATTCGTAGGGTGGTAGGGAATCATTGGCTGTGTTCTCATGCTTATATCTCTTTCTCTAAAATTGTGTCTAGATTTCTCACTATATGTTATGATGTGTTATTGGATAAAGCATTGGTCCGACTTCTAGCAACTAAATTCTTGGCTCCATGATTTCATAATTTGGGTATTATTGAGCCAGCTTTGGATAATTACATGTTTGATATGGGTTCTTTCCCTTATTGTGGTTTTCTTTCTTGTCAAGATTTATTGGATAAAAGGTGGTGTGGGGAGTTGTTATTTGAAATTAGATGGGTTTAATTTGTGACAGCATAGATGATGCTTTGAAGGCTTTGGAAAGGTTGTTATATTTTCTTCCTTCTCAGATTGTGAACAGGGCTCTTGATGTGTTAAAGGCATTACATGCTTTGATAAATTACTGTTTTGTTATGTCTACTCCTCATCTTCCTGTAGCTCCATTATAGGTTGTTGTTCCTTATGCATTTCCAGGCATTCCTCCGGAGGAGAGCCCAAGCTCTTGGCATTTGGTATAATGATATAATGGTGTTTTTCTCCATAGGTTTTTGATATTCTCTTTTTGTAGGAAGGAGGATGGTATATGGAATCTGGTACTTGGAATTCTTTTTGTTTCCTTCGATTGGTATCGGCTATGGGGTCTTCATTCATATATGTGAAGTTGTTATAAGGTCTTTATGAAATCAGCCATATGGGCTCTATGTAACTGATGAATTTTGTTATGACCGCACCTTGCTAGCAGATTTTGGGTTTGGGACTTTGGTATAAACTGATATGTGGGGTATTATGGGTTTTATTCTATGGGCCGTGACCGGAGGTTTTCTTGTCAGGGTTCTTTCCTCCAGTATGCTCTTTGAATCCTGTATAAAATAAAAATATATATTAATAAAAAAGTTTAGTGGAATATCCACTTTTATTTTTATTTTTTTTAAATTGTTTAATAATTTATTATCATTTTAAATGAACTTTTTTATTATATATATTTTTTATTTTTTTATTTTTTTCTCTCTATTTTTTCTAATATTTCAAATATATTTGGCACTAATATTTTACATATATAATTTTTTTTAAATTAAAAAATAATGGGATTAAATAAAGAGAAGGGTTTCCTAAAAAAAGAAATAGATTCAAATAATATTCACAATCATATGTACTTTTTAAAAAAAAGGAAAGCTCTTAACTTTTTGATCTAAATAGAAGGTAAGATATACACATTTATTTCATACATGTATATATATTTTCTCTATCAAAATCTGAAATAAAGAAGGAGATTTCTTTTAAAGAGGGATGAGAAATGCATTTCCTATATTATTTAACCCACCCTCTTTCAAATTTAAACAAAATATCAATATCTTTTTTTTTTTTTTTTTGATTGGTAATTGGCCGAAGCCTGAATAGCTTTTGACTGGAGCTATGAACCAGTGGGGACACAGTAGGGGGCCCTATCCCCATTACATATCTTTGAATTATCATTATTATTATGTTTGATTAGATTGACCCCAAGACCTTCTCATCCTATAGAAGGCCAAGAGTCACAACTTAGAGTTCCATTAGATTGACCCCAAGACCTTCCCCATCCTACGGAAGACCAAGAGTCACAGCTTAGAATTTCACTTCAGATGTCCCTATTGGGAGTTGAACTTGGGTCTCCACAGTGAGAACCTAGTGTTTTAGCCAGTTAAGCTCAACCCCTTGGACATCAATATCTTTTTTTTCAACTACATTTATCCTCAAAATTTTTCATAGAAAATACAACATACATGCAAATAACCCCCCCCCCCTCTTTTCTCATTTTTTTTTGAAAGAAAAAATGAAGGAAAACATCAAGAAAGAATTGAAGATGGGAACTAGGATCTACAAGATGAACGAAATCCCTGTTGTTGAATCAAACTCCTATTTTCCCAGCTATCCTCCTTCAATCCTCTTCTTGTAACTTGGTAAAGATCTTCTCTAAGAACCCCTAAAGTCTTATCTCATACTATGAAATATGTTTTCAAAACTTCTCCTACACAACTAGCATAATTAATAACAAACTTCTTAAGAAATTCATAGACTAACTTATCACATAACAATGATCTTCATTTTCGAAAATATAGTATTCATTATATAGAAAAAGAGAGTCATTTACCACTTGAAAAGAAATTAATGATTTAGAGATTCTTTTCCCAAAATAATTTCATGCAAAACTATTATTACCATATTCTATGACATATTCCTTCTGGCTTGTTATAGTGGGGTTAACACTTGTCCATTGCTTCCTCAAATTTGAACTTGGAATTTATTTTCCCTCTTATGCCATGTCTCTAGAATTTTCTCATTTTTTCGTATACCATGTGCTCAATTAATTTGTTGAGTAAATAAGTATTTTCCAAATAAATTTATGACCTCATGTGTGTGTCACTACTTATTAATTCTTTTTATTTAAAAAATCTAACCTTATTCAATTTATCATTTCTAACTAGCATTACTCAATAATAATATTAATAATAATAATAATAATAGCAAGTTTTATCAAGGTCTAAAAAGAGGGTTATGATAGGATTCTTGTTTTACACACAAAAAGTTGTTAGGACTAGGGCACCTATTGACATGGTCCACCTAGTTTTAGTTTAGAGTTCAAGTAGAGGTTCCCATCTGGATCCCCTTTCTAGTTTTATGCACTTGTCTATTTATGCTAATTATTTCCACTTTTTCACTATTTAGCCTAGTTCCTTGCATCTATCTCATCTAGTCAATCAAATCAAAAGGGAACAATCAACCATTGTGCCCAGCTCTCCTTAGGGACTGAAATTGGGCCTATTGGTTTTTCTCCAATGTAACTTATGGGATTGGGTTTGATTCCTAGTTTATATGTTTAGGATAGTGAATCTGATTTCCACTACATTACATCAAGCTTGTAGGATTATTAAAAACTCTTTCTCTTTCCTTGTTGATGATGTCAAACTCCTTAATAATTGCAAACTCTTCATCGTCAATGATCCAACCTTCTAGAACTCATCAAAAGTTCCATCAATGGTAGGAACACGCCTATGCTCTAGCCAAAATACTTGCAAAAGATAATTCTTCATTAGTGATTGGGGGTTCTAAGGGAACTTGAAACCCCAAGGGTCCTAGGTGTTTTTGGAACTTGTGATTCCTCCAATTTATTATGAACATGGGACAAATTTATAACTCTTCAAAGCTCTTCCCAAACTTAGCCAATTTTTTCTAAACTTGAAAATAAAAACAACCTTTTGGATTTCTTCATGATGGAATATTCACTTTGACATCAAACCAAGGAATAATCATGTTGGTGATTTCAACAGGATCTAGAACTCGTCATCAGTTCTAGGGGTTTCTCAAGCTAGTTGAACCTTTGACTTGTTCCTAACAAAGGTAAATCCCTTAATCAACCATAACTTAGTTGATTTTTCTCTATTTTTCGTCAAATTGAAAGTATAGATTTATATTTAGATCTTCTACAAGATGGAGTCAACACTTGGGAAAAATCCACCAAAATCCTTGGGAATTTAATCATCTACTCTTATAATAAAAAAAAAGAAAGGAAAATATTTCTAGTTTATGAGGATTTTCAGTGAACCCAAATGCTCTTACATCAGACACGCCAAGTAAGTGAAATGTTCCATTAGTTGAAAACTTGTGAACATTTAGAATTTTATTGGAATTGGGATTACATACTTGGTGAGCTTTGCAACACTCAATGAAGAGGCTTAATCTAAGATTTTTTTTTCCAATAGACTAATTATTCCACATAGTCCTTTCCTTTGGTCATATAAGCCACTTAAGAACCAACCACTCAGTCTACTCCTCCCATCTTCTTCTTAGGTAGTTGATCTATTCATCCTCATGCATCATGAAAAATTGAGTGCTTAGCTCCTTTTAAACTTTTCCCTCCTCTGTAAAACTTGTGTAAATAAATAATACAAGATATGTCTATCCCTTTTAGCATTTCACTTCCTTAATACCTTGCATGAACCTATTTTCTTCCACTTTAAATTACTATATGCTTCTTGTGGGAACCTCTATTTTCTCAACTGTTCCAAATTTAAGTTTCCTAACTAAAATTATTTTTCCTTATATGCATATCAACATGCTATTTATACTTCATGGCACTCTTTTGTATATTTTATCACACCTCCTTTTGTAACTCATGAAGGTACTCTAGTAAAATCCTCTATATTAGAACTCATCCTATTAAAATCTACATTATCCCTTATCTCACCTACAACCCTTGGGCTATATCTATAATCTATTGAAATGGGTTCCTATTTACTAAGTTCTTGTAGGAAAATTCTTCTTGTGCCAAGGTAAGATCCCATTGATGTGGTTTGTGCTATTTATACTTCATGGCACTCTTTTGTAAATTTTATCACACCTCCTTTTGTAACTCGTGAAGGTACTCTAGTAAAATCCTCTATTATAGAACTCTTCCTATTAAAATCTACATTATCCCTTATCTCACCTACACCCCTTGGGCTATATCTATAATCTATTGAAATGGGTTCCTATTTACTAAGTTCTTGTAGGAAAATTCTTCTTGTGCCAAGGTAAGATCCCATTGATGTGGTTTGTCTCCCACTAGACATATCAATAAATTTCTTGAACTTTTGTTGAGAAAATTTATATTTTTATTAGTTTGGGGATGATGGGATGAACTAAATCCTAATTTTGTTCCCATCTTCTTCCACAGTGTATGCCAAAAATGTCCAACAAATTTGGTGCCCCTATGTGAAACTATTCTCTTAAGAAATCCATGTAGCCCAGCTACCTCTTTAAAGAATAATTTAGATATGTGTGATGCATCATTTACTTTTTTGTATAGAATAAAATGAACCATCTCTAAAAATCTATCCACGACAATAAAAATAGAATCATTACCTCTCTATACCTGAGGCAATCAAAAAATAAAATCCATGGTTATGTGCTCCCATGGTCTCTCTAGTATAGGTGATGGTTGATATAGTCCTATATTTTAATTGGATCCTTTAGCATGCTTGAAAAATATATAGCCCTATACCAATTTCTTCACATCTACACTCATTCTTGGCCAAAAATAACCTTCACTCAATTGTGCCAATATCTTACCTACTCCAATATATTTGCCTACACTACCACTATGATTTTCTCTCATGAAATTCTCTCATTAAACCCTTGAATAAACATAACCTCGTCTATTTAAACAACAACCATGTTGAATGAAACACTATGGCCATTGATTCTTGTCCCTTTTCACTCAAAATTGACTAGTTTTCCATGCTTCTTTAAAACTAGGGTCATTTGGATACAACTCCATTCAATCAAAATCAACAACATTGAACTTAATTCGTTTATAAAAAAAAAGTTCTATTAAGTGCATATGATACCTTGTTTACTTACCACTTATATGTTTTAAAATAAAATATTTAACCCCATCTAAACTCCACTCAATTCATGTGCCACTAGTTTAGCTTACCTTGACTATTGATATATTATAAGGTATGATGGTTTGTGTACAATATATATTATCTAGGAAGAAAGTAATGCCTCCACTTCTTTAAGGCCTACACTATATCATAAAATTCTTGGACATAGACTGAGTACTTCATCTTTTCTCTAGTTAGTTTCTCATTGAAGTAGGTAATGAGTCCACCTTCTTGAATTAACACATCCCTAATTGCACCACCACTAGCACCATAGTTAACTTTGATTATTTTTCCATATTTAAGCAATGACAACATTGGTTGTTTCGTCACCTTCTACTTCAAAAATTTTAATCTCATTTCTATATCAACTATCTAGTGAAATTATTTCATGACACCACTCATGGTTTTTGTGATAGTTGCACATATCGCACTAAAATTTCTCATGATTTTCTTGTAGAATCTCACCATAAAAAATTTAGGCTTCAAACATGCTCTTAGATGAAGGCCATTACAATTTCCTTAACCTTTTCTAGGTATATCTTTGACCCCTCTTTAGACATTACAAATCCTAGAATAAACTAGTTCCCTTTTATAAAACTGCACTTCTATAATTTGACCAACAAATTTTAATTTTTAAACCTCTATATAACCGCCTTAATGTGTAGTGGATATTCTTCTTTGGATTCACTAAAAACTAAGATATCATCCAAGTAAACAATAACAAACTTTCTAAGGAAATTTTATAGTACCTGGTTGAGCAACCTCATGAAGGTGTTGTGTGTATTTTTTAACCCAAATGGCATCATTATCCATTCATATAGCCCACCCATCCTTGGTCTTAAATGATGTCTTCCACTCACCCCCTTCTCTAATTCTAATATGGTGATATCCACTCTTCAAATAAATTTTAGTGAAGTATATAACTCCACACAAACAATCCATCAAGTCATCCATTCAAGGCAATGGAAATTTGTACTCAATGGTGATCTTATTTATTTCCCTTGATTTGATGCATATTCTCTACTATTTGTCCTTCTTTAGTACCAATACAATAGGTATTATACATCGACTAATACTTTATCTAATCATCCCCCTATCTAACAAGTCTTGTACTTGTTTATTCACCTCTTTAATCTCCATGGGTATCATTCTATAGTGCTTTATTTAGTATGCTTATACCTAGTATCAATTCCATGCAATGAACAATACTTCTATCCATGTAGTAAGTGTAGACACTTAAAATTGTCTCGTGCTTGCAAATGCCAAATTTACTAATTATTTCTCTTTCTTAAATAAATAGTTTTAATTAATCTAATTTTATTGTTCTTAATCAATATACCCCTTTCATTTTAAATTAATTATTTAATTTCCCTCTTAATCATTCAATCAATTGACCACCCCCCCTATAAATTGATTAAATAATTTTATTATTTAATTAATCTCGACTATTTACTTTAATTAATTAATCTTTATTGTTTAATTGAAATCGATTTCTATTCTCTCCATAATTAAATATTTTTTAAAAAATTTAAAGATTATCTAATAATGTCTTCTCATAGAATAAATTTCATAAACTGATTTAATGTCATTTTATCTTAATTTCAAATAAATCAAATTTCCCTCCAAATTCAAATTCAATTCGTAAACCATTATGTCCAATTTCATTTGACATTTTTGAAAACCCAAATTCAATCTAAATGGCATTTCATTCTAAATTTCCTACATCACATGTGGAAATTCCTAATTTTCACTAACTCTCAGTCAATTCTCAATCACTTTTTCTAACTAGTCAGTCGCTTCCCCCTTTTTTGGAATCAACTTTTTTTAACTACTTAATCAAGTCATTTCTACTCCTAATCATGTCTCTTGACGAGTCACTCAAGTGAGTTATTATCTCAACGAAATCCAGTCAGAATGAATAATTGTCTCACTAAATCTCAATTGTCAATTAATTCTATCTTCAAATAAATCCCATCCATCTAATCTGTAATGCCCTGCCAGGAAACTCCGAAGGGATTAAGCCATAACACAAGAATAGAGTGCAATAATTTTTATTTTATTTTTTTAAAAGTTAAACACATCATTAAGATACAACAAGATATCAAGATTCAGATAACATAGCGGAAGACATCAACTAACACCTAAAGAGTTTCCCAACGAGATTACTTAAATTTCACAATTCACTTAACTCACACAATTAATCCAATAAGCTGATTATCTTAATAACGAGATAATTCTTAGTCAGGATAATTTTTTTCAAAAGATGGAAATATAATTCACAAGATAAGGTTCATCCATTAAGATTTATTCATACTTTACATTCAAGCTTTTCATTAAAATATAAGCCATGCCTCTAATATTCTAACACGCTAGAATTTCATCATAAACATATGAGATCTTCCATACACACTTAATTTCCTTAATAATGATTGAATATAATCCATCATCCTAAGCTACATTCTTTCATATTCCAATTTATTGCATTCAAGAAAGGACTGCATATAAGCATTTAAAGTTACTTCCATCTTATCCACTTATACATTCTAACATAAACTATTCATACATGATAAAGTTGAATAAGGGAAACATAAGAGAATAACATCACATAACACCATAATGATCTCGGAGTTCACCCCTAAGGGGCTACATCTCTGGGTCTACTCAACTGCAAGACCCCTCTGATAATTAATAAAGTTAAGAATACATGAGGTTTTCATAATTACAATCCTACCATCAAGGCGAAACATAAACAATATACAAGTGACCGCATCAGTCAATAAATACATAAACGATCCTTGAAAAGAAAAGGATCCAGCTAAACAAAATCAAAGCTAATAAAAAGGTCCATTAGAGCACCCAAAAAACTAAGTCATCACCACCCAAGGTCTAACATGAAACCAGGTACTCACAAGGGCATAGACAATAGGACGACCCACAAAACGTGCTCCTAACAGGACAAAATGACAACACACTAGTGAATGTAGGGACAAGTGTCATCACACAACCTGGTATGGTTACCATGGCAGGTCTTCATAGGTCCCGACCCCATACACTAGGTTACCCTGGCAACCTAATCCGAACCTCCGGCCCATCCAAGCCTTATGTGGACCCACACATCCTCTCATGCAGACAAGGATGATGGTTTGCCATTTCAGGCCTTCTCATAACATGTCGAGTCTGTGTTAGCACTCGTCCCATGTGTGAGGCACAATTATCTTACTTAGAGATTACATTCTAATCTACTGTTAGGTTATCACTTATTAGACTCACTTTCGAAGGGTTACCCAACAACCACTTTGTGCGCGGCCCCCAATCGAAAGCCACTTTCCCATACGACACTAGACTATACTCAGACGAACTCAAAAACCAAGGAATAGATATGGTCAGACGAACGGAGTTCAAAAAGGAGGGAACATCCATTTGGTCAAACGCGACTCAAAAGAGGTACACTACTGACGGTACTCTAACCAGAGACCTGACCAACTATGGTCAACCATGAATCATCATTCGACACCCACACAAAGGATATGACCAACTATGACACTACCACAAAACAACAATCAACTCAGAACCGAGGACTGAAACAGGTACCCCAAATCAATCCATATGACAGGGTCCTATCAAACAAAGCATGACTTGCCATTACATAAGCAAAAGCGAATACAGAAATTAAACTCGCATAGGTAATGTTCAGCAGATACAATCTTTTACCAAATTGATTTAAAATTAAATGTTGATCAAGTTTTCTAAATGATCTAGGTCAAATTGCAGTTATCTACCTCATCTAGGTACAATTTGAATTCTTGGTTTTCTAACTCCCTAAGGTTCATTAGCATCGAACATACATAAATGCGTCATTATGAGTTCTTAAACCAAGTTCACATGAATAAAATTAAACAATCATTAACTGACTAAATAAGATATTTATTTTTCAAATAAAACATCATTCTCATACTGGCTCAAAACCAAAACCAATCTCTCCAATTTCATATTTTCCAAGCCCAGTTACACTATACGGATCATGGAAACATAAATATATAAGGAAATCCAAATGTAGATAATCATTTCCAAAATCTAAATATTACTTCCTTACGCACGTATAGAAGAATCCAAAATTAACTATTTATTAATGAGTATATTTATTAATCCGCGATAAATAAAATATACACAATTAATAACTAATAGTGCACAATAACCCAGTTAATTATTAGTTAATATATAATTATTAATCTTTATTAATAAAATATATTTTACTAATAATTAATACACTGCACAAATTTCAAATTAAATATCAATTAGTTTATATATATATATATATTAATTTCCATTAATAATATATATTAATAATAATTAATAAATAATTGAAAACTTTATTTTTAGAAAAATACTTTTAATTTAATAAATTTATTTTATTTTATTTTTTTTAATAAAAAAAATAATAAAAAAATGAAATAACTTTTTTTTTTTAAAACCCCAAGGGCAGACCCACGCGAGCCTCCCTTTCCCCACAGGAAGGGCTGGGGAAACCATGACGTGGTCTCCACCCAGCCTAGGCTGCGTGGAGAGCACGGCATGGCCTCACCACAGGCCTCTCCCCATGGTTTGGGGAAGTCTTGGCTCTCCCCATCCATGGGTCGAGGGCCTTGGCATCTTGTCGTCCCTCCCCAAATCTGCCAATACAATTTCAACGCAACGCGTTAATTTTTGTTTATTATTATATTTTTTTTTAAAATTTGCTGTTAGTAAAATTTCATACACAGCAAAATAAACCACAGTCTCACAGAGACTAAAATAAATAAAATTTTTATTTTTATTCTCCCATTTTTAATTTTAAAATACCCAGATTAGGAAAGGGGAAAATTTCTCCAAAACCAATAGCATATTGGCCAAATAAGATTGATTAACATCCATATATCCAACAACAGGCAGATATCTCTGATTAAAACTTGAATGTGAAAGCATTAACTTAGAATTTTAACAAATTTCATTGAAGACAGCCAATCTCAAGTTTATTTTTGAAATTTAAAAACAACCAGAGCAACCATAATCCAGACTTGAAATGGAAATAGAACAAGAAGGGATTGGATTGGAATTACAATCACAACTGTTTCATTTTTCCCCAATAGCTGAGATTTTTTTATTTTTTTTTCAATCTCCACAAACAGATTTCTTCAAAATCCAAAACAATTTCTGATAAACAAAGAACCAAAAATATAAACCAGAATCTTACCTCATATAGCAATCCTGGAAAAGATTTAGTGAGGAGCCCAACCTGCAGGCTCAAGAAATTTCTCCTCCTCCAAAACCCCCAAATTTTCATCCAAAAATATTTTCCCAAAAATATTTTTCCAACAAAAAATCCATCCCCATATTTTTCCAAAAGTCTAGGTTAAATGGGAGAAGTTTGACCAAAAATCTCATTTTTGGATTTAAAATTTTTATTTAAAATAAATCACAAAAATACTTATTTCCCAACTATATCAATATATTTACTTGCTTTTCAATTTAAAACTGATTTTCTCAATTAATTCAATTTAACCTTTCTATTTTAAAAAGCCAACAGAATACAATTAATTCTATTGCAATTAAATTCAAAACTTTCTTTTTCAACAACATATACAAAATGCATTTAATATTTAAAATCAGCGATGTAATTTAACTTGCTCCTAAACTGACTCGAGCAATTCAATATTAATGATAATCGCATAACGAAACCCTGTTTAAACTAGTCCATAATCTTTAATGCGCAAACACATATTTAATCATATTAAATACTACGGACTAATTAATCAATTTAACCATACACACCAAACACGCAAACCAAGAAGGTCAACCAGACAGACGACTCGCAAACCCAACCAAAAGGGAATACCAACGACGTCTGACGATGCTCACTTGAGCACGACTATGGTCAACTAGGGTCTTACGACCACCTAATCCAACTCTAAGGATTAAAGAGGTACACTCAAACCTGCAAATCCAAGTGAAGATGAACCTCGCACTCATGCAGCGTTGTACCTGAAATCTCCTACAACCAAGAGTCATACATGCATACATATATAAACTTAATGAAAGCATTAGCCCGATATTAATACCATGAAATAGGAACACTAAACAACTTGCATACAACTAGTGCGAAAACACATTAACAGATATGCACTAAATCAACACATCTGACTATAATCATTATATTATGATAAACTAACTAAGATTAAACCGAGATTAGAAATTGATTAGAGCAGGGGTACTACATAATCTCTTTAAATATATAAATTGAACATCAATCCTCCTTTTCAGTAACTACGATCTTCACAATTCTTATGCTAGCATATTGCAAGTGCTTCAAAAGAGCAACTTCGAGAGCTACTTTCCCCACAAGATGAAGAAGGGCAATGGAGGCCAAGTGTATTGAAGTCAACATGAGTTTAATTATTTTGTAATTTCATGTTGATTCATGTTGATTTTGATTATATTCCTCTATTAAGTTGTGATTGAATTTGTTAGTTAGATTTCAGGTTTTGTGGTTGCCTCTTAATCTAATTGGCATACAAAATTTCTCTTGCATATAGTAAGTTCATTAGAATTTTTGAATTCATATAAGACTCCTTAGAATTCCATGGGAACTTCTTCCTCTTTCTCTATTCTATCCTAACCTCTACAATTAGGTAGGAAGGAAAAACATACCTTCTCCTTTCTTGTATCTTTGAAGAATTATTTTTCACTCATGAAACAAAATATTTTGGTTTTCTCAACCTTCTCATCCTTCTTCTTCAATGGATTTAAGATGTACTATTTCCTATTATTTTTAATCTTATAACAATTATTCTTTCCATAATGAATGGTTTTCCTATCGTATTGGCAATGTCTTCAAGTAATAGAATGTGGCACACATCTATTGGCATTCTATCACACATTGTCTCGTCTCTATAATTTCCAATATAAAATTAACTAGTCATTATTCACTTACCAATAATTGATATCCTCTCTGCAATCAAGAAAACTTGTATGACACTGGATATTTCAGCCTCTTCATCTTCAATTTATCCACCATGATTTCTACCACTAAGTTGTCAATGTTGCCACTATCTACAATCACTCTGTAGTATTTTCTTCTGGACTTACATTTGAATATAAAAAAAATCTCATTTGCTCAAATTCTCCTTGGACCTTCTTTGGCTTAAGAATAACTCTCCAAACAATTAGGGATTATCCCTCCTTAAGTTCTCCTTATTTTGGTGAGGCCACACTTTCCACACTCTTCCTTAGATTGTGTTAAATTGAGCCTTATTTACTTTCCTCTTCCACCACTTTGTTATTTTTGAGAGTATTAAAATGATCTATGTCAAGTATGCCCACACTTGAAACATGATTTGTCGAATACTCTTCCTCTTCCAAATTTTTCTCTAACTCTAGAGTAATCACTCCTACTTCCACCTCCTTGTGTACTTGTCTGAGAAGTAATTGCTCCTCCTTTCTTATCTTGATAGCAATCAAGCATTTTCAAGACATTGAAGGAGAGTTCAAGTACTCAAGTTTTAATTATTCAAGATGGCATCCATGATCAAGATCAAAGTTCCAGGTTTGACTTAGGCAAACCCCTATCCCCAAAATCTTTCTCTCCTTTGTATAAGTGGGTTACAAGTTATAAAGTTGTAATTATTAAATTAGGTAGAGTAGACAAAGATGATTAGATCCAGCTTTTGTGGGAACAAAATGTAGAGGATAGGGTCTCCCCACACATATATGTCTGATAATTTTTTGATGAAACTCATGGGGTATATTTTGAGCATCATTCTAGTTCTAGAAAAGTAACTTTCATCTACATCTGACATTCTCAGGACAAGGTCACCCAAAGCATCCTTGTCTTAGATTTTTAGGCCCAAATTTTAGTCATAGGTTCTACTCATCTCCCTCATTATAGATCTATGTTTATAGTTTCACATCAAATCTAAAGCTATCTATTCATGGAAATTTATGTTCATTTCCCATCTTTAGTCCTAGATATCGCATTCAATTTACATCTTTGCAGTATCCATTTCAACACAAACAAAAGAGGAGTAAAATCCAATTAGAATTCAACCCTTTTCACATAATTGAGGTTGAATCTATTAATTTCATCTCCTCCCCCCAATGGAATCATTGTCAACTAGGTCTAGTTCCTAGCTTACATGCATAAACTTGCGCACATCTATTTCATCACATTACATTTTGGTGAACTTGACATAGTGCTTGCATTAATTTTGATTTTAATTTTTAGATCTTATTTGTATTCATTTAACTAATTCAAATTTACAATCATTTCTAAAATACATCATTTTTTCACTTAAATTACATAATTTTAGAGATCTAATTCACCAAAACCCTAAAAAACTAGATAAAATTAACTTGTGGGTTGCATAATTTCTTATTTATATGCTTAGATTTTATTGTTATTGCTTGTTATTTTTAAATTTAGAAGAATTAATTTCTCATTTCTTTAGTGCATATTTCTTTATTAATTGGTTAATCAATCATTCTATTGGAAAATTGCATTGCTTAATCATACATACTAGTTGAATTTTCAATTACATAAGAGCCATTGTGAGTACAAATCTATTCCATTATTTTTGTCCTCTTTTTGTATGAGTTTCACTACCCTTTCACCTACATACAATATCCCAGTGAGAAGAAGTTATATACTTATGTCTTCTTAAATTTTAAACACTAAAGGGTGTGAGCTTGGATTGAATAACCTATTCCATAGGAACTTGGGTGAATCATTCACCCCATGGCCAATAATGCAATAATGGGTGGGGGGCAACTATGCCTCTTTTCCTACAAAATGCATATGTAACATTATGGAGAATCATTCCCTTCACACTTCTCATGATGAGGATGAATCCCTAACTCAAGTAACTATCGACCAATTGGGGGAAGCTTGACCACAAGTTGGATAAGCTTCAACAATGGATGGGTCAACAAAACTCAAATAGTAAGGCAATCCCTTTTATTGAAGGCTTGAGGAGAATGATTCAAAGTGATGAAATTGGTGTGGAAGTGTTGTGTGGCATTTCTCATATTGTTGACTCTAATGCTGTGCCAATGAAAAGTTATGTCAAACTTATATGGTCTTTCCAATCTTACAACTCAAGTTGAGCATTTCATTCCTATGCCTACATCTTTTCCTAATGTTCTTACATATATATTTTACATAATGGATACCTCTACACAAAATGTTAAACCTACATATTTTATTTATAGGGGCACACTACTGTATTTGACTACAAATTCAAATGAATGTTTGGTGACATATCGACAAAATATTGTTGACTTACTGACAAAACCTTGGCTTAAATTTTGTCTCTGGAATTTCGTCATTGTAACGAGCAATTCTTATATGTCAAAACTATGACCTAAAATCATCAATCAATGCCACAAAAAATGTTTGTGGTGCTCATCGCAAAATCGACCCAACTGTCATCCAGTTTCTAATGAGGCACAACCCATAATCATTGGTCATCACTAACGAAAATGTTTGTGGTGTTCCTCACAAAATCAACCCAAATGTTGTCCATTTTCCGATGAGGTGGAGAAAACCTTTGTTGTCATTATGACTAAAACAACGTCGCATGTACAGAGACCTCGTCACAATTTTTGGTGTTTCGTCGGGCTATGTTCATCAAAATTTTGACACGAATAACTAATTGGAATAAATTTGAGAATCAGTATACCCCTTTCAAGTTATCAGAATGACCTGGGTTTGTCAAGATGCTCTCTAAATGTCATACCAACTGTGTTACCTATTCCGATAGAACTATCTTTTTGATGATCGGTACAACTATGCTGAAAAGGTCATCTCTAAGGAAGTTTGTTTATCAATATAACATATGTTGATAGCTATGTTCATCAAAATTTCGATGAAACCTTCCAGTTTTTAAAAAAAATTATTCGTTGAAAAATTATTTTGGACTCAGTGGAATCATATCTGGATAATTACCGATGGTTAGTTTTCACCTTGACAAGAGTTATCGGGATAGCTTTGCCAATGGCCAACTGATCAAAATAGTTTCTACTGTCCATTGAAATTTTTCATGCTATTTCTATAGTATAAATTTGGTTGATGAGTCTTGATCAGTATAGCTATACTGATAGTGTTCCAAAGTGCATTTTCCGAATAAGTCTATACTTTCGGTTTATCCATTTGTGCAATTCTGATAGTGTTAGGGATTCTGATGGGATTGTGTTTCAGGATACCAATGTCGATAGAGGAGGATTGATAGTATGTCATCGGAACGACATAATGTTGTTTTAGCAGGTTTTTTTTATGCCAATAGTGTTGATGATTCTGATGAGAGGTCATTTGGCTTGGAGGATCCCTTCGAGATAACCTATGTTGATGAAGTCTGTCACTGTGGAGATTGACTTTCGAGACCCTTATTCCAATATGATCTAAGATGGACATTTGAGTGATTGTTGACTTGTTTGGACTGCTGATGTGTATGGATGTGATTAGATCGGTGTGCTGAGTGTACCATGATTGTTCAACGACCAAGGGATGACAGTTGAACTTCTGGGAACCGAAATGAACTGTCTAATACTAGAGAGAACTGATTTAAATAAAATTTATACTTGTGATTGAATTAGGAACAAGGTTGGATAATTTGTATATTTGCTCAACATGTTGATCACTCTCTACATGCTCTAAAGTTGAAACACGAAAGGTTACATTAAGGAATGGGTTGTCAACATAAGGCTACAGGAAAACATTAAAGGCATTTACATGAGCTGAAGGAAAAGAGACAACAACTATTCAATACATTAATGCATGATCATCAGGTACAGATTGAAAAGGACAGACACCATAATGAGGATCATCATGTACAACAAAGATATCACATTAGAAAGACAACTTGATGATGCAATGCTATAAGGCAAGGTATAGAGTACAAAAGAGTTTCTTAAAGATAAGTACATTTTCACATGATAGAAGCTACATGAAACATTATTAATTTTCAGTAATAGGACAAGACACTGGTGCAGTAAGCTAGTCACTGAGTACATCGGTTACAGAGAGGAAAAAGGAGAAAATGGAATTGGAAAGCAATAAACTTAATCATTCTTTCTTCTACAGTAAGAGTCATTGTTTAAAAAATGATATAAAGAGGAATGACAAAGATTCATTGGTTGTTCTATGTATACATTAAATACAAGAGCACATAGAAACATAGTCATGTTTGAAGTTACAAAAGTAAACATATTATACAATATATGGTTGTCAAAAATATAATTACAATCACTTTTTTTTGTTTCTTTTTTGCAGTTAAATAAAGAAGTGGAGTATTGCTTTATAAATCATCGTTCCTCCCTTTAGTTGTTCTACCATCTACTCATGATCTTAATGTATGCCTAGTCGTGTACTCACGACGTGGAGGCCGTTGCAAGGGGGGTCTATTGCAATAGAAAAGAAATGTTAAATTGATATGTTTTATTATTATTGTTACAAGTATTTCATTAACTAAAAGAACATTAGAGTGGTTCTCTTTACCTGATGGGGCCACATCATGTTCCTAATCTTGGCTTATAGCCTCATGCTCAACATGTTAAACACCCTCTAAATCCTCTGGAGTTGAAACACCAAAGGTTATATTAATTAATACACCAATTTCAATTAAATATGTTTTAAAGAAAATTAGAGTGGTCCTCTTTACCTGATGGGGAGACATCATGTTCCTGATCTTATCTAGCTTGATCATGCTCAACATGTTGATCACGTTTTGCATGCTCTAAAGTTGAAACATGAAAGGTTACATTAATTAATACACCAATTGCAATTAAATATGTTTTAAATAAAATTAGAGTGGTCCTCTTTACCTGATGGGGAGACATCATGTTCCTGATCTTATCTAGCTTGATCATGCTCAACATGTTGATCACGTTCTGCATGCTCTAAAGTTGAAACATGAAAGGTTACATTAATTAATACACCAATTGCAATTAAAAATATTTAAAAGAAAATTAGGGTGCGCCTCTTTACCTGATGTGGCCACATCATATTCTTGATCTTGTCTATCCTGATCATGCTCAACATGTTGATCACACTCTACATGCTCTAAAGTTGAAACACGAAAGGTTACATTAATTAATACACCAATTGCAATTAAAGATGTTTAATTGTATTAATCCATATTGCATTTTGTATAGTACATGAATACATCCAATACCAGGATGCACACCATGACCTTCATCTACAGGTTGTGCTCCACCCTCACCAATCTGCATTCCAATGTCATGTGCAGTATTTTCATTGCTTGCCTATTTAAAACAAATAGGCACATAATTACTTTATGGTGGAAACTAATATTGAATAGATTGCACAAGTATTCAATTTTAAATAAACTTCATTGAGTTTATTTACCAGTGTGTCGGATTTAGTGGAAGCTCGTGTTTTCCCCATCAAGAGTCTTAGGTGTTCAACAACGACTCCATAGCATTGTTGGAAGGCAATCTTCATGTCCTCTTCTGTGGGCATTTTGTTGAATTCAGAGCCCTGCATTTTTGCATAAGATCATGAATTTTGCTTCTATGGTGTGATAAAGCCAAAATTATTTGCAATTTATTATTTGGATGCAATATTTCATTTATTGATACTTACAATTAGTGTGGCTAATTTCATATAACCACCAGAGCCAAGTTTGTCATGCCCATGTTTTTCTAATCTTGCCTTTGTTGCCTTCGATGTGTCGAGCAACCTATGAAAAGTTTGAAATATATTAGATTATATAAAAAGAAAGAGTAATCAGTATATAATTATATTTTTGATAGTATCACATACCTTCCTTGGCCTAGTGGTGTCTTTCCTTTTTTCTTTTAGCCTTCTCCTTTCCATCCGACACCAGGTCCCTCCACTCCCTCTCTGAAATCATGGGGGGATGCTCGTACTGTTCTTCTCTAAATGTGACCTATATTGGTCCATCACTTACAATTAATGGGGGTCTGTAATAACTATATAAATCCTCTTTGGGTCGAGGATGGAGGTTGTTGTTGAATTTTGAAAGAAAAATCATTAAAGAGACTATTATTTCTGAGAATTTCACTATTTTCTCAACTTGTAGAGCCTTGTTCTTTTTCATACAGGATTTTGGTACCAGAAATGACACATGGTTGGAATATTCTTTGAGTCTACTCTCAAATGACTCAAGTTTGAGATAATTTTGTGTTGTTTTGGAAAAGTTATTGTGGTTTTTGTGATTGCAGGTCCAAACCCTTGTTAGGGTATCCAATGGACATTAAAAATTGCATAACTTTTAATTCCTCCATGGAAAAACCTACAAAAAGGTATATTAATCCTTGAAAATGTGTATTTCAATATTTTTGAGGTGGCAAGGCATTCTTTTGTAGTTTTTATCAGGTTTAATGATGCCCTAGGGGGCTGATAGGGTTTGTCAGGCTGACTGTGAGCAATAACAATGGGTTTTGTTGAAGTTTTGAGTTGATAGATGAAGTGTTTGGAAGGTTTCAATCAAAAAAAGGCTTTGTTTTCTCCAAGGAAACCCCAAAGGTGTAAGTTGGTGTCTCTAATTTTTGCCCCAAACTACTGCTCAGTCTAATCCATTGTGTAGAAGTCATATGTACAATTGACTCTTGGTTCTTTTGGAGTTTGATGTGTCTTGAACAATCATTGGAAGTACACCTAAGAAGTTTATTATTCTTGGGAACTCTGGAGGATGGTCTGATAAGGTTGGATCATGTTGTGTTGTCTAAATGCCATTGTTATTGGTCCCATAGGTTTGTCAACTTGTCCCTTATTGTGAACATAATTGTTTGAGGGAAGTTAGTACTAAACAAATTATTTTATGTCCCAAGGTGTGTTAGACCCATAAGGATGTTGGATGAAGTTCTTTGATGGTGATGTGATCCCAAGGTATGGGGTTGGAGGATTAAAACTAAGATTATCACTACTAGTCAAATGCATGTGGAGGTAACAATAGTTGTGAATGTATCAATAAACCTTGTAAGGGTCTGATGATCAAAGATCACTTTGTAAGCATGGGAATGGTTTGTAGGGTCACCAACCTTGTGTTTTCAAGCCTTGCATTTTGGGAACATCTAGAGGAGTCACTGTATTATTTCTTCGAGGTTGATTGGGTTAGTTGGTGGAAGGATGCTATTACTTTCTTTACCTATCTATGAAATTTTTTTGGACCACCTTCCTCAAAGACAATAGTCCCTTTGAGGTAGTACTGCTATTTGGTTAGTTATTCTATGAAAGTTTTTGGACCACCTTTGGTGTGAAATAGCCCCTCATTCAACCATCCTTTCAGTCTAATTCTAAACGGATAGATGCCTTGCCTTTAATGATTAAGCTCCATAGGTTTCTACCCCTATAGTTTTTTGGGTCCCTCAAATAAAATAATAAAAGATGGGCCCTACTCAGAAGAACCCCAAAATATATCGGAGTTTCTTCTTTCTTAATAATCCAGTTAAAGATGTTAATTGGGTCCCTCCCTATCCAACATTTCTTCACCATTTTCCAAACACCCATAGCATCTTCAAACCATTTATACTCTTCTCGAACTTGAAAAAAAAAATCCACTTTCATTAGTGTTCTCTTTTGGGCTTTCCCTAGTGCTAGCATCTGTACTATTCTTTTGGAGGTTTGGTTGAGTCAGTGAAATATTAAGAAGTTTTTAATGACTCCTTGTATTTTTTTCATCTCTTGTACTTCTACACATTCTCTTATGGACAAGTACTAGGAATTTTTTATTGCACTCACAGACCATGTATTGTTTTCAATCCCTTTGATCATTTGTGGACCTCAATATGTAAATTTATTTCATCAAAGTTTAGAAATTTCAACCCTAGTGAACTTCGTGTGTTGTTATGTGATGAGAATTCCTTTCAATCTTATCTAGTAGAAAAAATATGCTAAGATAGATACAAAAACTACAGTTCATGGGCCAAAAATGGCCACCCAACTGATTGAACATCTCAAAACTTGGCTATTCAAACTAACCAGACACCAATACTAGGTAGTACCTGGGTTTGTCAATGGGACATTGGCTCGAATTGACCAAAATATAGTATGCAACACATGGGAACAAACAGAGTCTAAACCACTATACTTGCAATAAGATTTCTAAATGTGGGGGAAAAATCACTTACAGTCGATTTTCCCTTTCTGAGTGTCCTCACCTCTCGTTCTGGCTTTCCTCCTGCCAAATGGTTCCTAGTATTCCTCCTTGACTCAATGGCCTTGCAAAACTCATTCGATGAAGTCTCACAACTCTCCACTCAAGGGCTAGGTGGTTCTCGGTGCAACTCTCTAGTTAAGGTCTCAGTGCAGTATGCTATGTCGTACTCCTGCACACGCACGACCAGAATTAAAAATATATAGTTTCTATATGCTATGTCAGCATATAGTTTATATACAAAATATATGTGCTATGTCAACATATTATTTATTTTATCTTCTACAAAATATAATTTTTGTATGGTGGCTTGCTGAGCTTATATAGTTGATTTTGTCTTTCTTTAATATTTTTGATGATTTATTTCCTATGATATGATTTAATATTATCTACAGTCTTAGTTATTGTTAAAAAGGCTTATGATATGTGATGTTTAATCATGATGGATGTCTAAGAGTCAATGATTGAAATACTACTTGACTAAAGATTGAGCTATCTGATATTTTGTCATTTAAACATCATGGAAGAAATGACTGCAACCAATTTCTTAGTAATGTATCCTACAAGGTTTCTTTTCCTATTTTTTTTGTCCTATTCTTGTTATGACTTATTTTTTTACATTGGTCTATTACAGTAATGGGGGGCATATCTAGTGAATCGATTATTTTAGTCTCTTTGATTCTTATCCTTGTGCATAAAGAGTTTTCTTCTATCCTATGATTCATTGATTGTTGGTTTAAAACACTCATTATAACTAACATGAATATGAATTATGATGTGGGTGTGAAAAGGGATTGTTGAATATGAAGGAATGCCTTAGGAAAGTACTCCTTAATCCAAATGAGTCATTTCCTTGTCATAGAATGTGTTAAGAGACTTTAAAAATATATTCAATCTAGTTAATATTTACACTTCTAAATCATGCCAAAGGCACTTCAGAGATATCCTATGAAATAAAGAAAATTGTTAAGGTGATGTCAATTCTTGATCCATGAGGGTAGGAAAACATAGATGCACTGGTACAAAAGGTTCCATTCAACTTGGAGGAAATGGATAATTACCTAAGGGGCTAATGTGAGATTGGACCAAGTTTATATTATGAGACAAATAGCTTGGGAAAAGGGATGATGAAATGGTTAAGTATGGGAAATTGTAGAGATATATATAAAACCAAGGGAAGAACACTAGAACTAATTTTAGCACTATGGATTAATCCAAGACTAAAAATTCCACTAAGAGGCATCCCTTACCTCTTAAATTAATTCCATAGGTGGGTTTATCCTCCAATATAGTGTCACTGGTTAGCGTATCATGTGAACTTATGTTATAAGTAGGATTACCATACACTTTCATAACATGCGTGTGTGGTTTCAAAAGGATTATACATTCTTGTGAATTTGAAAGAAAGGTATGTTTTGACATTAGAGTGACAAACCTTGTAGTTTAGGTTCCATAAACAAAATATACTCATTTTTTTAGCTTCCTATTATCATCTTTATATTCAATGAGATTTTTAAAGATCATCTAAATATTCATTCCTAAGGAAAATGCACAAACTGATGTGTAATAGATCCAAGGTGAGGCTTAGAGAGCCTCATCTTTTGAAACCATTAACCAAAGAAATGTTAAGAACAATATATGAAAGAGACGAAGAATAAGGCAACTTCTATTATTAGGAAGGATGAGATGCCTTTATATAGCATGACCTCATGTTTGAGTCTCCAAACCCTCGTATATCATCAATGCATGTGTCTAGGCTAACCATGTCAAGTTTCACTCCATACAAGCACAAATTGAAAAAAAATCAACATTGTCCCCATTCACATGTCACTATGTGGGGTCAACATTAGGAAATGCTATTTTTTTGTGAATGAAATAACCATTAAATATATGATCAAATAATATCTAATCATAAATAGTCGTAGACTCATTAAGATTTGATCATATGGAAATTTCTTGGAGAGCTACAATAGTTGTAGCATCATGATTTAACAAAAGTACATCATGAATTAATAATGTAATGGCATAAAAATTAAAAAAACATCATGAATTAATTATTTAACCATATAAGTCAAATATAATTCGATCAAGAAATCAATATCAAATAGATAATATAATTGCATAACTCATACATTTCAATGTCATTGATCTTCTTCTTCAGCCAACTCTTTGTCTATATCATCCAATCCAGATTCGACATTGTAAGGATTGGTGATATCATCATCATCGTCATTGATATCAGTTTCGATAATATCATCATCCACACGGATATCATCTTCATGAACATTAGCTCCTACATCATCATGATCTAGTTCCTCTTCTTCGACATCTTCGTCAGGCACATCATCAACTAACTGTTGATCCTGATCATCATCTACACCATTTTCTAGTTCTTCGGTGTCTTCTTCTTCCACCACATTAAAATTTACCGGCCTTCCTCTTGGATCATGTCTAACAACAAATGACCAACCCAGTTTACCTGGAACCTCTTAGTAAAATACATGCTCACATTGGCTTGGAAGAACATAGGGCTCATTTCCAGCTCACTCAATCGACCTTGTATTAACCATGGTAAATCCATTATCATGTTCAATAACAGTTCTCTTGGGATAATTTGCATTCAATCATATCCTATACCATTGGATGAAAAACATAACTAATTTTAAGGACTTAAAGTCACACTCAAGTATATCATCCAAAATCCCATAGTATCAATTTTCTGAAACTTCTAGATGTATGCCACTTCTAGATGAAACATTAGTCACCTAAAATACTGTAGTTATCCAAGAATCACAAGTTTTCTTCATGCCATGCAACTTTTTGATTTGAAATTTATGACCATTGCACCATATTGCCTTGTGGTGGTTCACCTGCAATATGTCAAACATAAAAACTATTGCATCTTCAATTGATAAATATATTTATTCTTGGCCTAATGTATGCAAAGAAAAAAAACTCAACATATATATACGTCAATATAATTAAAAATAGTGTCCGTTATGGGGCATAGTTGGGTTCAATCTAGCAATGTCTGTCTTTCTAGTGAGGTGTGGGAGAGACCCAATGAAGGATGGTGGAAATTTAATTTTGATAGAGCCTCTAAGGAAAACCTTGGACCATCTGGGGTGAGGGTTATTGTTTGAGATTGGAAGGGTGAGGTGATAGCCTTAAGTGCTCAAAGGCTTGATGAAGGCACAAATAACCTAGTAGAAGTGACAACAATATTGTTAGCTATTAGAATGGGTAAGATGATGGGAGTATGAAAATTACATTTAGAGGGGGATTCCTTGATTGTCATTCAGACTATTATGAATGGCAGTATAGAGGTGTGGCATCTATAGAATCAAATTCATGGTATAATTGAAGAACTTAGAAGTTTTGATGATTTCCAAATTAGTCATGTAAGACGAACATGGAATGTGGAGGTGGATACTCTATCTAAATGGGCGCTATCATTTGATGATAAAAGAGTGTTAAATATTGAAGACTTTAGGCAGGTTTGTTTTGATGAGGAGTAAGGACCCTGCAACAATTAATGATGCACATAGGTGAAGTACGAAGTGCAAGGTTGTGGTGTCCAAAGGCAACAGGCATTCATATTAAGGTGATGCATTTATTTTGACTTTAGAAAGGATTAAGTTTGTAATCAGGTAGTTGTCTCATCATTCCTCGTAGCTTAAAGAAGAAGATTGTCGAGTTTTTGGTAGAGGATTTAAGAGGTGGTGAAGCAGTGCAGGGTGAAGTATGGAAGAAAAATTTACCTTAAAAAGAAAGAAATAACTATGCCCTTTTTATGGGGATTTAACAATCCAAAGGATGAGTGGAATGTTTAAGTTCTTAGATGAATTGTTGCCACAATGTGTGGCCATTATTGTAGGGGATGCATTCAACCTGATTCATCATAGATACAAAACCTGTATGGATATTTATTCCTTGATAATGGCATGGGGATTGGAAGTGGGAGAAAGTACAGGAACATGAAGGCGAGTTATGCAAATTATTATCCATGAGGATTTTTTAGGTTACATAGAAACTTTCCTAAAGTGAGTAGTGCCTAATGTGGGTTTCAATGTGAGAGAAGGACTGGTGGAGGAGGAGCGTGGATAGCATAATGGTTTAATCCCATTTCTAAGGTGGCCGAGAGGTCTATGTAAGGTGCACCACATTTTAGAGGTAAGGAGATGATGGGAGGCGCTAAAGTTGGTGGTGGAAATCAAAGAACTTTATGCAGTGATCGCGATTGCCAAAGCCAAAATGAAAGGGTTTGCAAGGAGAGTTCTTTGTCCGAGGAAATGCAAGCAAATAGAGGAGCGTAATTCTGAAGTGGCTCCTAACTTGAAGCATAAATGCAGATAGTGTTTCATTGTAGTTTATTTGGGGATTTTTTTGTCCTCTATGAGATTTCTTTGTGTAATATGTATAGTTGGACAGATTTAAGTGGGTGTCGGGTAGTTTTTTTTTATTTTGCTACTAAAGTTTAGATTTGGGAGAATTCTGTAGTTTTTCTTTTTGAGAAGGGGGTTGTCCCTCTTTGGACTATTAACGATTTGATGGAAGTCTTTTGGATGTTATTGTATGACTTTTAAATATTATTAATAAACTATAAATTATTAATGAGCAAAAAAAAATATAATTGAAAATAATTATGCTGAGAGGCATCTACAATGACATACAAATATCCATAAACAAAAAATTGGTTTTAAATAAATTTGATGTGTAGATGACAGGTAAATGCGTGCATGTTTCATTTTCTCTAAAGTATTATATTATTACTTTGAATAAAATAGAATCATTGCCACTTGTCTCTAAGTGTATGAAACTATTACATCTTTAATGAGAGTGAAAGGGTGCATCATTATTCAGCTCCATGTCCTTCTTGACAACTTATAAACATGCAAGACAATTATGTGATATCTCTCAGCATTATTTTATGTATATGTTTTTAAGAATACAGGTATACTAGTCATATTTTCTAATCAATAAGACTACAAATTTCATATTCTATATAAATAATGGCTAAGAGTGGAACAATTGTTTATGTAGCAAATATTATGATCATTTAAAAAGGTTATAGATCATTATATAACATTTTGGTTGAATTCTCCAGTTAAATTATCAGTTGTAGTTTTCCTAATTATGTTGAGAGTATCTATAATGACATACAAATATCTGTAAACAAAAAATTGATTTTGAATAAATTTGACATGTAGATGACAGGTAAATGCATTCATGTTTCAGTTTCTAAAATAAAATAAAATAGATTCATTGTCACTTATCTCTAAGTATATGAAATTGTTACATCTTTAATGAGAGTGAAAGAGTGCATCATTATTCAGCTCCATGTCCTTCTTGAAAACTAATAAACATGCAAGACAACTATGTGATATCTCTCGATATTATTTTACCTATATTTTTTATAGAATATAAGTATACTAGTTAAATAATATAGGTGATTAATATATTATGTGTACCTATTTATCTCTTAAACCATATGCTAAATCAATTTCCCTTTGTGTAACATTGGAATCTCCATTACGATGAGCTTCTTTAACCAATGAAGCCATACCTTTCCATGTTAATGTATGACCAGATTGTTGACATCATTCAATCCATACCATCATCCAATCAAGATTGTTTGTGACGTACAAATGTAGTGCATCCCACTCTCGACCAACTGTATCAAAAAATTTGAAATTCACAAATGACGTATAATTAGTTAATTACCACAGGTCACGACCTTAATTTATAATTGATGTACCTAAAAACCTAATATCCCACTACCAATGATATTATTATCTTTCATAAGAAACCTCTAAACTATATGTATCCAAGACCCATTGTTCACACATTTCAAATTTAATGGAGTTAGAGAAAAAATAGAAAAGGTTGCAAGAAATGGATGATTCATCTAAAGAAGAATCCGCGGGAGAAAATGAAGCACAATCATAGTAGAAAACAATCTCTTGGATGATAATTGATGAATATGAAAAACTTCTTGATATGGACTTACAAGTAGCCACTCATTGGAATAGCTAACAAAGACGAAGTAACAATTTTGTATGATACTGACATAATAAACTATTCTAATATTGCTATATCGGCATAGCTCTATCGAAACAGAAACTGAGGGTACCTATCAAAATGATTAACAAAGGTGGAATAGAAATCCAACATAATACCAATGGAATGACCTACCCCAAAATCACTATATCGACATAGTTGTGCCAAACAGGAGAACCAAATGTCTATCAGAGTAACTCT
Organism: Cryptomeria japonica; assembly: GCF_030272615.1. Taxonomy (NCBI): domain Eukaryota; kingdom Viridiplantae; phylum Streptophyta; class Pinopsida; order Cupressales; family Cupressaceae; genus Cryptomeria; species Cryptomeria japonica. Next base: position 390,215,515 of record NC_081405.1, read on the forward strand.
CAAAGGCGGAACAACAAATCTATATAACCCCGATAGACCAAACTATTCCGATATATGGATATCAAAATATGTTATGCCGATGTGAATTCCATTGGTATCACATACAGGATTGAGACAAATCTAAAAGGTTACCCAGATAATGCAACTTATCCCAATAAAGGAAAATAAAGGAGGACTCATCGGTAAAGCATTATACATGCTTATCGGTATAACTATTGAAGACGGAAAAACAAGCTAATAGTATTCTGACATTGGAAATTGTTCTGATGACAAGTAAATAAAATAATGTTGGGGAAGTTACTCCGATCATGGATTCACAACTGAGAAAATGAAATCGGGATAACCAATGTACATAAAGGGCAACTAAAGGTAAAGTCTTTATCGGTATAGCTAATGAGATTAGAGTCATAATTTGTTTGTGCTCCGACTAATTTACTTATTTTGATGGAGTATGGATATAACAATATTGGAATAGCTATTCCAATACCAAGCTTGTAACTAGAAAATCAACATCGAGATAACTTATGGCAATCAGTGAAGTTAAAGTTGAGGCTTTCATCAGAGTAACTAAAGAAGTCGAGAATGCAATTCTAAGAGATGCCGATGGTTAAAGTAATGTCGATAGGCATTTTCCAAAAGGTCTTTGATGATGGTCTTCTTCTTTTTGGTACATAAAGGGTAGCATTCTAATAATTTTATGGAGGGTTTTGCAATTCTCTATGCCTTGGAGCATAATTGGGATTTGGGTCGAATGAAGGTTATCTGTGAATCGGATTCACAAATTGTTGTGAACTTGTTGACAAAGAAGATGGTGAGTGGGATTCATTGGTAGTTGGCAGAGATTGTTGATCAGATTCTTCATATTACATCATCAATGGAGCAGGTGTCTTTCATCCACATTCCTCGTGAGTGGAATAGAGCAACAGATTGTTTGGCTAAGTGGGCCTCAGAATATGGTAGTGATTGGAAAGTTGAAGGTTGGGAGAATCTCTCCTCAGATTACTGTCAGGACTTGCAAAAGATTTTTGTTGAGGACATGGATGGGTATGAAACTTTCTGATCTTGGGTTGGGCTTGTGGTTCATTTCTGGGGCCTTGGGGCCCTAGTTTGTAATTCTTGTGTCTGATTTGCAATAAAGTTTTTACCCCTTTATTTCAAAAGGTCTTTGACACAGTCCCAAAGATAGGGATCAAATGAGTAATGGCTTATCGGTGCAACCTCTGCCAAAGTGACATGAAGGAAATAGTTATAACATACATTAGAATGTTACCATATTTATCTGCAGCGACAACCATGTCAAAGTGGTACCAGATTTAGAGGTATTGACAAAACTGATAGCACACGTCAACAAAAGCAATTCAAATTTTGAAAAGACTTATGTATTGATTAGTATGTCGAGACATTTATTGTGCATGAATGACATTCTCTACAAATATATTCAAGTTGGTTTCATATCATAACTCATTATTCTATTGACGCTAAAGGTAAAACTAGAGTGAGCCGAAAGGGGCGACATGAACAAGGAAGCCTGCAAAACAAGTAAGTCTTCAGAACAGTCCTACAATTTTTTCAAATGATCAGTTGAATTATTTATACAATGTAGAGTTCTAGCAATACTAAAAAGAGATAGAAAGGGGAAACTAGTAAGACAAAAGGTAAAAAAACAAAAAGAGGATACTAGTATAGAAATTGAGTAGACTAAAACAAAAGAAAGGAAATTGAGTCAAGATTTGCTTGATCAATTACCCGGGTCAACCCCTAAATGTAAGAAGTCCACACAATGGAAACTAGAGGATAATTACAACAATGTGGGGGATGTCTACACCACCATTAGGGGCTATGAATTTTTCATGTTCCATTATCATAGCCGAGACAATCCTGCACCAATTTGCAACCCATGGATGTTAAACTTAGGAAAGCTCATTGTTCCTAATGTTTATGTCAACGTAGACATAGTGAAGTTATTGGCACAACATTATGACTCCAAGAAGAGGGAAATTTTCAACAGAGAGGGTGAGCCTTGTTTCTATGTGTCAAGAGAAGCAATCTTTGAGGTGTTCATGTTAAGATAATCGGTGAACAACTAAGAGGGAGGGGTGAATCAGTTATTGACAGATTATATCAATTAATCCACTTATTAACCTTGAACCAGATCACATAAACATTAAGTACCAGAATATCAGAAACAAATATTGGTAAGCAATTAAACTTAACAATGAAATAGATAATCAACACAATGCAACCATACCACATAACACCATGATTTGTACGTGGAAAACCCGGAAAGGGAAAAACCACGGTGGGAAGCCTACCGACAGTTAAATGATACTTCTGCATAAAGTATGTGATATAATGAGAGGCCTACACATGCAAGAAGGCACATTGCCTAGAGCATACTACTCATTATAAAAGAGTCCCACTGACTACAAAGAGGTTATAACCATCTCTAGATAAATAGACAACAATCCAAAATAATGCACTGTCAGAGATAGCATCTACCATGCCTGATTATAGTCAAGTTAAGCTCAATACCAGAGGCCTTTGACCTCTTCCTTAATCCCAATTCAATCACCTATGATTGACCAAATCTCCTTTGCATATGATATTGCATTCCAAGACCACGACACCTTATCTATAATGAGATCTTACATCATTTTATACCAACCCTAAGGCCTAAACCAATTAGGTCAGCCACCTAAAAGATATTACAATAAGATCATTACATACAATCATTTTACAATGATATGCCATATCATCTTAAGACCAAAACAACAATAACCAATCCAAAAATCATCCCGGTAACGTGTAGAGAACATGTTAACATGATATCGGTCCATAACCTAGATAGGCACTGGACCTAATCTGGGTCCACCACGCCAAAGCAATGTCTTCACTCAGTTGAGGAATGATCAAAGAACATCTTCAACATCCTAAAATCCATCTAGAATCTGCACCAACACCACTTATGCATCTTGTCAAATATTCTCAGTGAAAGCTCTGCCAGTTAAACCTTAAACCAATGCCGGTATGGGTTTACTAGAGTGTATGATAGCATCTGATTACCAAGTCAATACCAACTAACCAAAAAATGCTCCAGAAGCATGTAACACATAAAATCAAACATACTCCATCGATCCAAATATGGTGGAAGTGTCCAACAAATAGTCTCTTATGTCAGTAACACTAGATCTTCTACCGGTTACCAAAACATGTCTGTCGGTAACCAAAACCTGTCTGTCGGTAACCAACCATAACAACTAGTGTTGACACCAATGACAAAACATCAATGCAACACATAATCAATTCATCCATAATGCCAACAATCTCCCCCTTTGGTATTGATGGCAACACAAGATGTGAAAAACATCTAAGTACCAAGAAATGCCAAATAAGTCTCCCCCTGTGGAAGATGACCAACAATCTCCTAAATATCAATAACTCTCCCCCTGTGAATGATATCTTTGAATTTATTTCTCACATCACTATCTCTCCCCCTTTGACATCAATGCCATAAATCTGACAAAAATATCAAAGCAAGAATATAAACCTCTGAATCTCAAAGTTGACTACTCCCCCTGAGTAGTAGCACCAGTCATTAGTGCTGGAATGAATAATATATTTGATAACGCATGTCAGAATGATGACAAACTACATCAATCAAGTCTTTGTCGGAGGGGCAAAAACCCCTAACATGTCTCAAATACTCAAATGATTCCTTAGACAACAGTTTAGTGAATATATCTGCAATTTGTTCTTTAGTGTTCACATAAACCAATTTGACTTCCTTTCCTTCTACCTTGTCCTTCAGAAAGTTATACTTTATTGATATATGCTTAGTCTTAGAGTGAAATACTGGATTCTTAGACATGTCAATAGTTGTAGAGTTATCACAATAGATAACTACTGGTTCACTACAATTTACCTTGATATCCTTTAACATTTGCTTCATCCACAAGACTTGAGTGCAATTAGTTGTTGCTACAACATACTCAACTTCTGCAGTAGATAAAGAAATGCATGACTATTTTATGTTGATCCATGAAACCAGTTTCTTTCCAAGAAAGAAATCCCCACTAGAAGTGCTCTTCATGTCATCAGTATCTCCTGCCCAATCTGAATCAGTAAATGCACATAAAGTGAAACCATCATCTCTAGAATACCGTAAGCCATATTCTATTGTTCCTTGCAAATACCAGAATATCCACTTTACTGCACATTCATGATTTTGTTTAGGATTACTTTGATATCTTGAAACACTACTTACTACATTCATAATGTTTGGTCTAGTCTGAGTTAGATATAACAAACCACCAATCATAGACTTATACCTTGTCGAATTTACCGGTGTAGAAGTATCCTTGATAGATAATTTCTCACTTGTCACCATAGGAGAACTTACCGGTTTGGAATTATCCATACCAAAAATTTTCAACAATTCCCTCAGATACTTAGTTACACAGATAAAAATGCCTTTTTCAGTTTGAGTAATCTGCAAACCTAAGAAAATTCTCATTTCACCAATCATGGACATTTCAAATTCATTCTTCATATTATTAGATAATTCCATGCACAATTTATCTTCTCCTCCAAAAATGATAACATCAACAAATACTTCAATAATCAGAATATCATCATCAGTGATCTTATAATATAAATTACTATCAACACTGCCTTTAGTAAAACCAAGCTTCAAAAGATATTTATCCAACCTTGCATACCAAGCTCTAGGAGCTTGTTTCAATCCATATAAAGCTTTCTTCAATCTATAAACCATATCTTTATCATCTGTCAGTGAAAATCCATCAGGTTGCTCAATGTATACTTCTTCTTCAAGTTCACCATTCAAAAATGCACATTTAATATCCATTTGGTAAACCTTATAGTTCTTATAAGCTGCATAGGCAAGAAATAGTCTAACAGCTTCAATTCTAGATACAGGTGCAAATGTCTCACCATAATCAATTCCTTCCATTTGAGAATATCCCTTACAAACCAATCTAGCCTTGTTTTTTTACAACTTGACCATCCTCATTCAGTTTATTCCTAAAAACCCATTTAGTTCTAATAACATTCTTATTTTTAGGCTGAGGAACTAAGATCCAAGTCTCATTCTTCTCTATCTAATCTAATTCATCTTACATAGATTTTAACCAATGTTTATCTTTACAGGCTTCAATAACAAATGCTGGTTCAATTTGAGAAATAAGACATACCTCTTCATTTTCCAGTCTTCTTCTTGTTATAACTCATGTGTTTCTATCTCCAATGATTTGATCTTCAAAATGATTTAATCTTACATACCTTGGTGTCTTCTGAACTTCAGGTTCACTACTCTGACCATCAGTCACAGCGGAATTTTTTGATTGTGTCGATGTAACTGTCTCAGTTTCCTGTACCGGTTGAGGCATTGTTGGTTCAATTATGATCATTTCCACTGTTGGTTCCCTGTCATATGATATAGATTGATTTATATACTTCTCATCTACTTTCACATTAGCCCTCTCTACAATTTTCTGCAATCTTTTGTTATAACATCTATATGCTTTTTTTTTATTTGAATAACCAAGAAATATCCCTTCATCATATCTAGGATCAAAATTTCCAATTGAATCATCTCTTTTGATATAACATTTACTTCCAAAAATTCTGAAATATTTAACAGTAGGTGTATGTCCAAACCATAATTCATAAGGGGTCTTACCAGTTTCACCTTTGATGTGAACTATGTTGAATGTGTAGACTATTGTACTCACTGCTTCTCTCCAGTATATGTGAGGCAATTTGGCTTCCATCATCATAGATATTGCTACATCCAAAATGGTTTTGTTCTTTCTTTCCACTACTCCATTCTACTGAGGAGTCTGAGGTGCAGATAACTATCTCCTAATTCCATTTGTCTCACAATAACTGTTAAATTCATGAGAAGTGAACTCACCGCTTTGATCTGATCTTAGACATTTGATTTTCAATCCAGTTTCTGTTTCAACCTTTTCTTTAAAGATCTTGAATTTCTCAAAGGCTTCAGACTTCTCCCTTAGAAAAGTCACCCACATCATTCTAGAATAGTCATCAATAATCAACATGAAATACCTATCACCTTGAAAGCTAGCAGTCCTTGATGGACCACATAAGTCATTGTGAATCAAATCAAGTGCATCATTAGATTTATCATGTATGCTCTTAAAATAATTTCTAACTTTCTTTCCCAATTGACATTCCTTACATACTGGATTATGAGGCTTCATAATCTTAGGTATATCTCTAACTGCCTTAGTTGAACTAATCTTAACAATACAATCAAAATTAACATGATATAACCTCTTATGCCATAACCAACTCTCATCAATATGAGCAATCAAACATGTCTTATTACCAGTGTTCAAGTGAAAGATATTACCTCCAGTCTGAGTATCGGTTGCAATCTCCAAACCAATTTTGTTAATGATTTTGCATTTTCTATCTTTAAATTGAAGTTGGAAACCCTTGTCCACCAATTGACCAACACTCAAAAGATTATGCTTTAAACCTTCTAACTAATAGACATTATCAGTATTATGTTTGTCATCCAGAGAAATAATACCTCTACTTTTGATCATACATGATTTGTCATCTCCAAATCTAACTTGACCACCATTGTATTCTTGCAAGGAAAAAAATTTTCTTTTATCTCCAGTCATATGATGTGAGCATCCACTATCAATTACCCATTCATCCTTATCTTCAACTTTTGCTGCCAAGACCTTTTCTTCATTCATGATAGCCAGCTCCGGTTCATCTTCCTTTAAAGCATAGAACACCCATTCCTTTCCATTGTCGGATCCACTAGCAGAGTCTGTTGTCAGTTCATCCTTGGAGTCATCACTTACTCCTTCCTCGTCCGTTATGTAGCATTGTTTACTTTTCTTGAATCTATATCTGTTCTGATTAGGCTTGAAGGATTTCTTAACTCTCTCTTCAAATCTTGAATTCCTTTCAGGACATCTAGATGCAAAATGACCAATCTTATTACATGTAAAACATTTAAAAGGTGCTTTTCCTTCATACTTACTTCCTGTCAGTCCTTTAGGTACTCTTCTAGTAAATAAGGCTTCATGTTGCTCAAATTCTTCATCTTCTTTCCTCATATCTTCCAATTCTTTTTCATATAGGGATTTCTAATCACTTTTGCTAGTAGATGATGATGATGCATTAAAAGTAGGTTCATAATTTATAGCTCCAAAAGATCCAAATTTTTCAAGCTCAAAAGAAGATAATTTCCCAATCAGAATGTCTCTATTAACTGAAGTGTTTGCCATTGTTTTCAGCTCATTTATTGCAGTTACCTTCATCTTGTAAGCCAATGGGAAGGCTCTCAAGACTTTGGAAACTATTTCATCTTCACTCACAGATCCTCCACAACATTTAATTCCCATAACAATCTCATTTACTCTTTCCATAAACACAACAATTCTTTCATTATCTTTCATCTTCAAGTTTTCATACCTTACCCAGTAACCATCAAGTTTAGCAATTTTGACAGTAGGATCACCTTCATTCAGAGTTTGCAATTTATCCCACATAACCTTTGCCAATGATTTATCAGTCAGTCCCATGATTTTCTGATCAGTAAGTGCACACAAGAGGGCTTCTCTAGCTCTGCAATCATTTTCAATATTCTTATCCAAGTTTGCAGGATCAAGATTGCCAGATGCTAGATCATAAGGTGTATATCCTTTCTCAATGATCTCCCAAATATCCTTGACAAGACATCTAAGATGAGTCTCCATTTGTATTTTCCATATCCCATAATTTGTTCCATCAAGCTTAGGGATTTGTCTTCTAAAAATAGTTGCCGGTGGATTTGAAGTGTTAGCTACCATAGGATCTACCTCAAGCGGTTAAGCTTCTACAAAAGAGGACCAAAGCTTTGGTACCAATTTTTAGGATAATCGGTGAATAAATGAGAGGGGGGCGGGGTGAATCAGTTGTTGACAAATTATATCAATTAATCCACTTAATAACCTTTAACCGGATCACATAAACATTAAATACCAGAATATCAAAAATAGATACTGGTAAGAAATAAAACTTAACAATGAAATAAATAATCAACACAATGCAACCATACCAAATAACACCATGATTTGTACATGGAAAACCCAGAAAGGGAAAAACCACGGTACGAAGCCTACCCACAGTTAGATGATACTTTTGCATAAAGTATGTGATACAATGAGGGGTCTACACATGTAGGAAGGCACACTGCCTAGAGCATACTGCTCATTATAAAAGAGCCTCACTGACTACAAAGAGGTTATAACCACCTCAAGATAAATAGACAACAATCCAAAATAATGAATTGCTAGAGATAGAATCTACCATGCCTGATTACAGTCCCAGTTAAGCTCAATACCAAAGGCCTTTGACCTCTTGCTTAATCCTAATTCGATCACCTATGATTGACCAAATCTCCTTCACATATGATATTGCATTCCAAGACCATGACACCTTATCTATAATGAGATCTTACATCATTTTATACCAACCCTAAGGCCTAAACCAATTAGGTCAGCCACCTAAAAGATATTACAATAAGATCATTACATACGTCCATTTTATAATGATATGCCATGTTGGCTTAAGACCAAAACAACAATAACCAATCCATAAATCATCTCGGTTACGTGTAGAGAACACGTTAACATGATACCGATCAATAACCTTGATAGGCATCAGACTTAATCTGGGTCCACCATGCCAAAGCAATGTCTTCACTTAGTTGAGGCATGATCAAAGAACATCTTCAGCATCCTGAAATCCATCTAGAAGTCGCACCAACACCACTTATGCATCCTATCAAAGATTCTCAGTGAAAGCTCTGTCGGTTAAAACTTAAACCAATACCGGTATGGGTTTACTAAAGTGTATGATAGCATCCGATTACCAAGTCAATACCAACTGACCAAAACATGCTCCAGAAGCATGTAACACATAAAATCAGACATACTCCATTGATCCAAACATGCCAAAAGTGTCCAACAAATAGTCTCTTCTACCAGTAACACTAGATCTTATACCGGTAACCAAAACTTGTCTATCAATAACCAACCATAACAACTAGTGTTGACATCAATGACAAAACATCAATGCAACACATAATCAATTCATCCATAATGCCAACAATTCACTCTGACTGGGATCTATGATCATCTCATTGTTTTTGAATATTTGGTAAAGGAATATCATAGACTAGATATCGCCTACACAGGATGGAGGCTACCCCTTCACATGCTCAATAATGATGCACCACTAGAGGTGGAGAAAGGACTTGGATTCTACATAAACCTATTTAAAACCTATCTAAGGTATACATATTATTCAGTTGGATAGGTCCTTGGTCTCAATACTCCAGATATCATGTTGATAGAGTCCATGGTAATTGTAAAAGATATTCAGTGCCTCAATGCAAGAGAATTTGATTTTGCCATATTTGTTGCTAAGCAGATTGATTTGAGCCTTCTTGCTATTAAGAAGGATCCATCTAAAATTTATCTTCCACACTATTGTTTGTTAATGCACATGATATTATCCTATGGCCAAGAACTTGGTATCTAGCTTGAGGAGATGAGGATTAAAAAGTTTGATGATAATAATCAACCTTTTCCAGTCCAATTGTGGAATTCAATCTGGGATTGCAGATTTGTTAGGTCTAACTATATTCATTTTGAAGAATATTTTGTAAAACGTTTATACAAATTTTATCGATCACCCATGCATCTTTGCACTCACATATGAGGTCAAAAGGTTCCTAAGGCTTGCAGACTTTGGGGGGCTTGAGATAGTCAAACATAATTGGGGTGACTAGTATTGTTTCTCAGACATGACAATGATTAGGGTTTATGGCTTTGAAGAATCCCCATTTCTGTTACCTAAGATATTGCCCAATAGAATAGCCTATTTGGAAATTATTAGATAAATGGGAATTTCCAATCACATGAGAAATAGTCTTTTATGCAAGGGAGCATATGCATTAGTGAATTTACTATCACTGGGAAGGAAGGATGGGAGTTTACACTGAACAAATTAGCCCATTACAACATGAAGCTAGGTGCACCAAGAAAAGGGTTTGACCCTTAAGGATACATTAATGCTGCAAGGAGAAAGAAAAAGCTTGGTGAGTATGTGCATATCCCATTTGTGAGGGATTATTTGATAAGGAACCTGGATGAGAAGGAGGCCAAAATGGCCATTGACAATCACAACAGAGAGACAAAACAAAATATGAGAGAGGCACAGAGGATTGATGTGTCATCATCTAGCAATGAAGAATCATCAGGTGATGATGAAATCTCTTTTGAGCAACTCTTTAAAATGATGATTGAAGAGCATGTGTCTCTTGTTAGGGATCCAGAGGAAGAGATGCCAATTCAAGATGATCCAAGGCAGTTAGCCTATAAAGATTTTGTGACAGATGATGACTTTGTGAAGTCTTCAGAATTCAAATCTTTTTTATATAAGATAAAAGGTAAAATGGTCAGGGAAAGTGCAGGAGAGGTGAATGCCTCCAATGAAAATCAGCTATTGGTCACCTTGAAAGGTGAAGTTGAGAAAGAAATGATTCAAATTATCCCTGAGAGAGGGAGGAAGCTAGTTGAGGATGCAAGTGTATTGAAATTTCCCAGATGGGATTTAAATTCAGCTTTGGTATTTGATAGTTTCCTCCATGATATAGATGCCAAACATAAATTGTCTCTTGAAGGAGTAACCCAAGTATATATGGGTTCCATGTATAATCCGTATGAGCATTCCATGCTAATTTGGTCTCTCTACCCTCCACATAAGAAACCAATGATTATTGATACTCAATTTTTTGGGGCACATCATAAAACTGAAGGTAAGAGAGAGATCCAATTGTCAATGTTGATCTAGGTGTTCATGTTTCTAAGTTCAATAAAGCTCAAATTCAATTGTTGTTGAAAGAGAAGGAGTTTGGTAGGCTAGAGAACATCAGATTGAGAAGAAATTGATCATTTAAAAGAATTACTAAAGTAGAAAGAGCCACAGAAATTGTTAACACAAGGTGAAAGCTCACAGTCACAGACTAAAGCTAGCAAACTTAAGGAAGAAATTCTCCAGCTCCATGCCCAACTGAAAAGTGTCAAGACCGAGATACTATCTGCGTTTGTTTAAAAAATATTTACCAACTAGATGGTATGGATGGATAAATATTGGGAAATATACTCAAAGAACCAATCGACCATTGAGGAGTGTGAAAGATTAGAGAAAATACTTCAAGATAGGCTTGAGGAGCTCCAAGGGAAAGACAAGGTGGACCCTGATGCTATTAAAAAATGTGAAGAATTGATCAAAACACTTAAATAATATGTAGAGGCATTGAGATCTGAAAGTGTTGATTTTATAGGAGATGGATCAAATGGCATCCCACCCTTGCTCAATGAAGATGAAGACCTGAAGGAAAAAATGGATTGGGTTTGAGATTGTCAAATAGTATTCAGGAATGTAATGAAAGCAACTAAAGCAGGAAACACAAACATAGTGGTGGACTGCATGGAGGACATAGTGACAATGGAGGTCCAAGCAAGAGATACAATCCATGACTATGACACCCATTCCAACAAAGAGTACCTAGAGCATTTGGCCAAAGCACACTTGTGCTTGACTAGATAATGATTAGTTTCCTTTAAGTTAATCTCTTAGTTTATTTCCAAAAGACACTTTTTAAAGGGAATGACCCTATGATATGTTATAAATATTTGATGTAATCATTTGCAAGACAGAAGTTAGGAGTGACAAGTTAGGCATTATCAATAATTTTCATACACATCTTCAAGCAAAGACTCTTATTTTAAAATTAATACAGAAACCAGTTCTCTTTGTAACTAGGAATTTGCATAAAAGATTCATAACATAAAATAAGCTAACCACGAAAGCCTAAATGCTATGAAAAGACTCTTAATTCAATCAATAAAGGAATGAAAGACAAAACATCAAAAGAAAGTGCAAACCAAAATGTGGATGTTTCCTTCATTGACCCCCATTGTTATTCTTTCTCCTTCAAATAGTTATTTGTGAATCTCACCTACAAGATGCAAGTGTGATTGAAAGCAAGGTTGCAATGTGAGTTTTTCTGCATAAGGATACTCAAAGTGTGGTTGTCGAAAATGAGAAATGAGAGCTTAATTTATAGAAAAATTGAGGATTAATTGAATGAAAAACTGTGATTCAAGACTGAAAATAATCAACGGACAAGATTGAGTGCACAACAGAGCCGCCATTCGGGGAAGGATAAAGATAGAAGAAAGCGAATGAGAAGATATTATGAAAATAAATAATAAAATCTTTAATTATCTTCTCATAAATACCAAATTAGCAAGTTGAAGAGATAAGGGAGATAAAAATTAGAAAGTGGAAGAGATAAGTGGGGTCATAAATAAATAAATAAAATTTATTTATTTCATCCACACATGGTAATTAATTAAATTAAAAAAATATTTAATTTGAATAATTTGGAGAAGGGAATTAAATAATTCAAATAATTATTTAATCATGGAGTAACAATTAGCTTAGAATAAATGGATTAAATAATTAAGCGAATTATTTAATCAAAGAAGAATAGTTAGGATTAGCCGATTAAGATCAAGATTAATTGATTAGAAAGAGACAATGATGAACATTAATTAAATAATGAAGATTATTTAATTAATGGTTGAGAAGATCAATAATTAAATAATTAAAAATTATTTAATCATAGGAAATTGGAAGAAGAAAATTCGTACTTATTAAATAATTAAAGTTATTTAATCAGTTTAGATGAAAAAGGTTAGTGAAAAGTATCGTCGAAGACGGGACAATTTTCAATGTCTACACTCTTATATGCTAATTGTGTTGTGGATGCTTTTGCTTTCAAATTAGTTATCTGATATAATTATCTATGGTTGATGATTGTTATCCTAAATCCTTGTGTGAATATTTTATGTTATAATTGCAAGTTAGAAGAATATAGAGTGCATCTGAGACAAAAGGTGGTTATTTGCATTCTATTTTGATTGGTCTCTCTGCAAGAGTTAAATTCGATCAGATTAACTGTAATAAAAGATATCAAATTGTAACATTGAGGGTTGGGTAACTGACAAAGTTAAATTCAATCAGACTATATGTTGATTTGAGAACCAACACCTTGGAGGAGTATAAAAAATATCTCTCAGCGGCTAAGTCAATGTTAGGAGAAGATTGAATTGTTTTATAAGTTTAATTAAGATCGGTAGTTTAATTATTTGCCAAAAGACAATCCGAAGAGACACCTTTGTTGGATCTTCTTCTTATATATATGAAATTTGAATTGTAATATTTGATCATCAACACTTTTTAATATTTTAATACTTTTCAGTAGTGAAAGACTTATTTTCTGGAGTAATACAATACCAGTACTTTTCTATTTGCGTGTGGAAGATTATTTCATTTGGACTAGTTCTCTATTGCATCTTTTCAAGCTAATTGAAGGCAATGTAAAATGTATTCTAATTAATCTCCATGACCATCTTATAATTACCTCTCACTTTCCTCAATCTACCTTTCCCCATCAGATACTCCCCTTTGAATTTGTTAATGGAGTTGGGATCCCAAATGTGATCTACATGGATCTTTGCTACGAACTTAGGAAGATATTCAGTAATGTACACCATGGTTTGGTATACCATATATCCCTCCACCATAGAACCCTCAAGATGTGCTCTTTCTCTAACCAAAGCCTTCAAAAATTTCAAGTGCCTCTCAACCATAATTTCAAGTGCCTCTCAACCATCCACATTGACCTTGTGTGTGCAGGTTCAGACAATTCAATCTCCTCAACTTGGTGTATGAGGTACTGTTCTTGTGCATTGAAAAATGTCGAAGGCAGACACTTTTGCATTTCACACATTAGACGAGGAATTTTTCTCTTCCAATAATTTATATCTTATTTATGGATTTTTTTAGATGGAAACCATCTACAAGTGATTCAAGGTGCAAATATATTAACGAGATTTAACAAAAATATACAATATATTACATAACAAGTAAAACAAATGGCAAATATAAGATCTTTACAACTAATTGAACAAATATCGGTACTTACCTCATGTATTTTCCAAGATCATATATAACTTTCTCGACATTGTTGTCGAAGTTGTTTGGAAGAGATAGAGGTAGAACATACTACAACAATTATAAAATGATCTTTTCATTATTTTTCCAAAACTAGTAAACATCATACACTGAAAAGTACATGCAGTATACAAATATATATATATATATATATATATATATATATATATATATATATATATATATATATATATATATATATATATATATATATATATATATATATATATATATATAATGCAATCATGCATTTTCATCCCTGACAAATTCACCTTTCTTTGTTATGATATTGTTTATGTTCGTAGCTAATCTTGTGGGAAATCAAATTTTTCATTTGGCTTCTTTTATAGCATTGATTTGCTGCTCCTTTAATAACCAAGGAAGGGCACTTATATTAATTTGGTCTCCATCACTATTTAATTGAATGACATTTTTAATTGCATGATTGGCTTCTTGAATGTCACTATAAATTTTGATAATTTGTTCTTTGTCATGCCTTCCATCCAATATTTTCCATAATGCTTATGTTATATTCTTTCCAATATGCATTGTATCAAACAAATGCACAATTTGTATCTGGTCATAGTGGGGCAGCCTACTAAATTGTCTGGGATAACTTTTCAGTCCCTATGGAGGCCAGCCATTAATGCCTTGACGAGCTTCATGAAGCATATAAGTTAAACAAATTAACAACGACAATCATTGTCAATTACAGCATGAGTAAACAAAACACAATATAAAAATATAAATTCCAAACATATCATATATGATAGATAAACAATTAAATCTGATGTATAACCTTGAAGATTAATTCTATTATATTTTAACTTCCATAGGCTAGGTGGCATTCTTCATGGTTTTGATGTAATCTCTTCTTTCCCATTGAAAATATTTTTTTCAGGAATTCTATACCTATGATTTATGTGGAGGAAGTTCCTATACTCATCAAACACCTAGTTTCCTAAACTTGTTGAACGACGAGATTTCATCTTTGGAACACAAACTGAACATGCAAATTTTCCCTTTGTTTGAAGACCTACAAGATCATATATAACTAGATTAAATATGTCAATTTTTATAATTATATATAATGAATAGATTATTTTAAAAACATGCATGATATATACTTCATAAAATTAAATATCATTAAAGTGCAGTAGAACGTTATAACATACCAAAAAAATGTGTAACTATCCCTGGGGCATCATGAATTGTCCATACAAACATTGCATGGACTTGAAATTGTATGTCCTATTGGTCTAGAGACGTCATACATAGTGACGTCATTCCATAACTTTAGTAACTCATCGATAAGAGGCTCAATATATGCATTCATATATATAAATTAATGTACGACTATTAAATGAAAAAAATATATTTGCAAATCTTTTGTTTCCCATCATGGGTACGGAGCGAAAAGGAGCGAGAATCCCAAATTTCAAAACTGGGAATGGCGGACTTCCTGGGGAAGGTGGATTTCCTGGAGAAGGCAGTTTTTCTAGGGTCGAATCTGGCAATCAGGCAAGAGGACAGGCATCTCAAGGGTCAAAAGAGGACAAGGAAATAGTCAAATTGGGGGAGGACAAAGATTCTACAACCGGGGAGCCACATGACAGAGGTAAAGGTAAAAAATGGTCTTCTCTCTTTGGAGTGAAGCTGCTGGCTAAATCAAGGCTCCTGGAAGTTACAAATATCTCAGATCCAGTCTCAGGGCTGGTTGCTATTTTAGTTTCGGATAAACTGGTAGATCTAACTGTTGCAGGTTTAACCATGACCTTAGTGGGACGATTTTCTGACTTTAGGCCTAACATTGATGTTGTTAGGAATTTCATAAGGAGGAAATGGATTTTAAAAGGTCAAGTGGATGTGGCAGCGCTGCCTAGGGGTTTTTTTTCCTTTTCTTTTAACTCTGAAGAAGATATGAATAAGGCTCTATGTGAAGGCCCATGGATGTTTGGCAAGTCAACTTTGGCTCTTCAGAAATGGGTCCCGAACCTCGCCCTTGATGATTCCTTCTTTGTTTCTGCGCTAGTCTAGACACGCCTCCCGGGTCTCCCGCTGGAATTCTAGAATGAGGAAGTCTTTAAGGGTATTGCAAACTCTTTTGGAGATCTTCTTTCGATTGATCTGATGACGGAAGCTAAATCAAGGTTGGTCTTTGCTCGCTTCTGTATAAATGTTAATCAAATGATTGATATGCCCCAATCTATAGATATAATTTCTAAACTAGGAAAATGGACCCAAGCTATTGAATACGAATCACTTCCATTTGCCTATTTTCATTGCAAGAAATCGAGGCATTGGGCAAAATCATGTCCGCTTAAGAAGAGTAAGGAAAGCAAGACTAACAGCAATGTCAAGTATAAAAAGATCTGGCAAACGATTGATAAAAAATGAGACTCATCAGCTGAGTGTGATCAAAATAAGGATGTAACGGAACTAGTAAATGAAGTCAAGAAGGCTGAGATCAGTAATAATGAAAAACAAGATTATGTCTGCTCTAATAACCAAATAGAGCGTTCTAAAGAAGGGGAGAAAGGTATAGAGTTGAACAACAAAAATAACCCAGAGGACCAGGAGGTTGGATCTGTGAGTCAGGAGAAGGAAGAGGCAAGTCCCAATGAAGTTGTACCTGTTTCTTCTTTCTCAAAATCAGTCGAGGAAAACTTTAATGAAGCTCAAGAGTTTAACCCTTCTGATATTGAGCCCTTATTGCTTTTAACTAATGGAATCCCAAATCCTCCTCTATGTAAAACCCCATCACATAGTATGGTTATGGATATCCTGGAAGGGAATCCTCGGACTCTCGATTCGAAAGAAGGAAAAATGAATAAGGAGGAACTCAATGGAGAGATCTCAACTAGAAGCAGGAATAAGAAAAAGGTAGATGTTGGACGCCAAAACAAAAATCAGGGAAGGCCATCTCTAAAACATCAAAGGGAACAGGAAAGCTGGAAGAACCATGCTAATGGAACACAGTGTTCCATCAAGTCAGACCTATCTCCGATTAAAGTATGAAGATAATATCCTGGAATATCCGAGGGCTGAATGCCCCTCATAAGCAGGATGTGTTACGAAACATCATAAGAGATCATAAACCAGATGTGGTCCTTGTTTAGGAAACCAAGACATCTAAGGAAAAAGTGGAAAAGATTAGAATTTTTAAGAATAATGGTGTCATAGGATCTAGCTTAGAGGGAACTTCTAGAGGAACTGTGATTTTTTGGAACCAAAAAACCATCAAAGGTAAGGAAATTATCTCTGCTTTTAATAGGAACTTAGTGCATCTTGAGCATATTAAGGATAACTTTGTTTGGGTGTTAACTAATGTCTACGTGCCTAACACCAAAACTGGGAGAGTTAAATATTGGAGAAGCCTTGTCGATGACAGACTTAAGTTTGTTGATCAAAGCTGGATTATAATGGGAGATTTCAATACTCTGCTAAAAGAGGAAGAGAAGATGGGAGGTCTCCCCTTGTAGCTTGATGGGAAACAAGACCTTATGGAGTTCATCAATGATCAAGCTCTTACGGATGTGGATCTTCAGGGCATTAACTACACCTAGACTAATAGAAGAGCCGGAGCTGACCTGATCCAAGTAAAGTTAGATAGAACTTTAATTTCTCTCGAGTGGTTAACCAAGTATAGCTGCTCCTTTGCTTCTGTTATCAAAATTGGGTCAGACCATTATCCTATCTCTTTTACTGCAAACTCTTTTTTGGCTAAGAGAAACTTCCCTTTCAGATTTGAAAAAGTGTGGTTATCTCACCCCTCTTTGGAAGCTTGTATCGCTGATTGGTGGAATTTTGAGGTTGAGGGTACGAATCTCTTAGAATAGCTAAAAAGCTCAATATTTTAAAGGCTAAAATCAAAATCTAGAACAAAGAGATTTTTGGGGACATTTTCAAGAGTAAAATTCAAATTAAAACTGAAATTAAAGATGTTCAGGATAGAATCTCTGAGTTTGGGCTATCTGAAGAACTTAGGGTGGCGAAAAATGTTCTTTTGTCTAGATACCACACCATTATTTCTAATGAAGAAACGTTCTGGAGACAAAGATCAAGAGCCTTGTTCTTGAAGGAAGGTGATAAAAATACCTAGTTTTTTCACTTAACTGCTCTTAAGCATAGGGCAGCTAATAGGATATCCAGATTATCCTATAATAAAGGGATCTTAACAGAGGATATTGATATTAGAAAGGAAGCCATGGAGTATTTTGGCACCCTATTGGGAGAAGTGGATAACCTAGATATTAGTAATCAAAACATCCTCTTGCAAGTTATTCCTTCTACCTTGATTGTTGATGATAATAACTTTTTATCTCATATTCCCTCTAATCAGGAAATCAAAAAGGCGGTGTTTTCTTTTCAGGGAGATAAATCCCCTAGACTGGATGGTATTCCAATGTTTTTCTTGCAAAATTTTTGGCACATCATGGAGGCTGACATCTGCAATGGTGTCAAAGAATTCTTTGTCTCTAGAAGGCTCCTAAAGGAACTGAATGCTACCTTCATTGTCCTTATTTCGAAGATCCTAGGTGTTGACTCTCTCAATAACTTTAGACTCATTAGTCTATGCAACTCTGTGTACAAGATTTTATCCAAGGTTCTGACTTCCAGGTTGCTAGAAATTCTTCCAAGAATTATCTCCGTCTAGCAGAATGGCTTTGTCCTCGGTAGACAGATTCTGGATTCCATCATATCTGTTCATGAAAATATCCACTCCCTGAAAGTGGCAAATTATCAAGGTTTCTTCCTGAAGTTAGACATGGCTAAAGCTTTTGATAGAGTGAAATGGCAGTTTCTCCTAAGGATCATGAAAGCGTTTGGTTTTGGTGAAAAAGTAATTCAGCTTTGCTCTCAACTTATGGAAACTTCCTCTTCTGCTATTATTGTCAATGGTTCCCCGTCTAGTTTCTTCAAAAGCTCTAGAGGCCTTAGACAGGGGGACCCCATATCCCCTATCTTGTTTACTATTTTAGCTGAATGCCTGTGTAGATTTATTCTTAAAAATGTGGAAGATGGCAATCTGAGGGGTCTGAAACTATCTTCATCCAATGTCACTTGTTCTCATGAACAGTTTGTTGATGATTCTATTACTATGGGGGAAGCTTCCATCTTGGAAGCTAAAAACATGAAGAAGGTGTTGAATACTTATGAATCTACCTCTAATCAAAAAATTAATTGGGATAAAAGTTCTTTGTTCTTCATCAACACCCCTGTTGAAAGGCAACTAAGGATTGAAAGAATTCTTGGTTGCAAAATTTCTGAGCTTCCCTCTTCTTATTTGGGGCTTCCTCTATGTATTAAGTCTAAGGATTCTTTCTGGAATAAGCTAGTGGATAGATTTAACTCAAAACTTGCTGGTTGGAAAGGGGCTATCCTTAGTCAAGCAGGAAAAGTTACTCTGCTTAAAGCCACTCTCCAAAACCTACCTGTTTATGCTCTTAGTTTGTTCAAAATCCCTAGAAAATTTGTGGAAGCTATTGAAAGAATCCAAAAAAAGTTTCTTTGGTTGGGGGTGGAAGTCAAAAATAGAATTCCCCTTATTGCCTGGAATAAAATTTGTTCTCCTAAGGCCTCAGGTGGGTTGGGTTTAAGGAATATTAGTTCCATGAATAAGGCTTTATTAGCAAAACAAATTTGGAGAATGAAAGGGGAGGAAAGAGAATGGAACTCTATCTGGAAAAAAAAATATCTTTATATGCAACCTTCTGAGGAAGAATTCTTAGATGATTATTTTATTGTTGAAGGTTCGGCTATATGGAATGTTGTTCAATCAGCTAAAAGTTGGGCTGCTGTTGGACGAATTTGGAACCTTGGGGATGGTAGGAGAATAAGATTTTGGGAAGATAGGTGGATATTGGACAAACCTCTGGAGGAAGCTCCAATCCTTAATGAATGGAAAGACTGGTTCAAAAGCAAGTTTGGGGAGCTGGTCAGAGACTACTGGAGAAATGGGAATTGGATTGATTTTAGCCAGCAGTGTTCGGGGCTTAAGTTCCTTCAGATTGCTCTCTCTGATAAAGTTCCTAGAGATAACAAAGATGACAGATTGATATGGAGGGAAACCCCACATGGGAAATACTCTATTTCCTTAGCTATGGCTATCCATAATGATTATGTGGAAGAAATTCCTATTTGGGCTGAAGTCTGGAATAAGAAGTTAGTTCCTCAAGTTAACATCTTTTTTTGGATTTTCATCCAAAATAAGGTTTTAACCCTGGACAACCTTCAAAAGAGAGGTTTTGTTTTTCCTAACAAGTGTTCTCTTTGTTGTAGGGAAGAAGAGACTGTCTGCCATATTCTTAATCAGTTTACTTTTAGTCAGGAAATCTGGAAAATCATCTTAAGCAGGTGGAACTTGAGCTAGGTTTTTCCGAACTCCCTAGGGGAATCCTGGCAGCAATGGCACTGCCCCAATTCTAATCCTAAGATTGTGGAGACTTGGAGACTTACTCTTTCGAATGTTATCTGGAATATTTGGAAAGAGTGCAACAATAGGATTTTTAGGGATAAAAGTGTTATTCCTGAAGTGGTGGCGGATAAAATTTACAGGAGTATATTTGAATGTATCTATGGTACTGATTATGGACTAGCTGCTAAAGAAGACTTCAAAGACAGGTGGAACTTCTCTACTACTACTACTAGCAAGGAGAAGGGAAGAGAAGGTCTTGTTTGGTGTTTTCCTCCTCAGGGGTGGATTAAGGCTAACTTTGATAGGGCCTCCAAGGGGAATCCGGGTAAAGCTGGATATGGGGGCATTGTCAGGAATTTTGTTGGAAGTTGCTTAGTGGCGGTGGCTAGTCCTTTGGGGAGTCAAACAAGTCATTTTTTTGAAGTCTCAGCTACCCTGAACACCTTAATTTTAGCCAAAAATATTAATCATGATAAATTATGGCTCGAGGGAGACTCACTTAATATTATTAAGTGTTTGAAGGGGGAGTCAGAGCCATCATGGTCAATTGAAAATATTATCATGAAAGCCAAGGAAATTATTGCTAGTTTCAAAGATATTATAATTCAACATGCCTTTAGAGAAAAAAACATGGTAGCAGACTGTCTAGCGAACGTAGGTGTTAATTCTGATTCCCAAATGATTTGGCACGGGGAAGATGTCAACATAAACATTAAAGAGCTCCTTAGAAAGGATAGATACATGGGGAGGGAAGGACCGCATAATCATGACAGAGAATATGAATAATTTATGCCTTGATGGAAAGGTAATTATTACCTGGCAAAGCGGCAGATCCATAACCATTTCTTATAATACGCCGCACGCTTTGTGGGTCACCCAGTTCAAAATCTCGAGTAACTATAGGAAAGAAGTGTTGAGTTTGCAGAGGAACAGAGTTGATAATCCGAATTCAAAGATGGGAGGAGATTTAAGGAGGGAGGAACTAGATAATACGTCAACATGGAAAGAGATGCTGAAAGTTTGGGCGAAGCTGGAAAAAGGGTCCCTCACAAGCTTTATGGAGAAGCGAGTGGATTATCACAAAGGTAGGGTAAATCTCGCCTTGTCCAAAATTTCTAAAAATTGGTGTAATGGATCCTTTAAAATCTATGGGGTTAAGTTCAAGTTGGATGCGGGCCTCATAGCTACTATGACTTGCATGCCCCATACTGGGCTTGATTTTTTTAGAGACCTTAAAGTCTCCAACAATGCGGTTAATCTATTCCCATGGAAGGAAAAAGAGAGGGATAGAATTGGCAAAGCCACAAGGGGTTACTATGAAGCTACTAATATCAAGAAAATATGGGGCTGGGTTTTGAATGCTATAATGGAATATATCATGGTTGAGGGCCGATTCTCCAGGGCCCACATCTACCACTTTGTTCTTTTAAACCATTTCAGACATGACAAAAAGGTATCCTTGCCCTACTACCTTTTCAGGTCCCTTTCTAGGTCCCTCAATAAACACAGTAAGAATCCCTCAAGTACAATTCTCCATTGCAGGCTTTTGCTGCTCATTTATGAGCACTATAAAACCCTCACCCTGCTGGAAAACAAGAGGTTATCCACCTCTCCAGGGAAGAGAAAGATGGAGGGAGGCGATTTCGACAAGGAGAAGGCGTCTTCTAGCAAAAAAAGAAAGAGTGCCCCTAGGATGGAAATAGAGGAAATTGAAAAAGAAGACAGTGAAATGGAGATGGATGATTCCGATGGTGAAGACAACTGGAAAGATGAGGAGGTGGGTATTGAGGAAGAAAGTGGTGATAATGAGTCTAACAATGAAAGCCCTATCCACAGTGACTGCCCTAGTAAGGACAACAGCCATCCTATCAAGGATGTGGATTACAAGGATAATGAGGAAATAGATGTGAATTCCGAGAGGAAAAGGAACAAGGAACCTGAGAAGGATATAACTAAGGACAGTTTAAGAGAGTACAAGGAAAGTGCGGATAAAGGGTTATTCCTGGATAACCTTAAAAAACTCACTGAGGCGAGACTGGATTATGATAGATGGACCTATGAACTCTTGAAGAACCTGGAAAAAAAGGGGAAAAATACGGATCAGAAGAGGGAGAATGACGATAGGGAGCAGATAAAATGGAAGCAAGATATGGAGGAGAAGGTTAAATCACTGGAATAAGGGAGAGAGGCCATGAAAAATTTGTTGGGCATTATCCCGAATATCCTGTCAGCTATCACTAAAAACTTGGAGGATATTGCTAAGGTCTTTGATCATACCAGCTCTCCTAAACCAGTGGTGGAACTTGACATGGATGATGAGACTATCCAGATTGGCAGTGGTGAAGCTACTCCAGTTGGTGGTTCTGCTAAGAGGACCAGGGAGAGTGTCAAGAAAGTTGTGGCTGCTTCTGGTAAGGATCTCCCAAATCTCAGGGATAACATCAAAGATCTGCATGGGATTAGCAACACCCTAGCTAATGCCCTGAAAAAAATCAATTAGTTTCTCTTCTTGGGTCTGGCTGGTTTTGTTGGCTTTGTGGGGCTTTCGTCGATTTTCTATGGTTTTCTGTTGGCTTTTCGTTGGCCTGTTCCTTTTTGTCTCTTGTTTCTTTTTCTGTTAAGCTCTATTTGTAAAGGGTTTCGGGGCCCCTTCAAAACCTATTTTTACCTTAATCAAAAACATTTTGTGCTCCCTCTTTATTGACATCCATAGAAGAATGTTACTGTTGATAACAAAAATGGGTCACACTGAGTAAATAGATCTTAGCTCTCAAAATGGATTGGCACCATCTACTACCAATGAAAGCCTGAGATTATGAGGATCTTCTTTAAAGTGTGGCCATTTTTCCTCCATGTCCCTAAATGCAAAACCATTCGCAGGCATTCAAAGAATGTCATCTCCACTTCTATTTTGTGCATGGTAATCCACAAATTGTGCTAAGCTTTCACACCTAAATAATCATTGCATACATGGAATAATGGGAATATAACGAAGAACCTTGTGAGACACCTTTTTTGTTAGTTGATCTGTTCGATATCTACTAATATGGCATTCTGGGCATTCTCTTGCAAATTCATATTGTTTATGATATATAATATGATCATTGGGACATGCATCTATTGCTTGATACTCCATTCCAATATCTTTCATAATGGCAGATAAATCTCGGTATGAGCGAGGCAAAATATTTGATGGTGGTAACAAAAATTCACCTATCAATCTACAATAAAAATAATAATTTGTTAATATAAAGAATATTAATGGTACATATTTCATCCTTTATTTACTAGTGATGCACTAACAACAATAATAGATGAAAAAAGATGACATATATGACATACCTTAACATCCATGAGATTGCTATGTTGGATAAACCATTCATAACCTTCAAGTTCACTAGCAACAATACAAAAAAGAGAAGAGTTGTTTGGGAGCCTTCATAAAGGGGCTCATATGCCTTCTCAAGCATAGGTAAATCATGAACATCATCAAAGTCATCTCGATCATCATGATCAGTTGCACCACTAAATGTGTCATGGATCAATGTATTTGTACCATCATCTTTAACTATATTTTATGGTGCATGATCATCTTCTTCCATAAGATCATTAACTTCATCTTCTATATTCACATCTCCATGTTCGTTTGCTTGCAAAACCACATTCTTTGGGCCGCAATAATCCATATCATGTGCCCTAGGGTGCCCCACCTTTATAATAATTATCAACACAAATAAACCATGATCATGATCAAGTGATTTTTAATATATATAAAAAATGTTAAAATGATATAAAATTCACAAATTCAATCAATATAAAGACATATAATGAAAAACTTACCAATGGACGATAATCATGCCCCCCTTCAATGTGACCATGTTGCCTATAATGTTTCTCAGTTGTTGTGATTAAAAGTCTTTTTGTCTTTAAGCCCTTGCAATTATTGCAAGCACAATAACATTTCCCATCACCCTTTCTTTTCAATCTAGCCCACAATCTAGCAATTGTCTCTTCATTTTGTTTCGGAATAATATTATCTGACATGATTTTTCTTTACCAAGCTTGAATTTTTAGATCTTCAAAAAATTATAAAATCACACTCCAATAATTTATAATCATAAACAGGTAACAAAATCTAATAATTCTGATATTTTGTACCAAAAAAATTCAGCCTATAACAAACTATGGTAAGTATAGAAAATTTACAAGTATAGCAAAAAAAATCGCTTGGAACCCTGACGAACACTAACCATATACCCGTCAGCCCATAAATTAAGGTGGCGCTAACCATATACATGTTGGCCCACAAATTTAAGTGTATGTGGAAATAGTGATGAAACACAAGGAGCGTCGCAATTTCGACAAACGTCGCACAATTTTAAAAAAAAAAATGAAAATTTCACATTAAATACATAGGTACCTGACAATACAATTAATTATTGGACTTTCATCAAAAAGTTTCATCGGATTTTGCAGTCAAACGACTTAGTGGCAACTCTATTAATTAATATTTCTATATACCTCATTCCATTACCCTTCCATTTGTGTCACAACCATCTCCTATACCTACCTACCATAATGTTCCACCTTCCTATTCTCAAGCTCCACCTATTCATCCTCATGTTACACCTCCATTACAATCCAACATGTTCAATTCTAATTCATCCATTGAAGCTACTATAAAAAAATTATATTAAAGTATCTCATCCTTACAACAATAATTGGCTTCCTTAACCCAATCCAAAATTTAATGTTACTTCATGTGATGTGGCTAGCCCACTCTCCAATGACATTCTCTATGTTATTGCTCCTTAATAAATATATGTTTCCCATATGGATTTATGTTGGAATAAATAATTCATATATTAATTATTCACATAATTGCATTAATTCACTAAATAATCGATGCCTTAGTTAGTAATTAATTATTGGCATTTATTAGCTAGTTAATTAATTAATTACGAATAATTAATTAATATTTATCTCCATGCATAATGCAAACTAGGAAACACAAGCTATGTTGAGAATTTTGAGAGTTTCATGCATTAATTATTCTATTATGCTTTTTGTGCATACATGACTGATTCATGCATTCTATTTTAACTCTCAGTCTATCTTGTAGACTCCACCATTTAGGATTTCTATCTTTAGAGTTAAATTCCTTTAGAAGGATGTCATATCCTTCATTGTAATTAAGAAATTTCAAATCAAGCATTCAATTATTGTTAATTGTCTTTGATAGACTTATAAAGCACTAAGATGGGGGGTTGAATCAATGACAACAAAAACAATATCACTTTAAACACTGACCTATTGAGATACTTAACAAGTTTACTAAACACTATGCATGCAATCCAAAATGATATTAAAGTATCCACAATAAGTAAAACATCCACCATAACACAAGTTTTTATACATGGAAAACCCAAATGGGAAAAACCATGGTGAGATGGGACTCACAAGTTAACTATCTGCAATAATAGGTAACTAACCGGTTAAGGTCTACAAAAGTGCTCTCCTAGGAGCAAATCTTGTTAAAGATCTGAAAGCTCTGTTAGGAGCTATACCCTGTTAAAGGTAGCACCCTGTTAAGAGTAACCTCAGTAGAGGATTTCTGAATCTAAAATAATGGATCACCTTGTTAAAGGATTTGTACAATGAAACTTGTTAGAGCTTACCCGGTTAGGGGATTTGACTATTGTAGTGATTAGAAAACAACAGGTGGTGTGATCTAGAAGTAGCACAATTTTCTTGAATAGATCCTCTTCTTCTTACTTAAAAACTACATCACCAACATATTCTGCAATGCCTTCAACAACGTAATACTTCTATCTCGCATCATATCATCTCTTTGCAATAGTTCATCATAATATCATTATATAGACATTAGATTTCATGTCGGCTTAGAAATTATATCACAATTTCTTAGGTGTAGTGTATTTGGATAATCTAACATAACTCATCACAAATGACCGCTAAAATTTGTCAGTTAGGAGTAACTCATCATGATCGGTTATAACTCATCACACAATCAATGAATACGAGTTGGAACATCGATACCAGTTAAGAGTTAACCACTTTCAACATGTAAACCGATTGTCCACCATTTGCTTCTTTGATGGCCTCCACTGAATCTCCAAGTTGGTGTCAAGTCATTCCTACATATACCAGTTATCAACATGTATTGGTTTGATACTCTCTAAACCATCATAAACTAAACATCAAATACCGGTTGCAATATAAGTAACTTTTAGAAGTAATACCAGTTTGTCTAAGATTACAATGACAATGTGATCAATGTGTGTGTACATGTTCCATCAATGACAACATATGAAGTCATTCATTATAACCATCATCAAGCCAATAGTCTTTAATTCTCTTTGTTTTTCAATTTTCTCTTTATGTGTCACATGTATTCTTGTAGAAGATACTTGGGCTTGTGGGATTCGCATTTCACAAATTCTAACATGGTATCAGAGCTCCATATTTGAAGATTCTTGTTCGCTTTTTTGGAGATTATTTGCATTTACATAGAAAATTGTTCACCTTGGGTTAATTTGGAGCTCACCATAAGCTCCAAAAGGCTTGAGAAAGTCGGGATCGCCTTTCGTTTCACTGAAATCCGATATATAGAGTCCATTTTGTAAGGGTTCAAAGTTTGAGGGTTTTTCTCTATTCAGAGGGTACCTGAAAATTCAGAGCTTTTTGGGCCCAAAAGGACCTCATGGTTGGATTCAGAAGGCTAATTCCATGAATTTTGATATATAATTTGTCTATTTTTGGTGAAGGGAGCATCGGGAGAAAAAATATATATATATATTGACATGTTTTTCGAGGCACAAAAATTTGTACTTGCACCTGCGTCAAAAAAATTTTGTCAAAAAAAAAAAATAGTTAAGGGATTTTGATTTTCAGTTGCTAATGTCAGCATGACTCAAAGAGGTTTTTTTTTGTTTTGGCAATAACTTGGTCATACGGAGTCAAAATCGGGAAAACCATATACCGTTGGAAAGATCTTTTTGAGCCCAATCCAAAGATGGAGGTATATTTTTCTATTTTTTTTTCATTTTGCAATATGTTTTACCACTTGAAGTCAAAAGTTGCAGTTTGCACTCCCGGGATGTATCTTGTGCAGCCAGACTCTGGTGAAAGGTGATTCATTGCTCTATCCAAATCTCAGGTCCATTTTTACAGATAGCTTTCCATCCCACTACCTCTTCTTGTCGAAGTAATCAGTGACTTCCTGGCCCTATTCTGTCCTCCTGTGGTCAGAGATCCATCTTTTTGGAACACATCTCTATTATTTTTAGCATCATTGAGAATAGCATTCAGATTCAGTGTACCTATCTTACTCTCCCTTATTAGCATTATGAGGGGGTTTCTATTGTTGTTTCTAATGCTTCCTTGGTTTCGCATTGGAGTGTTATTTGTATTCAATACTTGTTCCTATGTACTAGGAGATGCAGGGCCATTTACCCATGCATTGTCTATGAGATGGATCACTTACATATTTATTGTAATGCCCCACCAGGAACCCCAAAGGAAAACCCACAACAAGGGTGAAACAATTTTTTTTTTTAAAGTATAAACATAATAAGTGCATTAAACACAACATGCACGATAACACAAGCGGAAGACTTACACCAGAATTCCTTAAGGGTTACCAATGAAGAATTAAAACCAAAAGTTAAATTCCACAATTACGATTAATCCAATAATTGATCATTAACTCAATGATCACAAGAAGCCATATGCAATAACAAATTACACCATTGAAAGATTTAAAGGATACAATATAATTTCTCTTCAATAAGCATTTACACATCTCATAAAGAAAGCTAATAGATAACATCCCAAACTTAGGATTACATTTCTCTTCTAATACATGGCTTCTCAATATACATATAAAGTTACAACTTAATCGAATACAAGGTTACATAAGATCATGATACAATGACCACATAGGTCTCCAAATAACAATAATCTTTGAACATAAGATAAGCATGAGCCACAAATCACAGAAACACCTATGAAGCCAATCCTCGCATGAAGGTATGAAGAAGAACATCTGATGGGAAGTGGCACTACCACCCAACCATGTAATTCCCAAAATGGAATCACCCCACCGTGCAAGGAGATAGCAGAGGACCCTCAAGCAAGCAAAAGCATGACATGGTCGACAGAACAATACGACTCCATGACAACACAATATGACTCCACAAAATCTAGGTGACTCAACATCACAAATACATAAACAAGTGAATCGACATCACAAAACACAAGTGTACCTAAAGAGAGAGTGTCATCGCATAGCTTATGATGGTTACCATGGTAGGCCTCCATAGTTCTCGGCCCCCATCCTGGGTTACCCTAGTAACCTTTCCCGAACCTCTGGCTCCAACAAAGTCTCATGCAGACCCTAACAGCCTTTCATGAAGACAAGGTGGTCGGTTTGCCATTCTAGGCCTTCTCACTACATTATGAGCCCTGTAGAAGCACTCACCTATGCGCGAGGTACAATATCTTATTTAATGTTATGAACTACCCACCTAATCAATTAATTAGATTATCACTTTATTATCTAACTTTCGATGGGTTATCTTTCCAACCACTTAGGGCGCGGCCCCCATTCGAAAGCCACTCTCTCAAAGGACACTAAACAAACATGGTCACTCCACGAGGATCCTATGGCGAAGCAGAAAGCCATAACACCACTATCCAAAAAAAAGTGGTCAAAACAAGGACATACTGACTCTTGGTTAACCATAAGGCAAAGACACTACATGGTTAAGACAATGAAGTCATCATATATCACTTGGTCAAAGGTAACAAATATGCCACCACAGGATGACTGAACTATAGACCAGAAATAACACAATATAACTCTTTGCAAGGAAAGCTAATTTCACTAAGTCTGCACTCAGACAATCTTGAGAAAATCAACATCATAAGCACTTACAACATCATTGATTAAAAATTAAATAAACTCTCTTCTATGATATTCACATCTATTCAATTTCCACATCAATATTCCATCAAGAATGAAATCCACATCAAATATTCAACCGAATAAAACATGAATTCCTAACAGGCATTTAATTCATTTCCAAAATATATCCAAACTTACCAATTTGAATTACTAATTCATGCCTTGATTTCCATAGATAAATTTATTAAACCAGATAATAAAAATCATTTGGAAACTACTATTTATATTTAACATTAAAAACCACTTTAAAAATATTTCATTTAAACAAATTAAATATCCACGGCACATCAAAAAGGGTGTACCACGAAGGTACATGGTCACACAGGGGCCAAGGCCAACCCATGGTAGTGCTAGTGCTAAGGTAGCAGACACTACCTGTCAGTAGTACTACTACCGTCGGTAGCAGGCCTACTGACTGGTAGTAGCCGCTACCGACCGATAGCACTGCTACCAACCGGTAGCAGTCCTACCGACACAGTTAATCCAATAAGCTGATTATTTTTAATAACGAGATAATTTCATAAACAGGGTAATTTCTTTCAAAGGACGGAAATATAAATCACAACGAAGATTCATCCATTAAGATCCATTCATCCACCTCATTCAAGCTTTTCAATTAAAATTACAAACCATACATCTAACATACTAATACACTAGGATTTTCACCATAAACATAAGAGATCTTTCCAAGCATATTTAAATTCCTTAACAACAACTGAGTACAATTCATTACTCTAAGTTACATTCATTCATATTCTAGCTTATTGCATTAAAAGGACGATTTCACACATGCATTACGATAAATCGCATCTCAAGCAATTATGCATTCGATCCACATGGCATTCAAGATAGAACTGAGTATAAGCATTAACAGTTAATTCCATTTATCCACTTAACCATTTTACATAAGCTAAACATACATGATAAAGCTGAATAAAGGAACATAAGAGAATACACCACATAACACCATAATGATCTCGGAGTTCACCCCTAAAGGGCTACATCTCCGGGTCTGCGCAACTGCAAGACCCCTTCTGATAAAATAATAAAGTTAAGAGTACAAGAGGTTACACTATACAATCCAGCCATCAAGGCGATACATAAACATTATACAAGCGACCACATCGGTCAATAAATACATAAACGATCCTTACAAGGAACAGGATCCAGCTGAACATAATCAAGCTAATGACATAAGAGTCCATGAGGGCATCCATAAAACTGAACCATCACCACCCAAGGTCTAACATGAAACCGACACTCACAAGGGCAGAGACAAAAAGGACGACTCACAAAGGTACTCAAACAGGACAAAACGAAACACACTAGCGAACGTAGGGACAAGTGTCATCACACAACCTGGTATGGATACCATGGCAAGTCTTCATAGGTCCCGGCCCATACACTGGTAACCCTGGCAACCTAATCCGAACTTCCGGCCCATCCAAGCCTCATGTGGACCCACACATCCTCTCGTGAAGACAAGGAAGATGGTTTGCCATTTCAGGCCTTCTCACAGCATGTCGAGTCTATGCTAGCACTCTTCCCATGTGTGAGGCACAATATCTTATTTAGAGATTATTTTCTAATCTACTTAGATTATCACTTATTAGACTCACTTTCGACGGGTTACCCAGCAGCCACTTTGGGCGCGGCCCCCAATCGAAAGCCACTTTCCCATACGACACTAGACTAACTCAGACGAACTCAACCCAAGGAATACACATGGTAAGACGAACGGAGTTCAAGAAGATACAAACATCAGGTCAAACACGACTCAAGGGTAATCACTTACTGACGGTGCTCTAACTAGAGACCTGACAACTAAGGTTAACCACGAATCATCATTCGACTCACTCAAGAGGATATGACCAATTATGACAACCTCACAATACAACAGTCAACTCGGAAATCGAGGACTAAAACAGGAACACCAAATCATCCTTACGACAGGGTCCTTCTAAACAAAGCAGAACATGCCATTTCATAATTAAAGGCGAATACAGAAATTAAACTCGCAATGCAATAATCAGAAAAGACAATATTTCCTCAATTGATTTATTCATTAAACGACGATCAAGTTTTCTACAAGATCTAAAACAACTTACAGTCATCTACCTTATCAAGGGATAAGTCGTTCTTGGTTTTCTAACTCGTTAAAATTCAAACAACGAACAGGCAAACCAAACCATAATGAGTTTTAACCAATTCATATGAATTAAACTCAAACAACCATTACTCAACTAAAATAAGGTATTTAATCTCCAATCACAACGTCATTAATATACTGGTCTAAATTCAATCTCTACAGATTCATAATTTCAATTCCAGTTACATAATACGGATTACGGAATATACAAATATAGAAAGAGAATCTAAATGGAGATAATCATTTCCAAGCATATCGTTTTAATTTCTAACGATAATTATTTCGCTTACTTTTCAATTGCAAAACTTCACAGTTGTAGAACTTAATTAGAAAGGGTATCAAGTCGTGAAATGAAATTGGTTAATGATTAACCTATAACCCCATTATAAAATTAGTCAATACCAATTTAGCATTTAGCATGATATTCCACCTTTAATCCTAACTAAGAATGAATTAACACTAACATTAAAACGCACTTAAAACAACGTTAAAAAAACAAACTACGTTTCTTTTTTTAAAACTATGTTGAAAATTAAAATCGCATTTAAATAACACCATGTTCTTTTATTGAAAAAAAAGAATTGTTTTTTTTTTTTTTTTTAAATGGCGAGCGAGCTGGGAAGGGCCGTGCCCTAACCCTAGCTCAGCGCCGCTCACACGACCAGGCGGCGGCGCCCTGCGGCCACCGCAGTGTGCCGTGGCCTGGTCTTTACTGCCAGCGAAGGGGAACGGGGGGGGGAGGCACCAGATTAGCGTGCGGGGAAAGGGGGAGGAGGAGCGGGGGAGCTCCGCTCCCCACCTCCAACCCCAAAACACAGTTAAAACAATTAAAACGCACAGTCCGGGGGGGGTGTTTGAACAAAAAGCCCAGCCCGATAACTTAACGCGAGACGCCCAGCTCGGCGTGAAACAAAAACGTTTAAAATTTTAGATTAGAACACACAGTTCGACCCTTTTTATATTATTTTGCTAATTAAAAACACACAGTCCGGTTACATTCCCAGAATGAAGTTTAATAAAAAACAAATTTGATAAAAACGCCCAGTCCGAAAACTAAAACAAACGCCCATCACCCAATTTGATAAGCAAATCCGATTCAATAGAAATTCGGTTTAAAAGGGACTGGTTCGGTTCAAGTTCTTGGTGATTTTCCTCCTTCCCAATAACAAAGGGATTCAAACCCCCAAATAGCAATGATGAGAACACATCTCAAATTAAAATCTCCAGCCAAATTCAAATGGACATCCAAATTGATTTTCAATAACCAGTTCAGGATCCTACCTCGATTCGCAATCCTGGTATGGCTGAGGGAGAGCCCACCTGCCAGATCCAGCAGCCGTTTCTTCCTCCCAAATCCTCCAAAAATCTCCAAAATCTTTTCCAACCAAAATTCCTCCAAAAATCTCCCTCCTCTCCAAATTTCCCAAATTGGGTTATATGGAAGAGTTGACCCAAAATTTTCCATTTTTGGAATAAAAACTTTTATTTAAAAATAATACTTAAAAATTAATTCTTTTCAACTATACAACAATTTAACTTGCTTTTCAGTTTTACAATCGATTTCTCATATAATCAAATTTAACCTTTCAATTCAAATAAGCCAACAGAACACAATTAACTCTATGGCGATAAAATCTAAAACGTTCTTTTCAACAGCATAATTATAATGCATTAAATATTCCAATTCAATCATTAAATCAAATTTGCTTCCAATTTAAAACAGGCAATTCATTAACAACGAAAATCACATAACGGAAACCAGATTAATTAAATCCATTAATCATCAATGCACAAACGCATATTTAATCAAGACAATTACTATGGACTAAATAATCAATTTAACCAGGCACACCAAGCACGCAAACCGAGAAGGTCAACCAAACAGACGACTCGCAAACCCAAGCAAGAAGGGATTACCGACGACGACTGGCGATGCTCACTTGAGCACGACTAAGGCCGACTAAGGTCTTACGACCACCTAATCCAACTCTAAGGATTAAAAGGTATGCTCAAACCTGCAAAACCAGGTGACGACGAACCT
The DNA here is from genome assembly GCF_030272615.1 of Cryptomeria japonica. Classification (NCBI taxonomy): domain Eukaryota; kingdom Viridiplantae; phylum Streptophyta; class Pinopsida; order Cupressales; family Cupressaceae; genus Cryptomeria; species Cryptomeria japonica. The sequence goes on from NC_081405.1 coordinate 390,249,254, forward strand.
CGCACTCATGCGACTTCGTACCTGAAATCTCCTGCAACCAACGATCATACATGCATACATATATAATAACTTGATGAATGCGTTAGTCCGATACTAAAATCACGAAATAGGAACACTAAACAACTAGCATAAAACTAGTGAGAAAACCACATCAATAGCTATGCATAAAATCAGCATCTGATTATAATCATAATATCACGATAAACTGATCAAGATTAAACCAAGGTTAGAGATCGATTACGGTAGGGGTACTACATTCTCCCCCCCTAGGTTCCGACTTACTCCTGGAAGTCGTAAGGCTAGATGGAGAACATGTCGTACGCATTAGCCCTGAAACTCATTCAACAAAGATCAAATTGCACATAGAAAACTTTCCATAAATAAATGAAATATAATTGCAAAATCCTTCGCAAACGCCATTATCCATTGGCAAGATACATCTAAAACCATACATTCCTTAAAATATTCTAGGAATTATCCACAATCAAAGCAGAGAAAACAGGAATTTTCTTCCATTCATTACACCAAATCAAAACATTACAAAGAGGTATACAACAATTAGCATAATCATCGATCAAAAATGACAGAAAAACATGCCATAAGATCAATTTCCTTTACCAATCCATCTTTTTCATAAGGTTTAATAACATAGAACTAGCTCAAAATATCAGTTTCTACAACCAAATTAGCTTTCATGAAATAAGAGCAACGAAATAACTCAATTGTTACACTTGCCAGGCATAAGAAAACCTTTCCAAAGACTATGTCCCATAACATAGCGACAAGCTAACACAATTTACTCCATGATACAAATAATAACCATCCACATGACTGGAATGCATAACAGAAAAGGCCACATGTGAGCATGTCTAATGCTCGGTCAATGATAACATGCACGATCAGCATCTCTATGCCTGATCTCATAACAACAATATGATCATAAATATCCAATATCTCGCTCAAAGGCTCGATGGTGCTAGGCACACCATAGCGGTGCTACCTTCCATACAAGACCTTTGTGAATATCCCTTGTTGTGTAAGGTGTTTAGCCTCCAAGAGATAGTCACCACACATAGGTAGGTAGTGGATCCTAGCTGCATCACAGCCTCACATACCCCCATCCTCACGGTTCCCTACAACAACTTCCTCGCACACACTCTACCAATTCCGTATCATACGTCCTTGGAGAGGAATTTCACATTTCGACACAAGATCAGCATCCGAAAACAATAAGGATAAACCAGTTCAGCCACCAAAGCACAGATGAATAAAGATAATAAATCATCAATTCCAACAGTAAGGTAAGAAAATAATCCGGAATTTCAACACCAAATCAAAGTGCAAAAGATCACAAGATCGTGGCTAAACCTTCAAAATCAAAGTAAAATAAACTGCTGATCCCCAAAGAAATATAAAGAATATCACAACTGCACATAACAGCACTGTGTGACTAGCATCTAGCCACCAACGAGGAAGGAAGGAACAACTGACTAGCTATTGCAGTAGCTCATCATGTGGTGCGACCTAGTCACACTATCCACATGGCATGGCGGTGTGCACCTCGACATCACCCCGCATCACGTCGTCACGTGGCATGGCAATACCCCAAGTGGAGAAAACACACAATGGGCGTATCCCGCATGGTAGTGCACCTCGCGGAAAAAGCACGCGCAAGCCACATCCCGCATAGCGCCGTATCTAGAAGGATACTCGCCGTAAGTCAGAGGTATACATGACTCTGGTCCACCCACATGCCCACCAACACAAACTAACTGGCAGCACATGCGAATAAACCTACCTTTCATGAAGACAAGGCAAAGGATCCTACAAATAATACCATCATGATATACAAGAATCACCATTACAAAATGCTCAGATAAGGAAGAGAATAGGCTAACACACATAAACCTATAAATAGGTTCATCAAAGGGAAAGTATTGAGTACACCTTGATACAGTTTAGTAGTACAACTATATCATTCCTCGAAGTAGAGAAGCTAAAGTCGCTTCGCGTCGACATTACTCGCACGCCAATCCATACTATTCAAGGAACGGTCGCTTCGAATACTACCCCTTAACATACCGAGTTACCCACAACCCGAGGTTTGGTACTCAGTAGGGAAACAAATAAGCAACATTACATAAACAGTATGGTTTCCCATACTCATAAGCAACATATCCTCCATGGTTGATTACTTCACCAACCCATGGGCACACCAGATAAGCACTGGTTTCTCACAATGCACATAAAACACCAATACTGGTTTAGTCACATTACGGGGAATACTTTTCAGTACGCTAACATCTATTCAAGGAAGATTCCAATTACGCTTTCTATATAAATAACTGAATCACGTTTACTCTAGATTCAAGTATTGAATTCATTAACAATTCACAATTACATAAGGAAATGACATTATTCCTACATCTTTCTCGAATCTTACTAAGCATTCATAACTAAATTACTAGCTAAGCAAATTTACTTCTAAAGCTTAAGACTTTCATCTATCACTATGAAGCCAAAAGCAAACACACAATTTCACATGTTTTATAAACATTCTATTTAAATCAATGCATTCTTAATATCATTTCTATAAAAATCTCATGATTAGGCAAAGAGAAGGGAAAGAGAGTTTGATAACCAAACTATTTCCTACAAAGAAACGCAAGATCAAACAAGATCACGCTACATTATACATTAAATTTCTCACTATAAGCCTATCATTTCAATTACACGGTTTTCATTTCGCTACCATTAGAAGGATGACAATCAGTCTAACAAAACCATTTCCAATGATTATGGTTGCAACAAGAGGTTCTAGTTTTCCAAACAAGGCAGAGATCAAGAGAGGCAATCTTTCGATAATGCAAGACCTCATAAGAACACTCACATAAATAATACAATTCAGACACATGCCGTCATTTGCAACCTATTAGAGAAGATCACATTACGATCAAAGATAAGCAAAGAGCTATTACCCCAAATAACACATATTAATGCACGCACATCAAACAAGCTTTTCATTCGCACTTTCTAACCATATTAAGGTAATTTCATATACCCAAAAGCGAGTTCAATGGAGCATTTGCTAAACTAAATCTTCAATCAACTGGTTAAATGAAACACAGAAAACAATCTTTCGGAAAACACATAAATCAATCTTTCAGAGAACACATTAATACTCTCTTGGAGCTACAATAACATGCTCTTTTATAATACTTCTTCTATAACCAAGCAGTTTCACATAATTCATCTATTCGCATATTAATGCACCTTACTAAGGTAGAATTTAATCATGCTACTCCTACAACATACACATGGAGAATTCTTTAAACATACACATACAGTTTTCTCCCATCACCCAATATAAATTTTTAAACCCATAGCCCTCTTTAATGATCTAAAAGCATAGACGACATAAGGCTCACACAAGGGTACGAGAAATCACAACCTTTTCTCTTGCAAACAAGAAACTCAAATCAAAGATAATTACACATATCCTAATCATTTCAATTTCCAGAAGAGAGAGAGGAATGGTGATGATCATTTAATTTTCTACAAAATAAGCATACAATAATTTCCATGCTAGTCCTTCAAGTGGACAACATTAAGCTAAATCATAATCTTTAAACAAACACAATTCGCACTTTCCGATTCAAGACAAGCACGGACCAATCCAAACGGATTAGTCTAAAGAGTACAACACTCAAGAAGGGAAGGTACATACGACTCTCTATCAAAATTAGAGTAATCGTAGACCAAGACATCAATAAGCACAATGCACATATAAGCACTCAAATACCAACATCAAGAAGGCGAAAACAAGGTGTGAACACACACGTTACACACCTGACAAGGTCTGCTCAATCTCTCACATGCAAAAGGAGGACAAGCATACACATAAGGTCGATACACCTCACACAAAAGAATGCACACGCGACACCAGAGATCCCAATGTTTGCAACATGGGCTTTGATACCAAATGTAATGCCCCGCCAGGAAACCCCGAAGGGATAAGCCAAAATAACACAAGAATAGAGTGCAAATTTTTTTTTTAAAGTTACAACACATAAGATGCAACACGATAACAAAGATTCAGATTACTTAGCGGAAGACTACAACTAACACCTAAAGAGTTTCCCAACGAGATTACTTAATTTTCACAATTCCATTAACTCACACAGTTAATCCAATAAGCTGATTATTTTTAATAACGAGATAATTTCATAAACAGGGTAATTTCTTTCAAAGGACGGAAATATAAATCACAACGAAGATTCATCCATTAAGATCCATTCATCCACCTCATTCAAGCTTTTCAATTAAAATTACAAACCATACATCTAACATACTAATACACTAGGATTTTCACCATAAACATAAGAGATCTTTCCAAGCATATTTAAATTCCTTAACAACAACTGAGTACAATTCATTACTCTAAGTTACATTCATTCATATTCTAGCTTATTGCATTAAAAGGACGATTTCACACATGCATTACGATAAATCGCATCTCAAGCAATTATGCATTCGATCCACATGGCATTCAAGATAGAACTGAGTATAAGCATTAACAGTTAATTCCATTTATCCACTTAACCATTTTACATAAGCTAAACATACATGATAAAGCTGAATAAAGGAACATAAGAGAATACACCACATAACACCATAATGATCTCGGAGTTCACCCCTAAAGGGCTACATCTCCGGGTTTGCGCAACTGCAAGACCCCTTCTGATAAAATAATAAAGTTAAGAGTACAAGAGGTTACACTATACAATCCAGCCATCAAGGCGATACATAAACATTATACAAGCGACCACATCGGTCAATAAATACATAAACGATCCTTACAAGGAACAGGATCCAGCTGAACATAATCAAGCTAATGACATAAGAGTCCATGAGGGCATCCATAAAACTGAACCATCACCACCCAAGGTCTAACATGAAACCGACACTCACAAGGGCAGAGACAAAAAGGACGACTCACAAAGGTACTCAAACAGGACAAAACGAAACACACTAGCGAACGTAGGGACAAGTGTCATCACACAACCTGGTATGGATACCATGGCAAGTCTTCATAGGTCCCGGCCCATACACTGGTAACCCTGGCAACCTAATCCGAACTTCCGGCCCATCCAAGCCTCATGTGGACCCACACATCCTCTCGTGAAGACAAGGAAGATGGTTTGCCATTTCAGGCCTTCTCACAGCATGTCGAGTCTATGCTAGCACTCTTCCCATGTGTGAGGCACAATATCTTATTTAGAGATTATTTTCTAATCTACTTAGATTATCACTTATTAGACTCACTTTCGACGGGTTACCCAGCAGCCACTTTGGGCGCGGCCCCCAATCGAAAGCCACTTTCCCATACGACACTAGACTAACTCAGACGAACTCAACCCAAGGAATACACATGGTAAGACGAACGGAGTTCAAGAAGATACAAACATCAGGTCAAACACGACTCAAGGGTAATCACTTACTGACGGTGCTCTAACTAGAGACCTGACAACTAAGGTTAACCACGAATCATCATTCGACTCACTCAAGAGGATATGACCAATTATGACAACCTCACAATACAACAGTCAACTCGGAAATCGAGGACTAAAACAGGAACACCAAATCATCCTTACGACAGGGTCCTTCTAAACAAAGCAGAACATGCCATTTCATAATTAAAGGCGAATACAGAAATTAAACTCGCAATGCAATAATCAGAAAAGACAATATTTCCTCAATTGATTTATTCATTAAACGACGATCAAGTTTTCTACAAGATCTAAAACAACTTACAGTCATCTACCTTATCAAGGGATAAGTCGTTCTTGGTTTTCTAACTCGTTAAAATTCAAACAACGAACAGGCAAACCAAACCATAATGAGTTTTAACCAATTCATATGAATTAAACTCAAACAACCATTACTCAACTAAAATAAGGTATTTAATCTCCAATCACAACGTCATTAATATACTGGTCTAAATTCAATCTCTACAGATTCATAATTTCAATTCCAGTTACATAATACGGATTACGGAATATACAAATATAGAAAGAGAATCTAAATGGAGATAATCATTTCCAAGCATATCGTTTTAATTTCTAACGATAATTATTTCGCTTACTTTTCAATTGCAAAACTTCACAGTTGTAGAACTTAATTAGAAAGGGTATCAAGTCGTGAAATGAAATTGGTTAATGATTAACCTATAACCCCATTATAAAATTAGTCAATACCAATTTAGCATTTAGCATGATATTCCACCTTTAATCCTAACTAAGAATGAATTAACACTAACATTAAAACGCACTTAAAACAACGTTAAAAAAACAAACTACGTTTCTTTTTTTAAAACTATGTTGAAAATTAAAATCGCATTTAAATAACACCATGTTCTTTTATTGAAAAAAAAGAATTGTTTTTTTTTTTTTTTTTAAATGGCGAGCGAGCTGGGAAGGGCCGTGCCCTAACCCTAGCTCAGCGCCGCTCACACGACCAGGCGGCGGCGCCCTGCGGCCACCGCAGTGTGCCGTGGCCTGGTCTTTACTGCCAGCGAAGGGGAACGGGGGGGGGAGGCACCAGATTAGCGTGCGGGGAAAGGGGGAGGAGGAGCGGGGGAGCTCCGCTCCCCACCTCCAACCCCAAAACACAGTTAAAACAATTAAAACGCACAGTCCGGGGGGGGTGTTTGAACAAAAAGCCCAGCCCGATAACTTAACGCGAGACGCCCAGCTCGGCGTGAAACAAAAACGTTTAAAATTTTAGATTAGAACACACAGTTCGGCCCTTTTTATATTATTTTGCTAATTAAAAACACACAGTCCGGTTACATTCCCAGAATGAAGTTTAATAAAAAACAAATTTGATAAAAACGCCCAGTCCGAAAACTAAAACAAACGCCCATCACCCAATTTGATAAGCAAATCCGATTCAATAGAAATTCGGTTTAAAAGGGACTGGTTCGGTTCAAGTTCTTGGTGATTTTCCTCCTTCCCAATAACAAAGGGATTCAAACCCCCAAATAGCAATGATGAGAACACATCTCAAATTAAAATCTCCAGCCAAATTCAAATGGACATCCAAATTGATTTTCAATAACCAGTTCAGGATCCTACCTCGATTCGCAATCCTGGTATGGCTGAGGGAGAGCCCACCTGCCAGATCCAGCAGCCGTTTCTTCCTCCCAAATCCTCCAAAAATCTCCAAAATCTTTTCCAACCAAAATTCCTCCAAAAATCTCCCTCCTCTCCAAATTTCCCAAATTGGGTTATATGGAAGAGTTGACCCAAAATTTTCCATTTTTGGAATAAAAACTTTTATTTAAAAATAATACTTAAAAATTAATTCTTTTCAACTATACAACAATTTAACTTGCTTTTCAGTTTTACAATCGATTTCTCATATAATCAAATTTAACCTTTCAATTCAAATAAGCCAACAGAACACAATTAACTCTATGGCGATAAAATCTAAAACGTTCTTTTCAACAGCATAATTATAATGCATTAAATATTCCAATTCAATCATTAAATCAAATTTGCTTCCAATTTAAAACAGGCAATTCATTAACAACGAAAATCACATAACGGAAACCAGATTAATTAAATCCATTAATCATCAATGCACAAACGCATATTTAATCAAGACAATTACTATGGACTAAATAATCAATTTAACCAGGCACACCAAGCACGCAAACCGAGAAGGTCAACCAAACAGACGACTCGCAAACCCAAGAAAGAAGGGATTACCGACGACGACTGGCGATGCTCACTTGAGCACGACTAAGGCCGACTAAGGTCTTACGACCACCTAATCCAACTCTAAGGATTAAAAGGTATGCTCAAACCTGCAAAACCAGGTGACGACGAACCTCGCACTCATGCGACTTCGTACCTGAAATCTCCTGCAACCAACGATCATACATGCATACATATATAATAACTTGATGAATGCGTTAGTCCGATACTAAAATCACGAAATAGGAACACTAAACAACTAGCATAAAACTAGTGAGAAAACCACATCAATAGCTATGCATAAAATCAGCATCTGATTATAATCATAATATCACGATAAACTGATCAAGATTAAACCAAGGTTAGAGATCGATTACGGTAGGGGTACTACATTCTCCCCCCCTAGGTTCCGACTTACTCCTGGAAGTCGTAAGGCTAGATGGAGAACATGTCGTACGCATTAGCCCTGAAACTCATTCAACAAAGATCAAATTGCACATAGAAAACTTTCCATAAATAAATGAAATATAATTGCAAAATCCTTCGCAAACGCCATTATCCATTGGCAAGATACATCTAAAACCATACATTCCTTAAAATATTCTAGGAATTATCCACAATCAAAGCAGAGAAAACAGGAATTTTCTTCCATTCATTACACCAAATCAAAACATTACAAAGAGGTATACAACAATTAGCATAATCATCGATCAAAAATGACAGAAAAACATGCCATAAGATCAATTTCCTTTACCAATCCATCTTTTTCATAAGGTTTAATAACATAGAACTAGCTCAAAATATCAGTTTCTACAACCAAATTAGCTTTCATGAAATAAGAGCAACGAAATAACTCAATTGTTACACTTGCCAGGCATAAGAAAACCTTTCCAAAGACTATGTCCCATAACATAGCGACAAGCTAACACAATTTACTCCATGATACAAATAATAACCATCCACATGACTGGAATGCATAACAGAAAAGGCCACATGTGAGCATGTCTAATGCTCGGTCAATGATAACATGCACGATCAGCATCTCTATGCCTGATCTCATAACAACAATATGATCATAAATATCCAATATCTCGCTCAAAGGCTCGATGGTGCTAGGCACACCATAGCGGTGCTACCTTCCATACAAGACCTTTGTGAATATCCCTTGTTGTGTAAGGTGTTTAGCCTCCAAGAGATAGTCACCACACATAGGTAGGTAGTGGATCCTAGCTGCATCACAGCCTCACATACCCCCATCCTCACGGTTCCCTACAACAACTTCCTCGCACACACTCTACCAATTCCGTATCATACGTCCTTGGAGAGGAATTTCACATTTCGACACAAGATCAGCATCCGAAAACAATAAGGATAAACCAGTTCAGCCACCAAAGCACAGATGAATAAAGATAATAAATCATCAATTCCAACAGTAAGGTAAGAAAATAATCCGGAATTTCAACACCAAATCAAAGTGCAAAAGATCACAAGATCGTGGCTAAACCTTCAAAATCAAAGTAAAATAAACTGCTGATCCCCAAAGAAATATAAAGAATATCACAACTGCACATAACAGCACTGTGTGACTAGCATCTAGCCACCAACGAGGAAGGAAGGAACAACTGACTAGCTATTGCAGTAGCTCATCATGTGGTGCGACCTAGTCACACTATCCACATGGCATGGCGGTGTGCACCTCGACATCACCCCGCATCACGTCGTCACGTGGCATGGCAATACCCCAAGTGGAGAAAACACACAATGGGCGTATCCCGCATGGTAGTGCACCTCGCGGAAAAAGCACGCGCAAGCCACATCCCGCATAGCGCCGTATCTAGAAGGATACTCGCCGTAAGTCAGAGGTATACATGACTCTGGTCCACCCACATGCCCACCAACACAAACTAACTGGCAGCACATGCGAATAAACCTACCTTTCATGAAGACAAGGCAAAGGATCCTACAAATAATACCATCATGATATACAAGAATCACCATTACAAAATGCTCAGATAAGGAAGAGAATAGGCTAACACACATAAACCTATAAATAGGTTCATCAAAGGGAAAGTATTGAGTACACCTTGATACAGTTTAGTAGTACAACTATATCATTCCTCGAAGTAGAGAAGCTAAAGTCGCTTCGCGTCGACATTACTCGCACGCCAATCCATACTATTCAAGGAACGGTCGCTTCGAATACTACCCCTTAACATACCGAGTTACCCACAACCCGAGGTTTGGTACTCAGTAGGGAAACAAATAAGCAACATTACATAAACAGTATGGTTTCCCATACTCATAAGCAACATATCCTCCATGGTTGATTACTTCACCAACCCATGGGCACACCAGATAAGCACTGGTTTCTCACAATGCACATAAAACACCAATACTGGTTTAGTCACATTACGGGGAATACTTTTCAGTACGCTAACATCTATTCAAGGAAGATTCCAATTACGCTTTCTATATAAATAACTGAATCACGTTTACTCTAGATTCAAGTATTGAATTCATTAACAATTCACAATTACATAAGGAAATGACATTATTCCTACATCTTTCTCGAATCTTACTAAGCATTCATAACTAAATTACTAGCTAAGCAAATTTACTTCTAAAGCTTAAGACTTTCATCTATCACTATGAAGCCAAAAGCAAACACACAATTTCACATGTTTTATAAACATTCTATTTAAATCAATGCATTCTTAATATCATTTCTATAAAAATCTCATGATTAGGCAAAGAGAAGGGAAAGAGAGTTTGATAACCAAACTATTTCCTACAAAGAAACGCAAGATCAAACAAGATCACGCTACATTATACATTAAATTTCTCACTATAAGCCTATCATTTCAATTACACGGTTTTCATTTCGCTACCATTAGAAGGATGACAATCAGTCTAACAAAACCATTTCCAATGATTATGGTTGCAACAAGAGGTTCTAGTTTTCCAAACAAGGCAGAGATCAAGAGAGGCAATCTTTCGATAATGCAAGACCTCATAAGAACACTCACATAAATAATACAATTCAGACACATGCCGTCATTTGCAACCTATTAGAGAAGATCACATTACGATCAAAGATAAGCAAAGAGCTATTACCCCAAATAACACATATTAATGCACGCACATCAAACAAGCTTTTCATTCGCACTTTCTAACCATATTAAGGTAATTTCATATACCCAAAAGCGAGTTCAATGGAGCATTTGCTAAACTAAATCTTCAATCAACTGGTTAAATGAAACACAGAAAACAATCTTTCGGAAAACACATAAATCAATCTTTCAGAGAACACATTAATACTCTCTTGGAGCTACAATAACATGCTCTTTTATAATACTTCTTCTATAACCAAGCAGTTTCACATAATTCATCTATTCGCATATTAATGCACCTTACTAAGGTAGAATTTAATCATGCTACTCCTACAACATACACATGGAGAATTCTTTAAACATACACATACAGTTTTCTCCCATCACCCAATATAAATTTTTAAACCCATAGCCCTCTTTAATGATCTAAAAGCATAGACGACATAAGGCTCACACAAGGGTACGAGAAATCACAACCTTTTCTCTTGCAAACAAGAAACTCAAATCAAAGATAATTACACATATCCTAATCATTTCAATTTCCAGAAGAGAGAGAGGAATGGTGATGATCATTTAATTTTCTACAAAATAAGCATACAATAATTTCCATGCTAGTCCTTCAAGTGGACAACATTAAGCTAAATCATAATCTTTAAACAAACACAATTCGCACTTTCCGATTCAAGACAAGCACGGACCAATCCAAACGGATTAGTCTAAAGAGTACAACACTCAAGAAGGGAAGGTACATACGACTCTCTATCAAAATTAGAGTAATCGTAGACCAAGACATCAATAAGCACAATGCACATATAAGCACTCAAATACCAACATCAAGAAGGCGAAAACAAGGTGTGAACACACACGTTACACACCTGACAAGGTCTGCTCAATCTCTCACATGCAAAAGGAGGACAAGCATACACATAAGGTCGATACACCTCACACAAAAGAATGCACACGCGACACCAGAGATCCCAATGTTTGCAACATGGGCTTTGATACCAAATGTAATGCCCCGCCAGGAAACCCCGAAGGGATAAGCCAAAATAACACAAGAATAGAGTGCAAATTTTTTTTTTAAAGTTACAACACATAAGATGCAACACGATAACAAAGATTCAGATTACTTAGCGGAAGACTACAACTAACACCTAAAGAGTTTCCCAACGAGATTACTTAATTTTCACAATTCCATTAACTCACACAGTTAATCCAATAAGCTGATTATTTTTAATAACGAGATAATTTCATAAACAGGGTAATTTCTTTCAAAGGACGGAAATATAAATCACAACGAAGATTCATCCATTAAGATCCATTCATCCACCTCATTCAAGCTTTTCAATTAAAATTACAAACCATACATCTAACATACTAATACACTAGGATTTTCACCATAAACATAAGAGATCTTTCCAAGCATATTTAAATTCCTTAACAACAACTGAGTACAATTCATTACTCTAAGTTACATTCATTCATATTCTAGCTTATTGCATTAAAAGGACGATTTCACACATGCATTACGATAAATCGCATCTCAAGCAATTATGCATTCGATCCACATGGCATTCAAGATAGAACTGAGTATAAGCATTAACAGTTAATTCCATTTATCCACTTAACCATTTTACATAAGCTAAACATACATGATAAAGCTGAATAAAGGAACATAAGAGAATACACCACATAACACCATAATGATCTCGGAGTTCACCCCTAAAGGGCTACATCTCCGGGTCTGCGCAACTGCAAGACCCCTTCTGATAAAATAATAAAGTTAAGAGTACAAGAGGTTACACTATACAATCCAGCCATCAAGGCGATACATAAACATTATACAAGCGACCACATCGGTCAATAAATACATAAACGATCCTTACAAGGAACAGGATCCAGCTGAACATAATCAAGCTAATGACATAAGAGTCCATGAGGGCATCCATAAAACTGAACCATCACCACCCAAGGTCTAACATGAAACCGACACTCACAAGGGCAGAGACAAAAAGGACGACTCACAAAGGTACTCAAACAGGACAAAACGAAACACACTAGCGAACGTAGGGACAAGTGTCATCACACAACCTGGTATGGATACCATGGCAAGTCTTCATAGGTCCCGGCCCATACACTGGTAACCCTGGCAACCTAATCCGAACTTCCGGCCCATCCAAGCCTCATGTGGACCCACACATCCTCTCGTGAAGACAAGGAAGATGGTTTGCCATTTCAGGCCTTCTCACAGCATGTCGAGTCTATGCTAGCACTCTTCCCATGTGTGAGGCACAATATCTTATTTAGAGATTATTTTCTAATCTACTTAGATTATCACTTATTAGACTCACTTTCGACGGGTTACCCAGCAGCCACTTTGGGCGCGGCCCCCAATCGAAAGCCACTTTCCCATACGACACTAGACTAACTCAGACGAACTCAACCCAAGGAATACACATGGTAAGACGAACGGAGTTCAAGAAGATACAAACATCAGGTCAAACACGACTCAAGGGTAATCACTTACTGACGGTGCTCTAACTAGAGACCTGACAACTAAGGTTAACCACGAATCATCATTCGACTCACTCAAGAGGATATGACCAATTATGACAACCTCACAATACAACAGTCAACTCGGAAATCGAGGACTAAAACAGGAACACCAAATCATCCTTACGACAGGGTCCTTCTAAACAAAGCAGAACATGCCATTTCATAATTAAAGGCGAATACAGAAATTAAACTCGCAATGCAATAATCAGAAAAGACAATATTTCCTCAATTGATTTATTCATTAAACGACGATCAAGTTTTCTACAAGATCTAAAACAACTTACAGTCATCTACCTTATCAAGGGATAAGTCGTTCTTGGTTTTCTAACTCGTTAAAATTCAAACAACGAACAGGCAAACCAAACCATAATGAGTTTTAACCAATTCATATGAATTAAACTCAAACAACCATTACTCAACTAAAATAAGGTATTTAATCTCCAATCACAACGTCATTAATATACTGGTCTAAATTCAATCTCTACAGATTCATAATTTCAATTCCAGTTACATAATACGGATTACGGAATATACAAATATAGAAAGAGAATCTAAATGGAGATAATCATTTCCAAGCATATCGTTTTAATTTCTAACGATAATTATTTCGCTTACTTTTCAATTGCAAAACTTCACAGTTGTAGAACTTAATTAGAAAGGGTATCAAGTCGTGAAATGAAATTGGTTAATGATTAACCTATAACCCCATTATAAAATTAGTCAATACCAATTTAGCATTTAGCATGATATTCCACCTTTAATCCTAACTAAGAATGAATTAACACTAACATTAAAACGCACTTAAAACAACGTTAAAAAAACAAACTACGTTTCTTTTTTTAAAACTATGTTGAAAATTAAAATCGCATTTAAATAACACCATGTTCTTTTATTGAAAAAAAAGAATTGTTTTTTTTTTTTTTTTTAAATGGCGAGCGAGCTGGGAAGGGCCGTGCCCTAACCCTAGCTCAGCGCCGCTCACACGACCAGGCGGCGGCGCCCTGCGGCCACCGCAGTGTGCCGTGGCCTGGTCTTTACTGCCAGCGAAGGGGAACGGGGGGGGGAGGCACCAGATTAGCGTGCGGGGAAAGGGGGAGGAGGAGCGGGGGAGCTCCGCTCCCCACCTCCAACCCCAAAACACAGTTAAAACAATTAAAACGCACAGTCCGGGGGGGGTGTTTGAACAAAAAGCCCAGCCCGATAACTTAACGCGAGACGCCCAGCTCGGCGTGAAACAAAAACGTTTAAAATTTTAGATTAGAACACGCAGTTCGGCCCTTTTTATATTATTTTGCTAATTAAAAACACACAGTCCGGTTACATTCCCAGAATGAAGTTTAATAAAAAACAAATTTGATAAAAACGCCCAGTCCGAAAACTAAAACAAACGCCCATCACCCAATTTGATAAGCAAATCCGATTCAATAGAAATTCGGTTTAAAAGGGACTGGTTCGGTTCAAGTTCTTGGTGATTTTCCTCCTTCCCAATAACAAAGGGATTCAAACCCCCAAATAGCAATGATGAGAACACATCTCAAATTAAAATCTCCAGCCAAATTCAAATGGACATCCAAATTGATTTTCAATAACCAGTTCAGGATCCTACCTCGATTCGCAATCCTGGTATGGCTGAGGGAGAGCCCACCTGCCAGATCCAGCAGCCGTTTCTTCCTCCCAAATCCTCCAAAAATCTCCAAAATCTTTTCCAACCAAAATTCCTCCAAAAATCTCCCTCCTCTCCAAATTTCCCAAATTGGGTTATATGGAAGAGTTGACCCAAAATTTTCCATTTTTGGAATAAAAACTTTTATTTAAAAATAATACTTAAAAATTAATTCTTTTCAACTATACAACAATTTAACTTGCTTTTCAGTTTTACAATCGATTTCTCATATAATCAAATTTAACCTTTCAATTCAAATAAGCCAACAGAACACAATTAACTCTATGGCGATAAAATCTAAAACGTTCTTTTCAACAGCATAATTATAATGCATTAAATATTCCAATTCAATCATTAAATCAAATTTGCTTCCAATTTAAAACAGGCAATTCATTAACAACGAAAATCACATAACGGAAACCAGATTAATTAAATCCATTAATCATCAATGCACAAACGCATATTTAATCAAGACAATTACTATGGACTAAATAATCAATTTAACCAGGCACACCAAGCACGCAAACCGAGAAGGTCAACCAAACAGACGACTCGCAAACCCAAGCAAGAAGGGATTACCGACGACGACTGGCGATGCTCACTTGAGCACGACTAAGGCCGACTAAGGTCTTACGACCACCTAATCCAACTCTAAGGATTAAAAGGTATGCTCAAACCTGCAAAACCAGGTGACGACGAACCTCGCACTCATGCGACTTCGTACCTGAAATCTCCTGCAACCAACGATCATACATGCATACATATATAATAACTTGATGAATGCGTTAGTCCGATACTAAAATCACGAAATAGGAACACTAAACAACTAGCATAAAACTAGTGAGAAAACCACATCAATAGCTATGCATAAAATCAGCATCTGATTATAATCATAATATCACGATAAACTGATCAAGATTAAACCAAGGTTAGAGATCGATTACGGTAGGGGTACTACATTCTCCCCCCCTAGGTTCCGACTTACTCCTGGAAGTCGTAAGGCTAGATGGAGAACATGTCGTACGCATTAGCCCTGAAACTCATTCAACAAAGATCAAATTGCACATAGAAAACTTTCCATAAATAAATGAAATATAATTGCAAAATCCTTCGCAAACGCCATTATCCATTGGCAAGATACATCTAAAACCATACATTCCTTAAAATATTCTAGGAATTATCCACAATCAAAGCAGAGAAAACAGGAATTTTCTTCCATTCATTACACCAAATCAAAACATTACAAAGAGGTATACAACAATTAGCATAATCATCGATCAAAAATGACAGAAAAACATGCCATAAGATCAATTTCCTTTACCAATCCATCTTTTTCATAAGGTTTAATAACATAGAACTAGCTCAAAATATCAGTTTCTACAACCAAATTAGCTTTCATGAAATAAGAGCAACGAAATAACTCAATTGTTACACTTGCCAGGCATAAGAAAACCTTTCCAAAGACTATGTCCCATAACATAGCGACAAGCTAACACAATTTACTCCATGATACAAATAATAACCATCCACATGACTGGAATGCATAACAGAAAAGGCCACATGTGAGCATGTCTAATGCTCGGTCAATGATAACATGCACGATCAGCATCTCTATGCCTGATCTCATAACAACAATATGATCATAAATATCCAATATCTCGCTCAAAGGCTCGATGGTGCTAGGCACACCATAGCGGTGCTACCTTCCATACAAGACCTTTGTGAATATCCCTTGTTGTGTAAGGTGTTTAGCCTCCAAGAGATAGTCACCACACATAGGTAGGTAGTGGATCCTAGCTGCATCACAGCCTCACATACCCCCATCCTCACGGTTCCCTACAACAACTTCCTCGCACACACTCTACCAATTCCGTATCATACGTCCTTGGAGAGGAATTTCACATTTCGACACAAGATCAGCATCCGAAAACAATAAGGATAAACCAGTTCAGCCACCAAAGCACAGATGAATAAAGATAATAAATCATCAATTCCAACAGTAAGGTAAGAAAATAATCCGGAATTTCAACACCAAATCAAAGTGCAAAAGATCACAAGATCGTGGCTAAACCTTCAAAATCAAAGTAAAATAAACTGCTGATCCCCAAAGAAATATAAAGAATATCACAACTGCACATAACAGCACTGTGTGACTAGCATCTAGCCACCAACGAGGAAGGAAGGAACAACTGACTAGCTATTGCAGTAGCTCATCATGTGGTGCGACCTAGTCACACTATCCACATGGCATGGCGGTGTGCACCTCGACATCACCCCGCATCACGTCGTCACGTGGCATGGCAATACCCCAAGTGGAGAAAACACACAATGGGCGTATCCCGCATGGTAGTGCACCTCGCGGAAAAAGCACGCGCAAGCCACATCCCGCATAGCGCCGTATCTAGAAGGATACTCGCCGTAAGTCAGAGGTATACATGACTCTGGTCCACCCACATGCCCACCAACACAAACTAACTGGCAGCACATGCGAATAAACCTACCTTTCATGAAGACAAGGCAAAGGATCCTACAAATAATACCATCATGATATACAAGAATCACCATTACAAAATGCTCAGATAAGGAAGAGAATAGGCTAACACACATAAACCTATAAATAGGTTCATCAAAGGGAAAGTATTGAGTACACCTTGATACAGTTTAGTAGTACAACTATATCATTCCTCGAAGTAGAGAAGCTAAAGTCGCTTCGCGTCGACATTACTCGCACGCCAATCCATACTATTCAAGGAACGGTCGCTTCGAATACTACCCCTTAACATACCGAGTTACCCACAACCCGAGGTTTGGTACTCAGTAGGGAAACAAATAAGCAACATTACATAAACAGTATGGTTTCCCATACTCATAAGCAACATATCCTCCATGGTTGATTACTTCACCAACCCATGGGCACACCAGATAAGCACTGGTTTCTCACAATGCACATAAAACACCAATACTGGTTTAGTCACATTACGGGGAATACTTTTCAGTACGCTAACATCTATTCAAGGAAGATTCCAATTACGCTTTCTATATAAATAACTGAATCACGTTTACTCTAGATTCAAGTATTGAATTCATTAACAATTCACAATTACATAAGGAAATGACATTATTCCTACATCTTTCTCGAATCTTACTAAGCATTCATAACTAAATTACTAGCTAAGCAAATTTACTTCTAAAGCTTAAGACTTTCATCTATCACTATGAAGCCAAAAGCAAACACACAATTTCACATGTTTTATAAACATTCTATTTAAATCAATGCATTCTTAATATCATTTCTATAAAAATCTCATGATTAGGCAAAGAGAAGGGAAAGAGAGTTTGATAACCAAACTATTTCCTACAAAGAAACGCAAGATCAAACAAGATCACGCTACATTATACATTAAATTTCTCACTATAAGCCTATCATTTCAATTACACGGTTTTCATTTCGCTACCATTAGAAGGATGACAATCAGTCTAACAAAACCATTTCCAATGATTATGGTTGCAACAAGAGGTTCTAGTTTTCCAAACAAGGCAGAGATCAAGAGAGGCAATCTTTCGATAATGCAAGACCTCATAAGAACACTCACATAAATAATACAATTCAGACACATGCCGTCATTTGCAACCTATTAGAGAAGATCACATTACGATCAAAGATAAGCAAAGAGCTATTACCCCAAATAACACATATTAATGCACGCACATCAAACAAGCTTTTCATTCGCACTTTCTAACCATATTAAGGTAATTTCATATACCCAAAAGCGAGTTCAATGGAGCATTTGCTAAACTAAATCTTCAATCAACTGGTTAAATGAAACACAGAAAACAATCTTTCGGAAAACACATAAATCAATCTTTCAGAGAACACATTAAT
This sequence comes from Cryptomeria japonica, assembly GCF_030272615.1. Lineage (NCBI taxonomy): Eukaryota > Viridiplantae > Streptophyta > Pinopsida > Cupressales > Cupressaceae > Cryptomeria > Cryptomeria japonica. The sequence goes on from NC_081405.1 coordinate 390,268,226, forward strand.
ACTCTCTTGGAGCTACAATAACATGCTCTTTTATAATACTTCTTCTATAACCAAGCAGTTTCACATAATTCATCTATTCGCATATTAATGCACCTTACTAAGGTAGAATTTAATCATGCTACTCCTACAACATACACATGGAGAATTCTTTAAACATACACATACAGTTTTCTCCCATCACCCAATATAAATTTTTAAACCCATAGCCCTCTTTAATGATCTAAAAGCATAGACGACATAAGGCTCACACAAGGGTACGAGAAATCACAACCTTTTCTCTTGCAAACAAGAAACTCAAATCAAAGATAATTACACATATCCTAATCATTTCAATTTCCAGAAGAGAGAGAGGAATGGTGATGATCATTTAATTTTCTACAAAATAAGCATACAATAATTTCCATGCTAGTCCTTCAAGTGGACAACATTAAGCTAAATCATAATCTTTAAACAAACACAATTCGCACTTTCCGATTCAAGACAAGCACGGACCAATCCAAACGGATTAGTCTAAAGAGTACAACACTCAAGAAGGGAAGGTACATACGACTCTCTATCAAAATTAGAGTAATCGTAGACCAAGACATCAATAAGCACAATGCACATATAAGCACTCAAATACCAACATCAAGAAGGCGAAAACAAGGTGTGAACACACACGTTACACACCTGACAAGGTCTGCTCAATCTCTCACATGCAAAAGGAGGACAAGCATACACATAAGGTCGATACACCTCACACAAAAGAATGCACACGCGACACCAGAGATCCCAATGTTTGCAACATGGGCTTTGATACCAAATGTAATGCCCCGCCAGGAAACCCCGAAGGGATAAGCCAAAATAACACAAGAATAGAGTGCAAATTTTTTTTTTAAAGTTACAACACATAAGATGCAACACGATAACAAAGATTCAGATTACTTAGCGGAAGACTACAACTAACACCTAAAGAGTTTCCCAACGAGATTACTTAATTTTCACAATTCCATTAACTCACACAGTTAATCCAATAAGCTGATTATTTTTAATAACGAGATAATTTCATAAACAGGGTAATTTCTTTCAAAGGACGGAAATATAAATCACAACGAAGATTCATCCATTAAGATCCATTCATCCACCTCATTCAAGCTTTTCAATTAAAATTACAAACCATACATCTAACATACTAATACACTAGGATTTTCACCATAAACATAAGAGATCTTTCCAAGCATATTTAAATTCCTTAACAACAACTGAGTACAATTCATTACTCTAAGTTACATTCATTCATATTCTAGCTTATTGCATTAAAAGGACGATTTCACACATGCATTACGATAAATCGCATCTCAAGCAATTATGCATTCGATCCACATGGCATTCAAGATAGAACTGAGTATAAGCATTAACAGTTAATTCCATTTATCCACTTAACCATTTTACATAAGCTAAACATACATGATAAAGCTGAATAAAGGAACATAAGAGAATACACCACATAACACCATAATGATCTCGGAGTTCACCCCTAAAGGGCTACATCTCCGGGTTTGCGCAACTGCAAGACCCCTTCTGATAAAATAATAAAGTTAAGAGTACAAGAGGTTACACTATACAATCCAGCCATCAAGGCGATACATAAACATTATACAAGCGACCACATCGGTCAATAAATACATAAACGATCCTTACAAGGAACAGGATCCAGCTGAACATAATCAAGCTAATGACATAAGAGTCCATGAGGGCATCCATAAAACTGAACCATCACCACCCAAGGTCTAACATGAAACCGACACTCACAAGGGCAGAGACAAAAAGGACGACTCACAAAGGTACTCAAACAGGACAAAACGAAACACACTAGCGAACGTAGGGACAAGTGTCATCACACAACCTGGTATGGATACCATGGCAAGTCTTCATAGGTCCCGGCCCATACACTGGTAACCCTGGCAACCTAATCCGAACTTCCGGCCCATCCAAGCCTCATGTGGACCCACACATCCTCTCGTGAAGACAAGGAAGATGGTTTGCCATTTCAGGCCTTCTCACAGCATGTCGAGTCTATGCTAGCACTCTTCCCATGTGTGAGGCACAATATCTTATTTAGAGATTATTTTCTAATCTACTTAGATTATCACTTATTAGACTCACTTTCGACGGGTTACCCAGCAGCCACTTTGGGCGCGGCCCCCAATCGAAAGCCACTTTCCCATACGACACTAGACTAACTCAGACGAACTCAACCCAAGGAATACACATGGTAAGACGAACGGAGTTCAAGAAGATACAAACATCAGGTCAAACACGACTCAAGGGTAATCACTTACTGACGGTGCTCTAACTAGAGACCTGACAACTAAGGTTAACCACGAATCATCATTCGACTCACTCAAGAGGATATGACCAATTATGACAACCTCACAATACAACAGTCAACTCGGAAATCGAGGACTAAAACAGGAACACCAAATCATCCTTACGACAGGGTCCTTCTAAACAAAGCAGAACATGCCATTTCATAATTAAAGGCGAATACAGAAATTAAACTCGCAATGCAATAATCAGAAAAGACAATATTTCCTCAATTGATTTATTCATTAAACGACGATCAAGTTTTCTACAAGATCTAAAACAACTTACAGTCATCTACCTTATCAAGGGATAAGTCGTTCTTGGTTTTCTAACTCGTTAAAATTCAAACAACGAACAGGCAAACCAAACCATAATGAGTTTTAACCAATTCATATGAATTAAACTCAAACAACCATTACTCAACTAAAATAAGGTATTTAATCTCCAATCACAACGTCATTAATATACTGGTCTAAATTCAATCTCTACAGATTCATAATTTCAATTCCAGTTACATAATACGGATTACGGAATATACAAATATAGAAAGAGAATCTAAATGGAGATAATCATTTCCAAGCATATCGTTTTAATTTCTAACGATAATTATTTCGCTTACTTTTCAATTGCAAAACTTCACAGTTGTAGAACTTAATTAGAAAGGGTATCAAGTCGTGAAATGAAATTGGTTAATGATTAACCTATAACCCCATTATAAAATTAGTCAATACCAATTTAGCATTTAGCATGATATTCCACCTTTAATCCTAACTAAGAATGAATTAACACTAACATTAAAACGCACTTAAAACAACGTTAAAAAAACAAACTACGTTTCTTTTTTTAAAACTATGTTGAAAATTAAAATCGCATTTAAATAACACCATGTTCTTTTATTGAAAAAAAAGAATTGTTTTTTTTTTTTTTTTTAAATGGCGAGCGAGCTGGGAAGGGCCGTGCCCTAACCCTAGCTCAGCGCCGCTCACACGACCAGGCGGCGGCGCCCTGCGGCCACCGCAGTGTGCCGTGGCCTGGTCTTTACTGCCAGCGAAGGGGAACGGGGGGGGGAGGCACCAGATTAGCGTGCGGGGAAAGGGGGAGGAGGAGCGGGGGAGCTCCGCTCCCCACCTCCAACCCCAAAACACAGTTAAAACAATTAAAACGCACAGTCCGGGGGGGGTGTTTGAACAAAAAGCCCAGCCCGATAACTTAACGCGAGACGCCCAGCTCGGCGTGAAACAAAAACGTTTAAAATTTTAGATTAGAACACACAGTTCGGCCCTTTTTATATTATTTTGCTAATTAAAAACACACAGTCCGGTTACATTCCCAGAATGAAGTTTAATAAAAAACAAATTTGATAAAAACGCCCAGTCCGAAAACTAAAACAAACGCCCATCACCCAATTTGATAAGCAAATCCGATTCAATAGAAATTCGGTTTAAAAGGGACTGGTTCGGTTCAAGTTCTTGGTGATTTTCCTCCTTCCCAATAACAAAGGGATTCAAACCCCCAAATAGCAATGATGAGAACACATCTCAAATTAAAATCTCCAGCCAAATTCAAATGGACATCCAAATTGATTTTCAATAACCAGTTCAGGATCCTACCTCGATTCGCAATCCTGGTATGGCTGAGGGAGAGCCCACCTGCCAGATCCAGCAGCCGTTTCTTCCTCCCAAATCCTCCAAAAATCTCCAAAATCTTTTCCAACCAAAATTCCTCCAAAAATCTCCCTCCTCTCCAAATTTCCCAAATTGGGTTATATGGAAGAGTTGACCCAAAATTTTCCATTTTTGGAATAAAAACTTTTATTTAAAAATAATACTTAAAAATTAATTCTTTTCAACTATACAACAATTTAACTTGCTTTTCAGTTTTACAATCGATTTCTCATATAATCAAATTTAACCTTTCAATTCAAATAAGCCAACAGAACACAATTAACTCTATGGCGATAAAATCTAAAACGTTCTTTTCAACAGCATAATTATAATGCATTAAATATTCCAATTCAATCATTAAATCAAATTTGCTTCCAATTTAAAACAGGCAATTCATTAACAACGAAAATCACATAACGGAAACCAGATTAATTAAATCCATTAATCATCAATGCACAAACGCATATTTAATCAAGACAATTACTATGGACTAAATAATCAATTTAACCAGGCACACCAAGCACGCAAACCGAGAAGGTCAACCAAACAGACGACTCGCAAACCCAAGAAAGAAGGGATTACCGACGACGACTGGCGATGCTCACTTGAGCACGACTAAGGCCGACTAAGGTCTTACGACCACCTAATCCAACTCTAAGGATTAAAAGGTATGCTCAAACCTGCAAAACCAGGTGACGACGAACCTCGCACTCATGCGACTTCGTACCTGAAATCTCCTGCAACCAACGATCATACATGCATACATATATAATAACTTGATGAATGCGTTAGTCCGATACTAAAATCACGAAATAGGAACACTAAACAACTAGCATAAAACTAGTGAGAAAACCACATCAATAGCTATGCATAAAATCAGCATCTGATTATAATCATAATATCACGATAAACTGATCAAGATTAAACCAAGGTTAGAGATCGATTACGGTAGGGGTACTACATTCTCCCCCCCTAGGTTCCGACTTACTCCTGGAAGTCGTAAGGCTAGATGGAGAACATGTCGTACGCATTAGCCCTGAAACTCATTCAACAAAGATCAAATTGCACATAGAAAACTTTCCATAAATAAATGAAATATAATTGCAAAATCCTTCGCAAACGCCATTATCCATTGGCAAGATACATCTAAAACCATACATTCCTTAAAATATTCTAGGAATTATCCACAATCAAAGCAGAGAAAACAGGAATTTTCTTCCATTCATTACACCAAATCAAAACATTACAAAGAGGTATACAACAATTAGCATAATCATCGATCAAAAATGACAGAAAAACATGCCATAAGATCAATTTCCTTTACCAATCCATCTTTTTCATAAGGTTTAATAACATAGAACTAGCTCAAAATATCAGTTTCTACAACCAAATTAGCTTTCATGAAATAAGAGCAACGAAATAACTCAATTGTTACACTTGCCAGGCATAAGAAAACCTTTCCAAAGACTATGTCCCATAACATAGCGACAAGCTAACACAATTTACTCCATGATACAAATAATAACCATCCACATGACTGGAATGCATAACAGAAAAGGCCACATGTGAGCATGTCTAATGCTCGGTCAATGATAACATGCACGATCAGCATCTCTATGCCTGATCTCATAACAACAATATGATCATAAATATCCAATATCTCGCTCAAAGGCTCGATGGTGCTAGGCACACCATAGCGGTGCTACCTTCCATACAAGACCTTTGTGAATATCCCTTGTTGTGTAAGGTGTTTAGCCTCCAAGAGATAGTCACCACACATAGGTAGGTAGTGGATCCTAGCTGCATCACAGCCTCACATACCCCCATCCTCACGGTTCCCTACAACAACTTCCTCGCACACACTCTACCAATTCCGTATCATACGTCCTTGGAGAGGAATTTCACATTTCGACACAAGATCAGCATCCGAAAACAATAAGGATAAACCAGTTCAGCCACCAAAGCACAGATGAATAAAGATAATAAATCATCAATTCCAACAGTAAGGTAAGAAAATAATCCGGAATTTCAACACCAAATCAAAGTGCAAAAGATCACAAGATCGTGGCTAAACCTTCAAAATCAAAGTAAAATAAACTGCTGATCCCCAAAGAAATATAAAGAATATCACAACTGCACATAATAGCACTGTGTGACTAGCATCTAGCCACCAACGAGGAAGGAAGGAACAACTGACTAGCTATTGCAGTAGCTCATCATGTGGTGCGACCTAGTCACACTATCCACATGGCATGGCGGTGTGCACCTCGACATCACCCCGCATCACGTCGTCACGTGGCATGGCAATACCCCAAGTGGAGAAAACACACAATGGGCGTATCCCGCATGGTAGTGCACCTCGCGGAAAAAGCACGCGCAAGCCACATCCCGCATAGCGCCGTATCTAGAAGGATACTCGCCGTAAGTCAGAGGTATACATGACTCTGGTCCACCCACATGCCCACCAACACAAACTAACTGGCAGCACATGCGAATAAACCTACCTTTCATGAAGACAAGGCAAAGGATCCTACAAATAATACCATCATGATATACAAGAATCACCATTACAAAATGCTCAGATAAGGAAGAGAATAGGCTAACACACATAAACCTATAAATAGGTTCATCAAAGGGAAAGTATTGAGTACACCTTGATACAGTTTAGTAGTACAACTATATCATTCCTCGAAGTAGAGAAGCTAAAGTCGCTTCGCGTCGACATTACTCGCACGCCAATCCATACTATTCAAGGAACGGTCGCTTCGAATACTACCCCTTAACATACCGAGTTACCCACAACCCGAGGTTTGGTACTCAGTAGGGAAACAAATAAGCAACATTACATAAACAGTATGGTTTCCCATACTCATAAGCAACATATCCTCCATGGTTGATTACTTCACCAACCCATGGGCACACCAGATAAGCACTGGTTTCTCACAATGCACATAAAACACCAATACTGGTTTAGTCACATTACGGGGAATACTTTTCAGTACGCTAACATCTATTCAAGGAAGATTCCAATTACGCTTTCTATATAAATAACTGAATCACGTTTACTCTAGATTCAAGTATTGAATTCATTAACAATTCACAATTACATAAGGAAATGACATTATTCCTACATCTTTCTCGAATCTTACTAAGCATTCATAACTAAATTACTAGCTAAGCAAATTTACTTCTAAAGCTTAAGACTTTCATCTATCACTATGAAGCCAAAAGCAAACACACAATTTCACATGTTTTATAAACATTCTATTTAAATCAATGCATTCTTAATATCATTTCTATAAAAATCTCATGATTAGGCAAAGAGAAGGGAAAGAGAGTTTGATAACCAAACTATTTCCTACAAAGAAACGCAAGATCAAACAAGATCACGCTACATTATACATTAAATTTCTCACTATAAGCCTATCATTTCAATTACACGGTTTTCATTTCGCTACCATTAGAAGGATGACAATCAGTCTAACAAAACCATTTCCAATGATTATGGTTGCAACAAGAGGTTCTAGTTTTCCAAACAAGGCAGAGATCAAGAGAGGCAATCTTTCGATAATGCAAGACCTCATAAGAACACTCACATAAATAATACAATTCAGACACATGCCGTCATTTGCAACCTATTAGAGAAGATCACATTACGATCAAAGATAAGCAAAGAGCTATTACCCCAAATAACACATATTAATGCACGCACATCAAACAAGCTTTTCATTCGCACTTTCTAACCATATTAAGGTAATTTCATATACCCAAAAGCGAGTTCAATGGAGCATTTGCTAAACTAAATCTTCAATCAACTGGTTAAATGAAACACAGAAAACAATCTTTCGGAAAACACATAAATCAATCTTTCAGAGAACACATTAATACTCTCTTGGAGCTACAATAACATGCTCTTTTATAATACTTCTTCTATAACCAAGCAGTTTCACATAATTCATCTATTCGCATATTAATGCACCTTACTAAGGTAGAATTTAATCATGCTACTCCTACAACATACACATGGAGAATTCTTTAAACATACACATACAGTTTTCTCCCATCACCCAATATAAATTTTTAAACCCATAGCCCTCTTTAATGATCTAAAAGCATAGACGACATAAGGCTCACACAAGGGTACGAGAAATCACAACCTTTTCTCTTGCAAACAAGAAACTCAAATCAAAGATAATTACACATATCCTAATCATTTCAATTTCCAGAAGAGAGAGAGGAATGGTGATGATCATTTAATTTTCTACAAAATAAGCATACAATAATTTCCATGCTAGTCCTTCAAGTGGACAACATTAAGCTAAATCATAATCTTTAAACAAACACAATTCGCACTTTCCGATTCAAGACAAGCACGGACCAATCCAAACGGATTAGTCTAAAGAGTACAACACTCAAGAAGGGAAGGTACATACGACTCTCTATCAAAATTAGAGTAATCGTAGACCAAGACATCAATAAGCACAATGCACATATAAGCACTCAAATACCAACATCAAGAAGGCGAAAACAAGGTGTGAACACACACGTTACACACCTGACAAGGTCTGCTCAATCTCTCACATGCAAAAGGAGGACAAGCATACACATAAGGTCGATACACCTCACACAAAAGAATGCACACGCGACACCAGAGATCCCAATGTTTGCAACATGGGCTTTGATACCAAATGTAATGCCCCGCCAGGAAACCCCGAAGGGATAAGCCAAAATAACACAAGAATAGAGTGCAAATTTTTTTTTTAAAGTTACAACACATAAGATGCAACACGATAACAAAGATTCAGATTACTTAGCGGAAGACTACAACTAACACCTAAAGAGTTTCCCAACGAGATTACTTAATTTTCACAATTCCATTAACTCACACAGTTAATCCAATAAGCTGATTATTTTTAATAACGAGATAATTTCATAAACAGGGTAATTTCTTTCAAAGGACGGAAATATAAATCACAACGAAGATTCATCCATTAAGATCCATTCATCCACCTCATTCAAGCTTTTCAATTAAAATTACAAACCATACATCTAACATACTAATACACTAGGATTTTCACCATAAACATAAGAGATCTTTCCAAGCATATTTAAATTCCTTAACAACAACTGAGTACAATTCATTACTCTAAGTTACATTCATTCATATTCTAGCTTATTGCATTAAAAGGACGATTTCACACATGCATTACGATAAATCGCATCTCAAGCAATTATGCATTCGATCCACATGGCATTCAAGATAGAACTGAGTATAAGCATTAACAGTTAATTCCATTTATCCACTTAACCATTTTACATAAGCTAAACATACATGATAAAGCTGAATAAAGGAACATAAGAGAATACACCACATAACACCATAATGATCTCGGAGTTCACCCCTAAAGGGCTACATCTCCGGGTCTGCGCAACTGCAAGACCCCTTCTGATAAAATAATAAAGTTAAGAGTACAAGAGGTTACACTATACAATCCAGCCATCAAGGCGATACATAAACATTATACAAGCGACCACATCGGTCAATAAATACATAAACGATCCTTACAAGGAACAGGATCCAGCTGAACATAATCAAGCTAATGACATAAGAGTCCATGAGGGCATCCATAAAACTGAACCATCACCACCCAAGGTCTAACATGAAACCGACACTCACAAGGGCAGAGACAAAAAGGACGACTCACAAAGGTACTCAAACAGGACAAAACGAAACACACTAGCGAACGTAGGGACAAGTGTCATCACACAACCTGGTATGGATACCATGGCAAGTCTTCATAGGTCCCGGCCCATACACTGGTAACCCTGGCAACCTAATCCGAACTTCCGGCCCATCCAAGCCTCATGTGGACCCACACATCCTCTCGTGAAGACAAGGAAGATGGTTTGCCATTTCAGGCCTTCTCACAGCATGTCGAGTCTATGCTAGCACTCTTCCCATGTGTGAGGCACAATATCTTATTTAGAGATTATTTTCTAATCTACTTAGATTATCACTTATTAGACTCACTTTCGACGGGTTACCCAGCAGCCACTTTGGGCGCGGCCCCCAATCGAAAGCCACTTTCCCATACGACACTAGACTAACTCAGACGAACTCAACCCAAGGAATACACATGGTAAGACGAACGGAGTTCAAGAAGATACAAACATCAGGTCAAACACGACTCAAGGGTAATCACTTACTGACGGTGCTCTAACTAGAGACCTGACAACTAAGGTTAACCACGAATCATCATTCGACTCACTCAAGAGGATATGACCAATTATGACAACCTCACAATACAACAGTCAACTCGGAAATCGAGGACTAAAACAGGAACACCAAATCATCCTTACGACAGGGTCCTTCTAAACAAAGCAGAACATGCCATTTCATAATTAAAGGCGAATACAGAAATTAAACTCGCAATGCAATAATCAGAAAAGACAATATTTCCTCAATTGATTTATTCATTAAACGACGATCAAGTTTTCTACAAGATCTAAAACAACTTACAGTCATCTACCTTATCAAGGGATAAGTCGTTCTTGGTTTTCTAACTCGTTAAAATTCAAACAACGAACAGGCAAACCAAACCATAATGAGTTTTAACCAATTCATATGAATTAAACTCAAACAACCATTACTCAACTAAAATAAGGTATTTAATCTCCAATCACAACGTCATTAATATACTGGTCTAAATTCAATCTCTACAGATTCATAATTTCAATTCCAGTTACATAATACGGATTACGGAATATACAAATATAGAAAGAGAATCTAAATGGAGATAATCATTTCCAAGCATATCGTTTTAATTTCTAACGATAATTATTTCGCTTACTTTTCAATTGCAAAACTTCACAGTTGTAGAACTTAATTAGAAAGGGTATCAAGTCGTGAAATGAAATTGGTTAATGATTAACCTATAACCCCATTATAAAATTAGTCAATACCAATTTAGCATTTAGCATGATATTCCACCTTTAATCCTAACTAAGAATGAATTAACACTAACATTAAAACGCACTTAAAACAACGTTAAAAAAACAAACTACGTTTCTTTTTTTAAAACTATGTTGAAAATTAAAATCGCATTTAAATAACACCATGTTCTTTTATTGAAAAAAAAGAATTGTTTTTTTTTTTTTTTTTAAATGGCGAGCGAGCTGGGAAGGGCCGTGCCCTAACCCTAGCTCAGCGCCGCTCACACGACCAGGCGGCGGCGCCCTGCGGCCACCGCAGTGTGCCGTGGCCTGGTCTTTACTGCCAGCGAAGGGGAACGGGGGGGGGAGGCACCAGATTAGCGTGCGGGGAAAGGGGGAGGAGGAGCGGGGGAGCTCCGCTCCCCACCTCCAACCCCAAAACACAGTTAAAACAATTAAAACGCACAGTCCGGGGGGGGTGTTTGAACAAAAAGCCCAGCCCGATAACTTAACGCGAGACGCCCAGCTCGGCGTGAAACAAAAACGTTTAAAATTTTAGATTAGAACACACAGTTCGGCCCTTTTTATATTATTTTGCTAATTAAAAACACACAGTCCGGTTACATTCCCAGAATGAAGTTTAATAAAAAACAAATTTGATAAAAACGCCCAGTCCGAAAACTAAAACAAACGCCCATCACCCAATTTGATAAGCAAATCCGATTCAATAGAAATTCGGTTTAAAAGGGACTGGTTCGGTTCAAGTTCTTGGTGATTTTCCTCCTTCCCAATAACAAAGGGATTCAAACCCCCAAATAGCAATGATGAGAACACATCTCAAATTAAAATCTCCAGCCAAATTCAAATGGACATCCAAATTGATTTTCAATAACCAGTTCAGGATCCTACCTCGATTCGCAATCCTGGTATGGCTGAGGGAGAGCCCACCTGCCAGATCCAGCAGCCGTTTCTTCCTCCCAAATCCTCCAAAAATCTCCAAAATCTTTTCCAACCAAAATTCCTCCAAAAATCTCCCTCCTCTCCAAATTTCCCAAATTGGGTTATATGGAAGAGTTGACCCAAAATTTTCCATTTTTGGAATAAAAACTTTTATTTAAAAATAATACTTAAAAATTAATTCTTTTCAACTATACAACAATTTAACTTGCTTTTCAGTTTTACAATCGATTTCTCATATAATCAAATTTAACCTTTCAATTCAAATAAGCCAACAGAACACAATTAACTCTATGGCGATAAAATCTAAAACGTTCTTTTCAACAGCATAATTATAATGCATTAAATATTCCAATTCAATCATTAAATCAAATTTGCTTCCAATTTAAAACAGGCAATTCATTAACAACGAAAATCACATAACGGAAACCAGATTAATTAAATCCATTAATCATCAATGCACAAACGCATATTTAATCAAGACAATTACTATGGACTAAATAATCAATTTAACCAGGCACACCAAGCACGCAAACCGAGAAGGTCAACCAAACAGACGACTCGCAAACCCAAGCAAGAAGGGATTACCGACGACGACTGGCGATGCTCACTTGAGCACGACTAAGGCCGACTAAGGTCTTACGACCACCTAATCCAACTCTAAGGATTAAAAGGTATGCTCAAACCTGCAAAACCAGGTGACGACGAACCTCGCACTCATGCGACTTCGTACCTGAAATCTCCTGCAACCAACGATCATACATGCATACATATATAATAACTTGATGAATGCGTTAGTCCGATACTAAAATCACGAAATAGGAACACTAAACAACTAGCATAAAACTAGTGAGAAAACCACATCAATAGCTATGCATAAAATCAGCATCTGATTATAATCATAATATCACGATAAACTGATCAAGATTAAACCAAGGTTAGAGATCGATTACGGTAGGGGTACTACATTCTCCCCCCCTAGGTTCCGACTTACTCCTGGAAGTCGTAAGGCTAGATGGAGAACATGTCGTACGCATTAGCCCTGAAACTCATTCAACAAAGATCAAATTGCACATAGAAAACTTTCCATAAATAAATGAAATATAATTGCAAAATCCTTCGCAAACGCCATTATCCATTGGCAAGATACATCTAAAACCATACATTCCTTAAAATATTCTAGGAATTATCCACAATCAAAGCAGAGAAAACAGGAATTTTCTTCCATTCATTACACCAAATCAAAACATTACAAAGAGGTATACAACAATTAGCATAATCATCGATCAAAAATGACAGAAAAACATGCCATAAGATCAATTTCCTTTACCAATCCATCTTTTTCATAAGGTTTAATAACATAGAACTAGCTCAAAATATCAGTTTCTACAACCAAATTAGCTTTCATGAAATAAGAGCAACGAAATAACTCAATTGTTACACTTGCCAGGCATAAGAAAACCTTTCCAAAGACTATGTCCCATAACATAGCGACAAGCTAACACAATTTACTCCATGATACAAATAATAACCATCCACATGACTGGAATGCATAACAGAAAAGGCCACATGTGAGCATGTCTAATGCTCGGTCAATGATAACATGCACGATCAGCATCTCTATGCCTGATCTCATAACAACAATATGATCATAAATATCCAATATCTCGCTCAAAGGCTCGATGGTGCTAGGCACACCATAGCGGTGCTACCTTCCATACAAGACCTTTGTGAATATCCCTTGTTGTGTAAGGTGTTTAGCCTCCAAGAGATAGTCACCACACATAGGTAGGTAGTGGATCCTAGCTGCATCACAGCCTCACATACCCCCATCCTCACGGTTCCCTACAACAACTTCCTCGCACACACTCTACCAATTCCGTATCATACGTCCTTGGAGAGGAATTTCACATTTCGACACAAGATCAGCATCCGAAAACAATAAGGATAAACCAGTTCAGCCACCAAAGCACAGATGAATAAAGATAATAAATCATCAATTCCAACAGTAAGGTAAGAAAATAATCCGGAATTTCAACACCAAATCAAAGTGCAAAAGATCACAAGATCGTGGCTAAACCTTCAAAATCAAAGTAAAATAAACTGCTGATCCCCAAAGAAATATAAAGAATATCACAACTGCACATAACAGCACTGTGTGACTAGCATCTAGCCACCAACGAGGAAGGAAGGAACAACTGACTAGCTATTGCAGTAGCTCATCATGTGGTGCGACCTAGTCACACTATCCACATGGCATGGCGGTGTGCACCTCGACATCACCCCGCATCACGTCGTCACGTGGCATGGCAATACCCCAAGTGGAGAAAACACACAATGGGCGTATCCCGCATGGTAGTGCACCTCGCGGAAAAAGCACGCGCAAGCCACATCCCGCATAGCGCCGTATCTAGAAGGATACTCGCCGTAAGTCAGAGGTATACATGACTCTGGTCCACCCACATGCCCACCAACACAAACTAACTGGCAGCACATGCGAATAAACCTACCTTTCATGAAGACAAGGCAAAGGATCCTACAAATAATACCATCATGATATACAAGAATCACCATTACAAAATGCTCAGATAAGGAAGAGAATAGGCTAACACACATAAACCTATAAATAGGTTCATCAAAGGGAAAGTATTGAGTACACCTTGATACAGTTTAGTAGTACAACTATATCATTCCTCGAAGTAGAGAAGCTAAAGTCGCTTCGCGTCGACATTACTCGCACGCCAATCCATACTATTCAAGGAACGGTCGCTTCGAATACTACCCCTTAACATACCGAGTTACCCACAACCCGAGGTTTGGTACTCAGTAGGGAAACAAATAAGCAACATTACATAAACAGTATGGTTTCCCATACTCATAAGCAACATATCCTCCATGGTTGATTACTTCACCAACCCATGGGCACACCAGATAAGCACTGGTTTCTCACAATGCACATAAAACACCAATACTGGTTTAGTCACATTACGGGGAATACTTTTCAGTACGCTAACATCTATTCAAGGAAGATTCCAATTACGCTTTCTATATAAATAACTGAATCACGTTTACTCTAGATTCAAGTATTGAATTCATTAACAATTCACAATTACATAAGGAAATGACATTATTCCTACATCTTTCTCGAATCTTACTAAGCATTCATAACTAAATTACTAGCTAAGCAAATTTACTTCTAAAGCTTAAGACTTTCATCTATCACTATGAAGCCAAAAGCAAACACACAATTTCACATGTTTTATAAACATTCTATTTAAATCAATGCATTCTTAATATCATTTCTATAAAAATCTCATGATTAGGCAAAGAGAAGGGAAAGAGAGTTTGATAACCAAACTATTTCCTACAAAGAAACGCAAGATCAAACAAGATCACGCTACATTATACATTAAATTTCTCACTATAAGCCTATCATTTCAATTACACGGTTTTCATTTCGCTACCATTAGAAGGATGACAATCAGTCTAACAAAACCATTTCCAATGATTATGGTTGCAACAAGAGGTTCTAGTTTTCCAAACAAGGCAGAGATCAAGAGAGGCAATCTTTCGATAATGCAAGACCTCATAAGAACACTCACATAAATAATACAATTCAGACACATGCCGTCATTTGCAACCTATTAGAGAAGATCACATTACGATCAAAGATAAGCAAAGAGCTATTACCCCAAATAACACATATTAATGCACGCACATCAAACAAGCTTTTCATTCGCACTTTCTAACCATATTAAGGTAATTTCATATACCCAAAAGCGAGTTCAATGGAGCATTTGCTAAACTAAATCTTCAATCAACTGGTTAAATGAAACACAGAAAACAATCTTTCGGAAAACACATAAATCAATCTTTCAGAGAACACATTAATACTCTCTTGGAGCTACAATAACATGCTCTTTTATAATACTTCTTCTATAACCAAGCAGTTTCACATAATTCATCTATTCGCATATTAATGCACCTTACTAAGGTAGAATTTAATCATGCTACTCCTACAACATACACATGGAGAATTCTTTAAACATACACATACAGTTTTCTCCCATCACCCAATATAAATTTTTAAACCCATAGCCCTCTTTAATGATCTAAAAGCATAGACGACATAAGGCTCACACAAGGGTACGAGAAATCACAACCTTTTCTCTTGCAAACAAGAAACTCAAATCAAAGATAATTACACATATCCTAATCATTTCAATTTCCAGAAGAGAGAGAGGAATGGTGATGATCATTTAATTTTCTACAAAATAAGCATACAATAATTTCCATGCTAGTCCTTCAAGTGGACAACATTAAGCTAAATCATAATCTTTAAACAAACACAATTCGCACTTTCCGATTCAAGACAAGCACGGACCAATCCAAACGGATTAGTCTAAAGAGTACAACACTCAAGAAGGGAAGGTACATACGACTCTCTATCAAAATTAGAGTAATCGTAGACCAAGACATCAATAAGCACAATGCACATATAAGCACTCAAATACCAACATCAAGAAGGCGAAAACAAGGTGTGAACACACACGTTACACACCTGACAAGGTCTGCTCAATCTCTCACATGCAAAAGGAGGACAAGCATACACATAAGGTCGATACACCTCACACAAAAGAATGCACACGCGACACCAGAGATCCCAATGTTTGCAACATGGGCTTTGATACCAAATGTAATGCCCCGCCAGGAAACCCCGAAGGGATAAGCCAAAATAACACAAGAATAGAGTGCAAATTTTTTTTTTAAAGTTACAACACATAAGATGCAACACGATAACAAAGATTCAGATTACTTAGCGGAAGACTACAACTAACACCTAAAGAGTTTCCCAACGAGATTACTTAATTTTCACAATTCCATTAACTCACACAGTTAATCCAATAAGCTGATTATTTTTAATAACGAGATAATTTCATAAACAGGGTAATTTCTTTCAAAGGACGGAAATATAAATCACAACGAAGATTCATCCATTAAGATCCATTCATCCACCTCATTCAAGCTTTTCAATTAAAATTACAAACCATACATCTAACATACTAATACACTAGGATTTTCACCATAAACATAAGAGATCTTTCCAAGCATATTTAAATTCCTTAACAACAACTGAGTACAATTCATTACTCTAAGTTACATTCATTCATATTCTAGCTTATTGCATTAAAAGGACGATTTCACACATGCATTACGATAAATCGCATCTCAAGCAATTATGCATTCGATCCACATGGCATTCAAGATAGAACTGAGTATAAGCATTAACAGTTAATTCCATTTATCCACTTAACCATTTTACATAAGCTAAACATACATGATAAAGCTGAATAAAGGAACATAAGAGAATACACCACATAACACCATAATGATCTCGGAGTTCACCCCTAAAGGGCTACATCTCCGGGTCTGCGCAACTGCAAGACCCCTTCTGATAAAATAATAAAGTTAAGAGTACAAGAGGTTACACTATACAATCCAGCCATCAAGGCGATACATAAACATTATACAAGCGACCACATCGGTCAATAAATACATAAACGATCCTTACAAGGAACAGGATCCAGCTGAACATAATCAAGCTAATGACATAAGAGTCCATGAGGGCATCCATAAAACTGAACCATCACCACCCAAGGTCTAACATGAAACCGACACTCACAAGGGCAGAGACAAAAAGGACGACTCACAAAGGTACTCAAACAGGACAAAACGAAACACACTAGCGAACGTAGGGACAAGTGTCATCACACAACCTGGTATGGATACCATGGCAAGTCTTCATAGGTCCCGGCCCATACACTGGTAACCCTGGCAACCTAATCCGAACTTCCGGCCCATCCAAGCCTCATGTGGACCCACACATCCTCTCGTGAAGACAAGGAAGATGGTTTGCCATTTCAGGCCTTCTCACAGCATGTCGAGTCTATGCTAGCACTCTTCCCATGTGTGAGGCACAATATCTTATTTAGAGATTATTTTCTAATCTACTTAGATTATCACTTATTAGACTCACTTTCGACGGGTTACCCAGCAGCCACTTTGGGCGCGGCCCCCAATCGAAAGCCACTTTCCCATACGACACTAGACTAACTCAGACGAACTCAACCCAAGGAATACACATGGTAAGACGAACGGAGTTCAAGAAGATACAAACATCAGGTCAAACACGACTCAAGGGTAATCACTTACTGACGGTGCTCTAACTAGAGACCTGACAACTAAGGTTAACCACGAATCATCATTCGACTCACTCAAGAGGATATGACCAATTATGACAACCTCACAATACAACAGTCAACTCGGAAATCGAGGACTAAAACAGGAACACCAAATCATCCTTACGACAGGGTCCTTCTAAACAAAGCAGAACATGCCATTTCATAATTAAAGGCGAATACAGAAATTAAACTCGCAATGCAATAATCAGAAAAGACAATATTTCCTCAATTGATTTATTCATTAAACGACGATCAAGTTTTCTACAAGATCTAAAACAACTTACAGTCATCTACCTTATCAAGGGATAAGTCGTTCTTGGTTTTCTAACTCGTTAAAATTCAAACAACGAACAGGCAAACCAAACCATAATGAGTTTTAACCAATTCATATGAATTAAACTCAAACAACCATTACTCAACTAAAATAAGGTATTTAATCTCCAATCACAACGTCATTAATATACTGGTCTAAATTCAATCTCTACAGATTCATAATTTCAATTCCAGTTACATAATACGGATTACGGAATATACAAATATAGAAAGAGAATCTAAATGGAGATAATCATTTCCAAGCATATCGTTTTAATTTCTAACGATAATTATTTCGCTTACTTTTCAATTGCAAAACTTCACAGTTGTAGAACTTAATTAGAAAGGGTATCAAGTCGTGAAATGAAATTGGTTAATGATTAACCTATAACCCCATTATAAAATTAGTCAATACCAATTTAGCATTTAGCATGATATTCCACCTTTAATCCTAACTAAGAATGAATTAACACTAACATTAAAACGCACTTAAAACAACGTTAAAAAAACAAACTACGTTTCTTTTTTTAAAACTATGTTGAAAATTAAAATCGCATTTAAATAACACCATGTTCTTTTATTGAAAAAAAAGAATTGTTTTTTTTTTTTTTTTTAAATGGCGAGCGAGCTGGGAAGGGCCGTGCCCTAACCCTAGCTCAGCGCCGCTCACACGACCAGGCGGCGGCGCCCTGCGGCCACCGCAGTGTGCCGTGGCCTGGTCTTTACTGCCAGCGAAGGGGAACGGGGGGGGGAGGCACCAGATTAGCGTGCGGGGAAAGGGGGAGGAGGAGCGGGGGAGCTCCGCTCCCCACCTCCAACCCCAAAACACAGTTAAAACAATTAAAACGCACAGTCCGGGGGGGGTGTTTGAACAAAAAGCCCAGCCCGATAACTTAACGCGAGACGCCCAGCTCGGCGTGAAACAAAAACGTTTAAAATTTTAGATTAGAACACACAGTTCGGCCCTTTTTATATTATTTTGCTAATTAAAAACACACAGTCCGGTTACATTCCCAGAATGAAGTTTAATAAAAAACAAATTTGATAAAAACGCCCAGTCCGAAAACTAAAACAAACGCCCATCACCCAATTTGATAAGCAAATCCGATTCAATAGAAATTCGGTTTAAAAGGGACTGGTTCGGTTCAAGTTCTTGGTGATTTTCCTCCTTCCCAATAACAAAGGGATTCAAACCCCCAAATAGCAATGATGAGAACACATCTCAAATTAAAATCTCCAGCCAAATTCAAATGGACATCCAAATTGATTTTCAATAACCAGTTCAGGATCCTACCTCGATTCGCAATCCTGGTATGGCTGAGGGAGAGCCCACCTGCCAGATCCAGCAGCCGTTTCTTCCTCCCAAATCCTCCAAAAATCTCCAAAATCTTTTCCAACCAAAATTCCTCCAAAAATCTCCCTCCTCTCCAAATTTCCCAAATTGGGTTATATGGAAGAGTTGACCCAAAATTTTCCATTTTTGGAATAAAAACTTTTATTTAAAAATAATACTTAAAAATTAATTCTTTTCAACTATACAACAATTTAACTTGCTTTTCAGTTTTACAATCGATTTCTCATATAATCAAATTTAACCTTTCAATTCAAATAAGCCAACAGAACACAATTAACTCTATGGCGATAAAATCTAAAACGTTCTTTTCAACAGCATAATTATAATGCATTAAATATTCCAATTCAATCATTAAATCAAATTTGCTTCCAATTTAAAACAGGCAATTCATTAACAACGAAAATCACATAACGGAAACCAGATTAATTAAATCCATTAATCATCAATGCACAAATGCATATTTAATCAAGACAATTACTATGGACTAAATAATCAATTTAACCAGGCACACCAAGCACGCAAACCGAGAAGGTCAACCAAACAGACGACTCGCAAACCCAAGCAAGAAGGGATTACCGACGACGACTGGCGATGCTCACTTGAGCACGACTAAGGCCGACTAAGGTCTTACGACCACCTAATCCAACTCTAAGGATTAAAAGGTATGCTCAAACCTGCAAAACCAGGTGACGACGAACCTCGCACTCATGCGACTTCGTACCTGAAATCTCCTGCAACCAACGATCATACATGCATACATATATAATAACTTGATGAATGCGTTAGTCCGATACTAAAATCACGAAATAGGAACACTAAACAACTAGCATAAAACTAGTGAGAAAACCACATCAATAGCTATGCATAAAATCAGCATCTGATTATAATCATAATATCACGATAAACTGATCAAGATTAAACCAAGGTTAGAGATCGATTACGGTAGGGGTACTACATAGCAGACACCACCGACCTGCGTGGTGGGGCTAGCCCGCCACGGGGTAAGGTAAAGTCGACATTTAATAAAAATTCAACCTTCCTTAGAAAAGAAAAAGGATTAAGCATGAAAATGATTCATTCCCGGATCATTTCACGAGCACACACACACACAGAGTGCCAAAATCCAAATAACAAAGGGATATTTACCAATAAGGTAAATGGTGAAATAAAATCACCCAAGCACCCAATAAATGTCGATTTAGGCAACAATAGAAGATTTCAACAGGTAGAAGAAGGGTTAAGATAAAATTCCTTACTTCCATACATAGGAAGAATTCCTTGCATCTAGCAAAAGGCAATAACCAATTTTTGCCAACATAAACCCCAAATCTTGGGCAATTAGATACTAGAAAGCACACAACAAACTAAATCTAATTCGTTCTATTCCCAATAGAAGAGGTAATTCAAGAAGTTTGTTTTCAAGAACAAAAACATACAGCAAATAGAGAAATGAACCATTTCTTTCCTATAAGAAATCATTTGATATAAGCTTCACAAAATCAACAATAACATGCACTCTTTCTTCCATTCCATTCTACAAGAATCTACAAAGAGATTTGCATTTTTTTAAACACACCAGAAGCAATTGAAAATTCAAATTTAAATTTCAAACAAGAAGAGATTATCCAACCTTGAAGCAAACTAGCAAGCAAAATGATAGAAGAATCATAGTCCTTGCAAACCAAATCAAATTCCAGCTCCTCTTTCAGAATGGTTTTCCAAATTTCTCTCCCAAATTTTTTGCCTCCTCTTCCCATGAATTTCTAGGAACATATGGGGAAAATAATTTCAACCGAAACTTTCTAGGTTAAAATTTTTCTCCACCAATCAAATTAAATTATTTTTAAAGTAAAAAGCAATCATATTTTCTCTTTTCCAAAAACAATTCTTTTCCAATAAATAGAATACACAAGTTAAATGGAAAGGTAAAAAGGAAAAGCTTTTATTTATTTTCTATTTCCAAAATACTACTCTTTCAACATAAGCATTTAACAATTAAATGGCTGGGCAATCATTTATTTCCTTCCACCAAAATATATTAAGGCAACTTGCACAATAAAATAAGCCATTTAGAAAAATTTCACCTAGCAAATCATTAATGTAATTAAATCAATAATCTCATAGCATAATAATTAACTAATTAGGCCAACATAAAAATAACATCATCTACTCAATTAAATAACCATTTAAATAAACGGAAACACGCACATGAAGGGTGATCAAATGACGACTCACAAATGACCAAACCAAAGCACTATGACTCGCATACTGGCCAGATGGGAAAGACAACTAACTGAAAACACTCATAGGACTGTAACTACGGGTCAAGTTAGGGTCCAACAACTATCTCCTCCACTCCCATGGGACATATAAGGCACGCTCAGACCCATGAAACCAAGTGGAGTTGATACCCCGTACCTACCAGTACTAGTACCTGCAATGTCCTGCACCAAAGAACCACATGTGCATATAGACAAATATATATATATAGACACCACACACACACCGATGAAAAAGAATCGTGGCGTTCCCTGTCTCACCGGAGTGAGTGAAGGAAAATCATCTCCTCACACCCCATACACATGCAAACACACAACACATAAATAACACATCACACATATAAGGTAAGAGTGTCAGTCCATGATAATGATCCATAAAATAACATTAATCATAAGCACTAATATACTGCATAGAATCATACACCACAAATCCAGATAAAGCATGAAATAACATCGCATGAAATCTGAATCAATATACAATAATGTTCTACCGAAGTCAATCAAAAACATACAAAAAGAGTATGATCAATGAGGGGTACTACATTTATTCCTATGTACTATGAGATACATCACGGCCATTTACCCTTGCATTATCGGTGAGATGGAATACTTACCATATCAACACTCTATCATTCCTATTTTTGGAGGTTCTTTTTTCAGCATCATAGCAGTCATTCTATGACAGTGTTTGCAACTTCTTCATGCTTCAATGTTTCTTCATGCTTGTCTTTTTGTTTCTCTTTTATAGAGGAGTTTTTTTCCCTTTTAGGGTTTTCTCCTTTGCTCTATTTCCAAGAAACTTGCATGTTTGTTCATGGGTACCTCATCAGGCTTTAGGCTGGAACCCATCATGCATTCATCTTTGTATGTTTTTTCCTATATCTTTGCCTCTCTCCTAGTTGTGCATTCAAGGGGGTGTTGGAATAAATAATTCATATATTAATTATTCACTTAATTACATTAATTCACTAAATAATCGATGCCTTAATTAGTAATTAATTATTGGTATTTATTAGTTCGTTAATTAATTAATTATGAATAATTAATTAATATTTATCTCCATGCATAATGCAAGCTATGTTTAGAATTTCGAGAGTTTCATGCATTATAAGGATGTCATATCCTTCATTGTAATTAAGCAATTTCAAAGCAATACATTCAATTATTGTTAATTGTCTTTAATTCTCTTTGTTGTTCAATTTTCTCTTTATGTGTGACAGGTATTCTTGCAGAAGATAATTGGGCTTGTGGGATTCACATTTCATGAATTCTAACAATTTATACAATGGGAAAGGTGACCCCCAAACTCATGTGAAAGCATTTCAAACATTGTGTAGTGACTTCTCCCATGATCAAATAATTATGGCAAAACTATTCACTCATACCCTTAAAGATAAGGCTTTTGTAATGGTATTGTCCTTGCCTCCTCGTCAATCAATTATTTTCAAAAATTGGGTAATGCATTTGTACAACATTTTCAAAAAAATATTAGTCCTCAAATTACTTTAACTGATTTTATGCATTGTAAGAAAGGAGTTAAAGAAAAAGTTACTAATTTCACTGGTAGATACAAACATTTGGATGCAGAAATTTTTGATCATGTGTTTGACGATGATGTTTAAACAATTTTCATTAATAATTTGTAAAAGAATATTAGAAACAAGTTTGTATTTTTTAATTTTCAATCTTTCACACATTTATGCATGGTACTTCATAATTACTAGCTTCAAGTGAGTCATTTTGAATCTTTTTTATCATTGGCTTTGGTTGATAAGCATGATAGTACTCAACATCAATTGTTTCAAAAGTTTCAAAAAAAAAACCCAGAGCTTCATCATGATCACCAACATTTCTTCCAATCATATTGATACATAAGTGGCTACCACAACTTCAATTGTGTCCTCTTTATCATCAATCTTTACACATACTAAATTTATACCTCTTTTTGAATCATTGCATGGTATCATGCTTAAGTTAATTAATGCTAATTTATGATGAAGCTTCCTCCCATCAAACCCATAGATACCTCTAATCCTTTGCTAGCTTCTTGTAGTGTCCTAAATTGTGCCTAGTGCATTTATGATACTTATGCATTGCACCCGATGCATTAATGGTAGGTCCATGATCAAAATTCCATCATTTTGACATCATGGGCTCTGAAGACAAAGTGCCCTCATTTTCCCTAAAACCCCATTTGGGCCTATCTTTGGTTGGATGGAAGCACACCACGTACACATCTATGCACTGCACTAGTGTCCCAAAGACTCATAGAATCTTGAATCTTGTAGTTCGTCAGATGCCTTCCGATGCATGTCCCTAGGCTCACTTTTGGTCGTAACGGTTCTCTGTGCCCCTTTCTAGATTTTAAAACCCTTCTTTGTCTATTTGAAAGGGTTCCACTCTCTGGATTTCTCTCTTTAGTATTTTTGACTCTACTCCTTGGCTCTCTTTGATCTCTAGATGCTCTCTTGAATGCTTTGAGAACACTATCAAGCTATCTCTATCTACAACTCTCTTGCAACTATCTTGCAACCATGAAACACGTATCTTGAGCTTCATCATGCTTGTATCTCGAAAAGGTGGGTTTGGCTACATGCCTTGTCTTCTCTTTATCTTTTATCTATCTTTTATCATTGCATGGAATTTGTTTATCATATCTCTAAGTGTATCTATTATCTAGGTGCATTTAGTTTATCAATCTATCATTTTATCTATTTTCAATAGGGGCTTGCTTCTATTAAGTAGAGAATTGTTTCTATTTGTATTTTATCATTTTTATCTTTTATCAAATCTATCTATCTGGTTGTCCATGCAAGTTGAAACACCAAAGTGAGGGTTTGACTGAGGCAAATCCCTATACAGTCCCAACATTTTCCCCCATCTTCATGTGTGTAAGTGGCAAATAGGTTTGGCACGGTTGAAGGGACTAACTCTGACCTTCCTATGAGTTTCTTTGTTTTTTGATCATTCAAACTACAGTGTGTCATGCTGGCGTTTGTGCATCACGCTAGCATCCAAAACCCGAAACCTTTTCGACTCTCTGGTATAACTTATTTTCAATCTTACATCTCCCTATTAATTCAAATTTCTATATTTCATCGTCTTTGTGTGTTAATAGTATTATTTAATTTCTCTATTAGTATAGTTTTAATTTTGTCATTATCCATTAGCTCACCCTTAGCGCCAATTTAAGTGAGGTAGTGGCAGATCGATTTTTCCTTTGAGATTCGTCATCTTAGAGGTAACAAATCCCCTCCTCCACACTTCAATTGATCCTAAAGCCTTTCTCCAATACTGTCATCAACCCAGCCATGATATTGAGAAGTGTTATAGGCTGAAGAATGTGATACAAGGCCTTATTGATTCCAACACTATAATTGTGGAGGGTATGAATGATAAAGGAAATAAATCCATAGCACCACCTAATCAAAACTTGCAAATCTTTACCAATACTTTGCGTTCTCATTCTACCAATCTTGTTGAGTCTAAACCTCAAACTAATTTAGCTCCAAATGAGATGTATTTAGAGGCTACCAACATTGTGAACCTTATCGAGCAATCCAATCCTAAACCTAAACCTTGCACTACCTTTGACTCAAGGGAAACTATTGATGCATCTGATGGTTCATTATACATTATTGTGAAAATTAAAGGAAAGCTCTCATGAGTAGTTCTCATAGTTCCAATATGTATGGTCAAAGTTATTACTGAAGAACATCTCTACATGCACTAACTCATTTAACTACAAAATCTAACAAAAATTTCTGACGAAAGATGCATAATTAGATGTTTCGTCGGATACCTGTGATATTTAATGTGGAATTTTCAATTTTTTTCAAATTTATGCCCGTCGTTTGGCGAAGTTTCGACAAAAATATTTTCATCAAAATTCCGACAAAAGTTCATCGAAATTTAGATGAATGTAAGTCAGAATTTGGATGAATGTTTTTTTAATAAATAAAAGTGAGCTCGGCGATTTATAAATGACTAATTTGATCATCAAATAAAATACACAACTAAACATTGCATTTATGCTTGGACAACAGTTATATGTATGTATGTATGTATGTATGTACACATATATATGTATATGTATACGTATACATATATAAGTGTATATATATATATACACACATTATATGTATATATATATATCTTGTATTTATATATATAAATATGTATTTATATATATATGTATTTATATATATATATATATATGTATATACATATGTATTTATATATGTATATATATATATACATATATATGTATCTATATATATGTATATATATACATATATATACATATATATATATATATATAAATACAAGATATATATATACATATAATGTACATATATATACATACATATATATATATATATACATATATATACATATACATATATATACATATACATAGATATACATATACATATATATACATATATATATATATATATACATATATATATAAATATACATATATATATTTATATTTATATATTTATTTATATTAATAAATATAACAATATATATTTTTATTTTTTATATATATTTATATTTTTTAATATAAATAAATATACATTTTTAATAAATATATATTATATTTATATATTTTTATATGTATATGTGTGTGTGTGTGTGTGTGTGTGTGTGTGTGTAAATATATATCTTTAACATAATATATATTTAAGTTACACCAAGTTATCGGTTCCTAATATCATGGTCCCACACTATGATGCTAGTCATAATTAATTATTTTAATTTCCATAAAAAACTTCTAGCCACAATCCTAATGGGTTGTGCAAAGATTCTCATCCATTAGATTATTTTAATCTCTACTATTGGATCTTAGGGCTTCAAAGGAAAACCCTAACATATGTTAAGATGGAAAGTAACCCTATTCTCTCATTTGAACATTTTCATAAGATTTTGAACCCTAAACTCCTCCATTGAAGCTATTGTTGTAGGTTTCTCAAAAGTGATTCATCAAACAATCTATGGAATCAAAGCTCTAATTTTTTTCTTATATTGTTTGCAGATTTGCAGGTTGGGAAGGAGTGGCGGCCATATGCATTTGTGGGAGATCAAAATATCCATTTTATTTGTTTTAGGTTTGCACCAATTTTATTTTAAGATTTTTTATCTTTCCCTCTTGTTTTCTCAAAACCCTAGATCTAATTTTTCTCTTATATTGTTTGCAGATATCTAGTTTGCGAAGGAGTGGTGGCCATATGCATTTTTTGGGAGATCATAATCTTCATTTTATTTGTTTTGGGTTTGCATCAATTTTATTTTGAGATTTTTTTTATTTCCCTCTTGTTTTCTCATTAAAACCCTAGATCTAATGTCATTTTTCTTTTGTTTGCAGGTGCAGATTCGGAAAAAATGGTGACCATTTGATACATAGAAAATTAAAATCTCCATTTTATTATTTGCAGAGATTTTTATTTTGATATTTATCATTTTTTTTTTTTATTATTTGGTTTTGGGGGGGCCACCCCCCCCGCCTCCCCCCCATGGACATGGTTGTGGGTTACCACAACCATGTCAGCCATAACTATGGAGGCCACAATTGTCCACAACTATGGGTCTCCACAGTCGTGGAGTTTCCATGGCCTGTGGCATCCATAGTCTTGGAACCTATAACTATGGGTCTCCACAGCCATGGAACCCACAGCTCGTGGTTTCCCATAGAGTCGTGGGTCTCCGCAGAAGTAAAAAGTATTTTTTTTTAATTAGAGTTTTTTTTAATTATGTATGTATGTATGTATGTATGTATGTATGTATGTATGTATGTATAACTATTAGTTTAATAACGAAGGTTAGTTTTGAAAAAGGTTTTATAGATGAATGAGATTTTTGTGAAGTTTTTTTTAGTGTTTTTTAAACTCTAAATTTAATAATAGTGGACATTTTAGTAACAATATTGCAATATTCAAAATTAAAATGAATTTAACCAACATTTCATATCTAGATGGCATCCAAACTTATGAATAATAGTCACTATCTCTTAACTGTTTTGATACAAATGACTAAATATACTACTGATAGACATAAATCAATTGGTATTTAAATGGCAATTAATGATTACACTAACTAAAAAAATGACTACCATAACTAAGTAAATGACTAGTTAACAAGAATCAATGACTAAATTAACCACTAAATATATTAGTATACTACCAATTTGATGACTAAAATATATTAGTTTTCGTCAATTTTCCGACAAAACCGGTTTGTTGCTTTTCCGACAAAATTTTTACGACGAAATTTGTAAGGGTGTTTCATCGGTTATACGACAAAAGTTTGTCGATATTTCAACAAACATTCATCGAAAATTGGTGCCAAATACAGTACTAACACTTGACAATTTTATCAAGATACTTATGGAAAATTTAATATTATAATTAAGGTGCATGATGGCTTCACTTGTCACACTATAGGTTCCATCACTCTTCCCATTGAGGTTAGCACTAAGTTCTTAGATGTTACCTTTACTATTATCCCTACATCCAACCAATTTCATGTGAAGTTGGGGCATCCTTGGCTCCATTCCATGAAAACTATCCCTTCTACAATCCATGAATGTTTGAAGTTCTCTCATGATGGGTGTATTATCATGATCAATTATAGTCTTTATAAGCCCTTGGTGAGTCATAAGATACTTCACCATAGATTTATTTTGGCCTCAAAAACCTAAACCTTTGCAACCACATAAAGATATCCTATTATTATCTTATCAAAACTTTAAACATGAAAGGATATCGGTCCTAAGTAAACCTAAGGATCCTTCACCCATGAATGTTCTTCCTCCTAATCGTATACATGGACTTATTCATATGCCTTCAATTCCTCCCATATATGTTTTGGTCCCACCTCCTACATCCTATATAGGAAAGCACCTAGCATCTTGCATCTCTCAACCTAGTGAGGTTTCTTTCACTCCTTGATACATCCATAACCGGTAAACCCTCAAAAGAGAATTGGTCAGCTTATGCAGCAAGAGTAAAACATCAACAACAAAAAAAACATAAATAGATTACAGAAACAGACCATATTATTATCTTAGAACCTCCGACAACCAACTGGTTATTATCATACAGTCATCATAGAACATCCGATAGTCAACCAGTTACATGCAGGCTACAAGCTAGATACAATCCATCTGGAACTCTTAGAGTCAACCGGATCACTAATCATGAATCTAAATCCTTATTCCAATTTCTACTTCCTCTATCTTACAAATGATTACATAATACCATATATACCCTCAAGAATATATCTGGGTCGGCCACAAAAGATTACATTTACCAATGCAGGAAAATAAAACGTGTAACTAGGTCGTCCCTAAGAATGAAAGAAATTCCTCTAGAAAATAACAACCAAGAAGTGTGGATCAGCAGGAAGGTCAGAAACGCGCCAAAGAACATGGGAAAAGACCCCAAATAGATCCACATGCCAAGAAATGACTCTGAAAATGAAGTAAAACCAACCTGTAAGCTCAAGAACTGTCCCAGAACCCAGAAACAGTCAAACCGGGAGCGATAACTAGCTGAAAAATAATCCAAATGGACTGAAAATCTGGAATTAAGCACATGAACCATCTTGGAAACTGAAAAAATAGGATCTTCAATGAAAATCAAGCAACTACCGGCATCTATCGGCAGGAACACATAAAACTACACACTGAACAGATTAAGAACTAAACTGAAAGGAAATATTTTTGGTTGATGCAAGATTTCTCATAGACCAGGGATGCTTCTGCATCAGACACCCTAGGTAGAACAAGATGTACCATGAGAGGCAACTCATGAACATTGAAAAGGATTCAGGATAAAGACCCCATGCTCATTTCTAATCCAAACATCTTCCTTATTTGCAAACCTCTTCTTTGCCTTCTCTGAGACCTCAACCTTTTTGTCTAACCCCTGAATCTCTTTGTTTCTCTTCCTTTGCTTCAGATCTCCACATTGTCTCTTCTCACTGCTCTCTCTCTTCTGCAATTTGATTTGTTTTTGCCACAAGACTTCATCTAGTTTGTCACCATAAGCTTTATGTCATCTGGTTCTATCTGTCCATTAGGCTTATTTATCAGATCCTTCTGTAAACTCATGCCACCTTCCGGTATAACCTTTGCAACTGATTTCTCGGTACTGCCACTTCTCTCATGATTCAGGTTCTTCACCTCCTTCTCTTTCTCCTTCAAAGAGGTCAATATGAACTTCTACCCATCTTTCTCAATAGTGATTAAGTTTCTTCTACAGTCATAAATACGTCCTCTATCAAACTACCAAGGTCTTCCCAACAATAAATGACAAACACCCATAGATATAACTGTTGGTATTATGGATGTGTTGCATTTAGTTTTGTCATTGATGTCAACACTTATCCTTTTGGAGATCTACATTGTTGATTTAGCATTATGGTTATATTGGTCTACTGTTGAACCAACACATTGTGTTCACCGGCAAGGTCAGTGACTTATGCATAGTCACCGGTATATGCTCACCGACAAGTTATATGGTTCACCAACACTAATGATGACTTGTTATCATCTGGAGATCACTTGATTATGTTGAAGACATGGTTTGGATACTTGGTTTTGGTGTTTTGGTTATTGGTCTAATCGGGTTGACATATTTGTTGTTACTGGCAAATTGATCTAGGTTATGGACCGGTATGCGTTATCTATTCCAGATCAGCACGACACGTTATGGAGATGATTTATTGATTATATATTGTTATAAATGTATTGATACGACATGGTGCATAGCATCAAGACTTATTTGTAATTGATTTGATTGTAATATTCTTAGTGAGCCAACCTACACATTTGGTCTTAGGTTTTGTATATATGTAAGATCCCATTTGTGAGATGATAGACATGATATGGTTATGGTATGGTATTGTAACATGGTATGTGCAAATGTTGAAGATCATATGAGCAAACTATAGAGAAGGTTCAAGGAAGGTTTTGAAGGTGTTTATCAGAGCTTAACCAGTACTGAATCCAACATTGGAGATGTTATTTTGAGCAGTACATTATTCTAGGATTTAACCATCCTACTGTAGTCAACGTGACTCCCATTTGAGTAGTGTGCTCTAGGCGGTTGGCCTTTTTGCATGTGTAGACCCCATTTTTATATAGGTACTATCTGTAGTAGTATCATCTAATTGTGGGTAAGGTTTCCCACCATGGTTTTTCCCTTTACAGGGTTTCCACATCAAAATCTCTGTGTTATGTGTTGTGGATGTTGTTTCTCTTTTTGTTTCATGCATTGAGTTTCACTGGTATTAATATTAATTGCTAATCTGTTAACCGACAATAATTTTAGTTTACCGGTATTAACTATCAAGTTTGATTAAGTTACAATTGGGTTGAAATTCATTGACAACTTATTCATCCCCCCTTCTTAGTTTCCCTTCCGGTTCCTAACAATTGCTATTAGAGCTTAGTCCTCTTTTTCGCAGAAGCCTTACAACTTGAGGAGATCCTATGGCAACAAACATTTATAGGAAGGACAGTCCTAAACTTGATGGAACTAACTATGGTATATGGAAGATCAGAATGGAGACACATCTGAATTGCATTGGAAGAGACATATGGGAAGTTACAAAGAATAGCTATGTTGGTCCTACTTCGAATCAACCTAATCCACCAACATTGGGTAAAGATCAAGAAAATGATTGCAAAGCAAGAGAAGCACTTTTGAGCGCATTATCAGATTAGCAAATCATGGGATTATCAAATCGATCTACTTCTAAAGCTATTTGGGATAAATTGGAAATATTGAATGAAGGAGATACCATTGTCAAAATTGCAAAATTGGAATGTTACCGGGTCAGGTATGAAAATTTGAAAATGGAAGAAGATGAAAGAATTTCTGCTTTTATGGAAAGAGTTAATGAAATTGTTTTAGGAATACAATGTTGTGGAGAATCCTTAAGTGAAGATGAAATTGTTTCTAAAGTTTTATGAGCTTTGCCATTGGCATACAAAATGAAAGTAGTTGTTATTAATGAGTTGAGAACAATGCCTAATACATTAGTATCTAGAGATACCTTGGTTGGAAAACTTTCAGCATTTGAGCTTGAGGAATTTGGTCCTATTGCTACAATTAAGATAGATTTAGCCTTTAGAGCATCATCATCTGCAGAATCATCATCATCATCTAACAAATCTGATTGGAAAGCACTTTATGAAAAAGAACTTGAAGATATCAGGAGGGAAAATGAAGAACTGGAAGAACCTGAAGCACTATTTGAAAGGAAAATGCCTAAAGGTCTAGTTGGAAGTAAGTATGAAGGTAAAGCACTGTTTAAGTGTTCTAATTGCAATAAAATTGGTCATATAGCATCTAGATGTCCTGATAGACATGCAAGATTGAGAGAGGAAGCTAAAAGAACATATTAGAGATACAGAGATACAGGTGATTCTAATGAAGAACCAGTAGACAATGGATGGGCATTTATTGCAATAAAAGATCAACCGACACCTACTGTTCCACCAGTAGAGCAGGCCCTGGCAACTAAAATTGAAGAAAAAGATGAATGGATCATTGATAGTGGATGTTCACATCATATGACTGGTGATAAGAGTAAATTCTTATGTTTTCAAGAATACAATGGAGGTCTAGTAAGATTTGGCAATGATAAAGATTGTTTAATCAAAGGAAAAGGCACTATATCTTTGGATGGTAAGCACAATACTGACAATGTTTATTATGTTAAAGGTTTGAAGCATAATCTTTTGAGTGTTGGTCAATTAGTTGAAAAGGGATTTCAGTTACAATTCAAGAATGGTAAATGCAAAATCATGAACAGAACTGAATTGGTGATTGCAACCGGTAATTAGACTAAAGGTAATATCTTTCATTTGAACAATAGTGATAAGACATGTTTGATTGCACATATTGATGAAAGTTGGTTATGGAATAAGAGACTTTGTCATGTAAATTTTGATTGCATTGTAAAGATCAGTTCAACTAAGGCAGTAAGGGATCTACCTAAGATTGTCAAACCTCATAATCCAGTATGTAAGGAATGTCAAATAGGAAAGCAAGTTAGAACAACCTTTAAGAGTATTTCTGAGAAATCCAATAGTGTTCTTGATTTAATTCATACTGACTTGTGTGTTCCGGCAAGAACAAGAAGTCTACAGGGAGATAGATATTTTATGCTAATTATTGATGATTATTTTAGAATGTGTTGGGTTACTTTTCTCAGGGAGAAATCATAAGCTTTTGGAAAATTTAAGTTATACAAGGCAATGGTAGAGAATGAAACCAATAAGAAAATAAAATGTTTGAGATCTGATCAAGGAGGAGAATTTACATCTAAGGAATTTAATACATTATGTGAAGTGAATGGAATCAAAAGACAACTTTCAGCACCTCGGACACATCAGTAGAATGGAATTGTGCAAAGGAAGAACATAACTATTCCTGAAGCGGCTAGAAGCATGATATTGGAAGCAAATCTACCTCATGTGTACTGGAAAGAAGCATTGAATACAATGGTTTACACTTTCAACAGAGTTCACATCAAAGGTGAAACCAGTAAGACCCCTTATGAGCTATGGTTTGGTAATACTCCTACTCTTAAATACTTCAAAATATTTGGAACCAAATGCTATATTAGGAGAGATGAGTATGTTGGTAAATTTGATCCTAGAAGTGACGAAGGAATATTTCTTGGTTATTCATCTAAGAGCAAGGCATATAGATGTTTTAATAAAAGATTGCAGAAGATCATTGAAAGTGCTAATGTGAAGATAGATGAACACTTTAGAGAAATTCAAGGTCTGTAGATTCTGAACCAACATTTGAGATGATCATAAATGAACCAATACAGAGTGCACCGGTACAGAATGTGGATCCAGTCACACCGGCAACATCAGAGAATTCCATAGTGACTAAAGAACAACAACGTGTGAATAAACCCAGGTATCTAAGACTAAATCACTCAGAAAATCAGATAATTGGGAATAAGTATCAAGGTGTTATGACTAGAAGAAGACTGGCAAATGAAGAGGTATGCTTAATTTCTCAAATTGAACCAGCATCTTTTATTGAAGCATGTCAAGATGAACATTGGATAAAAGAAATGGAAGATGAATTAGAACAAATTGAAAAGAACAATACATTGACATTAGTTCCCCGACCTAAAGACAAAAATGTAATTGGAACTAAGTGGGTATTCAGAAATAAACTTAACGAAGATGGTAAGGTAATCAAGAACAAAGCGAGATTATTTTGTAAAGGTTACTTGCAGAAGGAGGGAATTGATTATAATGAAACCTTTGCACCGGTAGCTAGAATTGAGGCAGCTATATTATTTCTTGCATTTGCAGCTCATAAGAACTATAAAGTATATCAGATGGATGTAAAATGTGCATTTCTGAATGGTGATCTTGAAGAGGAAGTTTACATTGAACAACTTGATGGATTTTCATTGACAAATGTTAAAGATATGGTTTGCAGATTAAGGAAAGCTCTGTATGGATTGAAGCAAGCTCCTAGAGCTTGGTATGCTAGATTGGACAAATATCTTTTGAAGCTTGGTTACACTAAACTGACAGCAACTTATATTTCAAAGTGACTAATGATGACATCTTGGTTATTGAAGTTTTTGTTGATGATATCATTTTTGGAGGAGAAGATGGATTGTGTAAAGACTTTGCTAACAAGATGCAGGAAGAATTTGAAATGTCTATGATTGGAGAGATAAAATTCTTTTTAGGATTGCAGATTTCACAAACTAATAGAGGAATATTCATATGTCAAACAAAATACTTGAAGGAACTATTGAAGAAATTTGGTATGGAAAACTCTAAACCGGTAAGTAGTCCTATGACTACAACTGATAAATTGGCATTGAAGGATGATCCAGCTCTTATTAATCTGACAAGATACAAATCTATGATTGGAGGTTTATTGTATTTGATACAAACTTGACCTAATATAATGAATGCAGTATGTATTGTTTCAAGATTTCAGAGTAATCCTAAATAAAATCATGAATCAATAGTAAAAAGGATTTTCTGGTATCTACAAGGCACAACAAATCTTGGTTTATGGTATCCTAAAGATGAAAATTTTAATTTATGTGCATACATTGATGCAAATTGGCTAGGAGATGTAGATGACAAAAAG
Organism: Cryptomeria japonica; assembly: GCF_030272615.1. Lineage (NCBI taxonomy): Eukaryota > Viridiplantae > Streptophyta > Pinopsida > Cupressales > Cupressaceae > Cryptomeria > Cryptomeria japonica. The sequence continues at coordinate 390,303,470 of NC_081405.1, forward strand.
AGTACCACTGGCGGTGCATTCTTTCTTGGTAGCAGATTGATTTCATGGATAAGCAAGAAGCAGAGTTGTACATCATTATCAACAATAGAATTAGAATATGTTGCAGCAGCAATTAATTATACTCAAGTATTATGGATTAAGAAAATTTTGAAGCACATAAAGGTAAAATGCAAAGAACCTATAATCATTTTTTGTGATAATTCAACAGCAATTGATATATCAAAGAATCTGATATTTCACTCTAAGACTAAGCATGTTTCTATCATATTTAATTTTTGGAAAGAGAATGTTGAAGCAAAAGAAGTAAGATTGGTTTATGTGAATACTAAAGAGTAGATTGCTATCTTTACAAAACCTTTTGCCTAAGGAAACTTTTGAATATTTTAGAGAGTAGCTTGGGGTAATACTCTCACCAGTAGAGAGTTAGACAATTGAAGTTTGGCATCAAACCAGGAGAAACTAACAAAGAAATCTTTTTCCGGCTTTGATGGAGGAGAGCTACTTCTCAGGGGGAGTAGTTGGTTGTACGTTCTGGTATTTTATTTATTGCTTTGGGATTTGATGTCAAAGGGTGAGAGAGATCTATGGAAAAACATTATTCTTTTGGAGACATTATTCATTGGGGAGAGATATATACTCTTTGTATTTTGATTTTTGACTTCTGGTATTGATCTATTCTAGAGATTGTTGGTTTTTGGTTTTTGGCATTTTACCTTGGCACTTAGATGTTTTTCCATCTAGTGTTGCCATCAATGCCAAAGGGGGAGATTGTTGGTATTATGGATGTGTTGCATTAGTTTTTTCATTGATGTCAACACTTATCCTTTTGGAGATCTACATTGTTGATTTAGCATTATGGTTATATTGGTCTACTGTTGAACCAACACATTGTGTTCACTGGCAAGGTCAGTGACTTATGCATAGTCACGGATATATGCTCACCGATAGGTTATATGATTCACCGACACTAATGATGACTTTTTATCATCTAGAGATCACTTGATTATGTCGAAGACATGGTTTGGATACTTGGTTTTGTTGTTTTAGTTATTGGTCTAACTAGGTTGACATATTTTTTGTTACCGACAGATTGGTCTAGGTTATGGACCGGTGTGCGTTATCTATTCCAGATCAACACGACATGTTATGGAGATGATTTATTGATTAGATATTATTGTAAATGTATTGAGCCAACATGATTCATCGCATCAAGACTTATTTGTAATTGATTTGATTGTAATATTCTTAGTGAGCTGACCTACACATTTGGTCTTAGGTTTTGTATATATGTAAGATCTCATTTGTGAGATGATAGACAAGATATGGTTATGGTATGGTATTGTAACATGGTATGTGTGAATATTGATGATCATATGAGCAGACCATAGAGAAGGTTCAAGGAAGGTTTTGAAGGTGTTTATCAGAACTTAACCGGTACTGAATCCAGCATTGGAGATGCTATTTTGAGCAGTACATTATTATAGGATTTAACCATCCTACTATAGTCATTGCGACTCCCATTTGAGCAGTTGGCCTTTTTGCATGTGTAAACCCCATTTGTATACACATACTATCTGCAGTAGTATCATTTGATTGTGGGTAAGGTTTCCCACCATGGCTTTTCCTCTTACAGGGTTTCCACGTCAAAATCTTTGTGTTATGTGTTGTGGAAGTTGTTTCTCTTTCTGTTTCAAGCATTAAGTTTCACCGGTATTAATATTAACTGCTAATCTGTTAACTGGTAATAAGTTTAGTTTGCCGGTATTAACTATCAAGTTTGATTAAGTTACAATTGGGTTGAAATTCATTGACAACTTATTCACACCCCCCCCCTCTCAGTTACCCTTCTGATTCCTAACAACAACATCACATAAGACGTCATCCCAAAAAGGCCCAATATTAAAATTCACCAAGCACTTCTCCTTTACTTCTAACTTTTGATCATCTTGTAACCAACTTACCTTGTAAGGACAAGGGTGCTCAAGAATCTTCAATCCAAGTTCACTATCATCTCCTCATATACCAAATTATCAGTACTTCCACTATCCACAATAACCTTGCAACACTTACCACCTAATTTTCACACAGTCCAGAAAAGACTTTCTCTGAGTAGGTCTAGTATCTTCACTATTCTTCTCCATCACGACTCTTTTGAACAGAAGGGATTCTCCTTGCTCTAGTGCACAGTCAGTTCCGATAACATCTCCTTCCGATTCCTCATTTTCCACACAACTTCTTGCCATTCCCTACTTACATTCATAAAATCTATGTCTGGTTTCTCCACACTTGAAACATTTGCCAAGAAATTCTTTGTTGGTACTGCAACTGCATTTTCTCTATGTTTTATGTTCTGGTTCTTTAATCCACTTAGGTTTTGATTTTTCTTCAACATTCTTCTTCTCTGTACTCATCTTCCCCTTGAATCTCTCCTTCTGTCTAGGGTTATTTGGTTGTCTTCTTCTCACCTTCCCCTCAGCCTTCAAAGCATACTGGTAAGCTTCTTCAACTGTGGAAACCCTCAACATACTCATCTCATCCTAAATATTAAATGTAGGTCCATTTAAGTACCTCACCACCTTTTCTCTATCCATCTCTCTATGTATAGATCTAATCATCACCTTGTATAATTCCTCAGTGTACTCTTTCACAATCATGTTTCTCTATTTCAAGTTTTGCAACTTCTTGAACAATTCCAACTCATAGTCTCTCGGTATGAACTTGGCCTTCAATCTTGCAACCATCTATCTCCACCGAGTGATCTTCATTTCACCATTCTCCACTCTGTCTCTCTGCAATTCTTTCCACCATAAGGCAGCATGCCCTTTCAACTTAGTATGTGCCAACCGGACTCTCTGCGGGTCCTTGACATCCTCAAAATCAAAGTAATCCTCCAACTGTCTAATCTAATCAATGAGATCCTCTGGGTTTAGTGTTCCGAAAAAGTTTGTAACCTTCACTTTATTAACTTTACTCGCTTGTGCCACTGCTCTCAGGAAGCTTTCCTCTCTTTTGTCTTCCAATCCTTCAGCCTCTTCTGCCTCAAGCTCTTCCCCAACTTCTTCATATTCATCCTTGGACTTTGGATTCCTCCACAAACCATCCAATACATTTTGGATCTCATTCCTCATCTCATTCTTGAAATCCTCCATCATTTGTTCTACCCTTTGGGGGTTCGTCCTTCTAGGCAACATCTCCTCTTTTGTCCCGATGAATTGCCTCAACTTGGCAATCTGACTACCAATTCCAATTGCCTCTCACTTAGTGATCTATTGAACAATATGTAGCCTGCCTCCAATCAGTGATATATCCACCCAAAGGAATGCCTCAAGGTTCACAAACAACTCTTCCATCAACCGGCTCATAACTAGCTCTAATACCAATTGATGCAGCCATAACCAATAAACCCTCAAAAGAGAACTGTCTAACTTATGCAGTAATAGTAATACAACAAAAGCAACAATAAAACATAGAAAGATTACAAAAAAAGATCATATTATTATCTTAGAACCTCCGGCAACCAACTGGTTATCATCATACAGTCATCATAGAACATCCGGTAGTCAACCTGTTACATGCATACTACAAGCCAGATATAATCAATCTGGAACTCTCATAGTCAACCAAATCACTAATCATGAATCTAAATCCCTATTATAATTTCTACTTCCTCTTTCTTACAAATGATTACATAATATCGTATATATACCCTCCAGAACATATTCGGGTCAGCCACAAAAGATTACATTTACCAATGCAGGAAAATGAAATGTGTAACTAGGTCGACCCTAAGAATGAAAGAAATTCCTCTAGAAAATAACAACCAAGAAGTGTGGATCAAAAGGAAGGTTGGCTACACACCAAAGAACATCAGACGAGACCCCAAATAGATCCACCCACGAAGAAACTGCTCCAGAAATGAAGGAAAACCCTGGTAAGCTCAAGAACTATCCCGGAACCTAGAAATAGTCAAACTCGAAGCGATAACTAGCTAGAAAAGAATCCAAATGGACTGAAAATATGGAATTAAGCACATGCACCAGCCTAGAAACCAAAAATAGGATCTGCAATGAAAAGAAAGCAACTACTGGCACCTACCGGCAGGAACAGAGAAAACTGCACACTGAACACAACAAGAACTTAACTGAAAGGAAATATTTTTGGTTAATGCAAGATTGCTCATAGACTGGGGATGCTCCTGCATCACTCCTCCCCCTACAAGGGAATAAAATAAGCCTATGTTGATTGATCACCAACTTTTGTAAGTCTTGAATCAAACCAAGAGATGTTGTAGAGCTAGAGAATGATAATGAAGACGTCATGCCAAGGTTGATGAAATTTCTTCTCAAATATTTTCCTCCCCTAAGATGCCAAATGTTGACTTGATCCAATTTGTCTAACCTTATCCTAGCCTAAGAGAGGAATTTCATCTTAATCAATCAACTCAAAATTTAAAATTATCAAAAAAAATGATGATTCATTTCATGTGCACATTAAATTTCCTATTATGATTAGTTTTGAGGATGATGATAATAATGTCATTGATTCTAACAATGTGGATACTAATAATTTTGATAATATGTATGATAATATTAAGATCAACCATGATCTATCTTCATATTTTCAAAAGCATTAATCCTAGCTCTTAGTGACAAACAAAGTGACTCATAACTAGCACATGGTCCTTGTTTGTAACTGTTTGTAGCTCCACATACCATTCTTATTGTAGCTCCTCTTTCATATTTTCCACCATCCCTAAATGGTATTGAGGTAGATTGGGAGGCGGATGACTTACTAGACTAGCCTCAATTATGCAATGGATTCTCTTTTTTGTGTTTTCTTGCATGTAATGTGTTTCCCATGTGATGTGTTGCTTGACATGTATTTGTGTTATGTTAGGTTCTCTTTGGATTACCCTTGTTCCTCCATTGGTGCAAGGTTTTTAAGAGGCAGAAAATGTTGTTTCATTTCTCTATTTGTATCTCAATTCTTCCATATGTCATATTCATGTTATGTTGTAAATGTGCTATTCTTGTAAATGTGCCTTTGTGTTGTATACTCAGGGTGGATGCAAAGCATTGAGACATCTCTTTTTGGTCTCTTCCATATTGATCAAAAAATACTTTCGTAGTTCATCTTATGTACTCTTCTTCCATTGTGTTCATAGTTCCACTACCTTTGGGGGATGAGCTCAATTCAATGAAATTATACTTGATATACATTATTTATCAAATGCACATATTGACCCCAATTAGTGGATCCCTTGGGTTCTCTCTCTTTGTCATGTGTTTCATTGCCCTTTATTTTCCTGGCTTGCGAGCATATCATTGTAGCAACATGATTTTCTTTTAAATGCATGTATGCTACCTTAAAGCAATTACTTCCAGTAAGGCATATGTAATCACTTTAATGTGGGGGTGCAAACACTTTTCTCTTTGTTACACTTTATGCACACACCATAAAGTTTGGTTTTACACTTTTTTCACACACCATGACATGTCAATTGATCATTATTCATATTACTTTACAAACTAAGCCTTTTGCTTTGTAATATTTTTCACTAATTTTTTAATTCAAAGTCTCTCTCAGCATGACTCATAGTAAGCAAAAACATTACTAGGCCAAATAATTCATATTCTCTCTCCCTTCTCTTCATGTGTTGCTCCTTTTGTATTGATATTAGATTGATATGACCCTAAGTCCCTGGCGGCTTGGTGTGTCTTGCCTCTTTAATATCTAGATGAAATTTTTTCAATATTATTCTATACTTTACCAAGAGTATGAGGGTAGGCGCATACTCTTGCTAAAGTGAGGGATAAATGTAGCAACGTAAATTGTATCCCTATATAATTTTCATCATCACTTAGGCCTCACTTTGGTGTTCAGGACTTCCATGTTTTCATCATGTTTGATTCTACTCACACCGGCTTCAAATTGCAATCTTCACCTAGCATCTAGTTTGTGGAACTTTGTTCAGCCCTGATAAGTTGGACAAAGGCACCCGAGGTGCCCATATCCTTGGAAAATGGTATCCCAGGTGCCCTTGTCCTTCTTAAAGGAGCCCAATTTTGGTCTTGAGAATGGTCATGAAATTTGGACAAGAATACCCTTCCCATATCAGCCTGTCTTGAAATTTCAAATAGGTTTGGAGAGGAGAGGTATACAAGTAAGCATTACCTTCTCATTTGAACAGATATCTCCATAAGTTTTTCAATTGAATTACTCAAGATGAAAAATTAATTCAAGTGATAAAACAATTAAGCATTTTCAAGACATTCAAGGAGAGTTAAAGTACTCAAGTTTCAAGCATTCAAGATGGCATCCGTGATCAATATTCTATGAAGACATACTACATCCTACATGACAACATCAACCTTGACATGAAGATTTCCAATCAAGATTCATCAAGGTATCACGTTCTAATATTCAAAATTTTAATTTAGATCTAGCCTCTTCCCTCAAAAGTCATGCTTTACATTTTTATTTTATTTTAATTTCAATATCAGTTATAGGGTTAATTCCAAACCTGGGGTTTGACTTAGGAAAACCCTATCCCCAACATCTTTCTCTCCTTTGTATGTGCAGGTTACAAGTTATGAAGTTATAATTAAACAATTGGACAAAGTAGACAAAGATGACCAGATCCAGCTTTTACAGATACAAAAAGTGGAGGATAGAGTCACCCCACACATCTATGTCTAGAAATTTTTTATGAAACTTATGGGGTAGATTCTAAGCATTATTTAGGTTCTAGAAAAATTACTTTCATCTACATACTAAATTTGTAGGAAAAGGTTCCTCAAAGCATCATTGTCCCACATTTTCAAGCCCAGATTCCAGTCATAGGTTCTACCCATCTCCCTCATTCTAGATTTGTGTTTACAATTGCATATCAAATATGAAGTTATTTGATCATGACAATTTATGTAAATTTTTTATCTTTAGCCCTATATCTAGAATTCTATTTACATCTTTGCACTATCCATTCCAACAAAAGCAAAAGAGGAGTGAAATCCAATTAGCATTTAGCCATTTTTCACACAATTGAGGTTGAATCTATTGATTTCATCTCATCTCCCTAATGTAATCATTGTGAAGTAGGTCTAGTTCCTAGTTTGCATGCATAAAATTAAGAACACCTACTTCACCATAATATATTTTGGCTTCTCTACATGATGTAATGTTTACTTTGCCAGAAAACTAGGAAATAAGCTTGTGGCTTATTTCAATAGGCACTAGAAGTTAGTGATTTCTCTGAACTAGTTGAACCTTCAACTTGTTCCTAGTAGAGGGAAAATATTTTATTGGCCATAACTTAGTCAATTTCGCTCTAATTTTCATCAAAATGAAATTACAAATACCCATTTGGGTCTTCTACAAGATGGGGCTTGTTGGTTTCCAAATAAATAGATTACAAAACCCTAAGAGTATGCCAATCTCTATAATCACTTTGTGCAAATGATGGCCAATGAACAAGGATCAACCTTGAGGAGGATTGATTTCTCCTGCACTTCTGATTCTCCTACACAAAGGTGGGTGTACCTTTTAATATATTTAAGCAGATTATAATTTTGATTCACTTTGTCTCCTTTTGTTCTATACCTCGCTGGCATAAGGTGAGAAATGTGATACTAAATTAAAACCTTACTCCTACACCTACAACTAAAAATAAAATGTATAATTATTTAATTGATTTTGAAATAAAATTTGGTCAGTGTCTTATCATGGGCCACAGAGTCAATTTTGAAATTATTTATGTTCTTCCAATGGTTTGAATTCAAGTTATTCGACACTTTAAATTATCTATGCCTTGCATAAATTTGCATCAAATATTCACCACAAAATTCTTATCATTAATCCTAATTTATCTTTTACATTCACTATAATAGATTGAAAAGAATTTAATTCCTCCTTAAGGAAACCCACACAAAATATTACACGAAATTAAAGATGCCACAACAAATAAGAGATATCCTTAATAACCTGATTCATATGAACATGAAGATTACAATTTGGACATAATTCAATGATGTTCTCCTCATTATATCAATGAACAACTGAATCATTTTCCAAACATGAAGTTTCTGCACATTCTTTGTTGAAAACCATAGGAAAGTATAAGGCAATGACAAAATAAAAATATATTATATTGTTGGTATTTTGAGTTTGTTGGTATTTTGCATAAAGATTCCATTAATGATATGTTGTCATTGATGTCAATTGAACCAGTAATGGTATTCATATTATTGCCGATATTGTTGTTTTTGATATTGGCTAGTAACCGGTAAGGAGAGCTTTGTGGAAGATGTTGTAAACTGGTATGTTAAGTTTGTGAGTTGAACCAGTGAACCGGTGTAAAGGGTTAAACCTTTCTATGTAATATAACCGGTAAACCCTATCAACTATTAAACACTAACCGATCAAGTTTGATGGTTTATTATCTGATAAGGGGTAATGATGGAGACACGTGTGATCATTGAATGAGGATATGTTCAAATTGTTTTGGCGTGTTTGTTTTTTGTCTAGGGAAGGAGAAAAGTTGATTGCATCTAATGCACAATGCGTGATGAGTTACAAAGTCTAATGAAGTGGTGATCATGGAGCAGTTGGAATTTTATTGAAGAATGTGAAGAGATTGTCATGATTTCTAATGGTCAAGATTATACCGACTTGTTTGTAATCTCGATGATGAGAATTAGGTTTTTGTTGTGTTACCAACCTAATTGATTTCTATTTAAGGTCGATGAAGTTGTTTGAAAAGGTTGTTGGCAAGATTGATGAAAACCTGTTGAGTGTGTAGTTGCCTAACCAGTGAATGGATGTGCACTTTGAGTGAATGCAGATTGAAGCTTAGAAGGATCTGATCAAGAAAATGTAGTGCTACTCAGACAGATCAAGAAAACCTATTGTTTTCTAACAATTACAGTAGAAGTGAAATCCCTTGACCGGGTAAGATCTAACAAGCTTGGTTACTCATTAAATCCTCTAACAAGGTTGTCCATTAGTTTGGATTCTTAAATCCTCCAGTGAGGTTACTCCTAACAAGGTATTGTGCTTTTAATCAAGGCATATTTGTAAATCCCTTAATCGAGTGATTCCTAACTGGAGTTAGTTCTTAACAAGACTTATTATAAAGCTTTAATAGGCTTGGCTCCTAACAGGGCGAACTTCAGAAGAGTTTAGATAGCTATCCTTATGAGTATCATCTCACCATGGTTTTTACCTTTTTGGGTTTTCCACGTATAAACATTTGTGTCAAGTGGTGAATTCTTTTGTGCTTGTGATCTTATTTGTTGATATGGTTAATTTTTGATAAGGCATGTTATGTAGAAGCATTAAGAGATGGACGCTCTCAGTGTTCTACTGGATACTTATTCTTTCATCATACCATCATTATATATGTTCTCCCATTCTTCTTCCCAAAATCTCTCAGCCTTGGTTTCCTTCTTATAAATGAAGGAAGTGACACGCTTCAAGCCATGAATTTTGAAAAGATATAATTATTTATTTAATTTTTTGTTACAACTTTTAATCTTTTATTTGCATTAATTATCATAATGCACATTACTTTTTATCAAAACAATATTTTTCCTTCACATAAAAGTTCCCCTCTTGACTTTAATCTTCGTTTTCACTCATATTTCTATAAAAACATATTCACCTCGCTGTTATATTTTTTTGCACCCTGAGTGAAAATAATTTATCTTTGTCTATTATTCATTTAATATTCAATCATCTTTCCCTTTCTTGCATATGTAAACAAATTTTACCTCTTTTCATATCATATTCATCTGGAGAATAACCTAATCCCTTGCCTTGTGAAATCATTGCCCATACAACTTTCATTCTTAATGCTATACCCATTTTGTAACTTTTGAAAAAATATTTCACACTGAGTAAAATCATTTTAAGAGAAAAGAAATTAACTCTAATACATAAATTATTTATTCCTGCAAAGATATATCTCCAAATTATACCTATATGTAAAGGAAATTTTCAAATACATTATTGCATCATTTTACTTCAAGTATTTTTGTCTTTCATTAATTTGTTTATAACTTAAACTTCACCGCACCCATCCACTTCTTTAGATGTACTTCTACAACACTTTTAGCTATAACATCTGGTAAATGTTCTTTATTTTCAATGGATACTCATACCTGATCCAAATCTCTTATCTTGTACACACAGGCCAGAAGAATACTAGCAAAGTTCATTGATTTTGGCTTTATGCTTGTCAATTGCATTCACATGAAAATTTATGAAACTTCTTTAATGAATTTATTTTGTGCATATTCTGGAAACATTTCATTTCATTATATTCCTTGAGAAGGCATTTATTTTAGGTATTATATCAACAAAACATGTGTATTTGAGTATGCATTCACATTTTGCATTCCCATGATCTTGAAATCACAACATTTCATGAGACATCTCTATGAAGCATACCATCAACAATTTGAATATATTTTCTATGACTCCATTTATTGCATGCACATCTATCATGGCATATGCAGTCATCATTTGATACAAATCACTTATGTTTTGATGGGTGCCCATACCATATTTTGGGACTCTCATTTTGATACAGGTAGAGAGGATGTCCGGAGAGATTGAGGTTCTTTGGCTTCACACCTACAGGTGCATTTGTTGACATTTTTTGTTGCCTTTTCTGAAATCATTTGTTGTAGATTGCACTTCATGATACAACATCTCTATCAAATAGTTGTCTATTTTCCAGTGCTTAGAAATCTAAATCCTTTCAATAAATTTAACTTGTGTATACTGTTGAAATCAGGGAACAATGAGAGGGGGTGAATCAATGTTATACCAATTATTAAATTTTCTAACTTAACCTTAAACCACTGGAAGCATAACCATGAAATTGAAATGCAGAAACACAAAACAATCAACCACAAAATTATAACATCTAGATTTTTATGTGGAAACCCAAATGGGAAAAACCACGGTGGTATTTGAACCCACAATATTATTTTACTAAGGCCATTAGCAAAACAATATTACAAAATGGGGAATGCACATGCATTCAGGCACACTAACTAGAGCTTATAGCTCAATTACAATAAGGGCTACAACTCTGGAAGGCTCACTGCCTTATAGATCAATTACAGTGATGGATTACAATGAATGAACTCCAAAATAAAATCTAACAATGTCTGGATGAGTTCTGGTTAAGTGCAAAACTCTGGTTGTATCACCTTTGCAACTTTGCTTTGTTTACTATCTCAGTCAGCTACCGGATCAAGAATGTGAACGTGAAACTGCACCAAAATGGATTCTTGATCACTACTCGCTCACATACAATCATTCCATACACCAAAAGTATCTTTCACACCAATCTTATATATCTGTAATCACAAAATAAACAATATTCAAATTGGCCTAGAATGTAACATGTAGAATTGAGTCAGCTTGAATGGATCACCAAAATTATGATAAAATGATGTCTCTATGTTGGCCCAATCATCCCATGCATGATTCATAACACCGCAATCACCAAGAAAGCTTCCAGACCAAAACTTGCTCTGCTCAACCTGAATTACCGGTTAACTGGTTATCGGTTCACATCCGCTTCCGGTTATCAAGATCCATGATTACCGGATTGGATTGCATGACGAGTTGCCATCAGTGACAACCCTGAACCACTAATCAAGCATCGATATAAACCAGATGAGTTTCAATTGCCAACAATAACTACAATCATTATTTTCACAAGACCACATCCTTTTGTGACATTCAATTAAATAGTTTTGCAAGCACTTACAATTCCATGAAATGACATTTTTGAGGGATGCCATTACATGTGTACTGTTTATGGTTCAAATTTCACACGTATATATACCACGATGTTTCTGTGGATTGCATTGTTGGAAGTTTCTAAAGTCTTCTTAAAAAATTTATTATGCACATCCTACAATTATTGCAGTCCTTGAAACCTCACTACTGTCAAAAAATTCATGTGCTTTGTGTATATTTTTACCAAAGCAATGTGTAATATCAAAACTTCCATCAATTATGCTTTAATATATGCTCATAAACTATTCTAGTGTTTCCTAGCTTTGGCACGAGTAGGGAAGATAATGGTACAAGTTGTGAAATTTGGCTTCATCCCTACGGATTGCATTCGACTAAAAGTTTCCAAAGCTCTTTCAACAAATTCATTTTACGCATATCCTGCAATCACTCCACCACTATTTTGCACATAAATTAGGGTTCAAGTCTCTTTTCTCTGTGATATGGTAATATATCACTCAATCACAGCCTTCTCAAAACATTATATAATAAGGGCATTAAATATTTGGAACTTTCCCTAACTTCTAAAACATTAAAAATGTTTTAAAATTTTACAATTGAATTTTAGGGAAATCAAGAAATTTTAATTTCTCCTGCGACCATTTCAGAGTAATTTCGTTGCAGACAAGCTGGGTGTCCTCTAGCCACGAAAAATGGTGAGTGGCTATGATATTTAATATAAAACATGGGTTTTCATTCCATTTTTTAGTAGGCCTACCAGAGCGAGTAGCGAGATAATATAAATTTTAAAATAATACATCAAACGAACTCAGATTTAAACAAGATCGAAACTAGAGTTCCCTATGACCATCCCAAGACCCATGAAATTCTTTGATTTTAAATTTTGCTTATTTTCCAAGATACCAAATTCGGCTCACTAGCAATCGAGGCACAATTAAAAAACCTATCAAAACGTTTCCAATCTTCATGAGATCGCATAAGAATGCAACCATATATACCAAGAAACTTTCTACCACATGGATTTGTAAGATCATTTCTAGATTTCAAAATTTTAATCGTCAAAGTCAGGCATTTAAGCATTTTCTGAATCTTGCATTTAACAAACCTTTTTTGGAATTGATCAAGTCGGTGCCTTGAAAAATATCAAATTTTGTTATGGGGAATCACCATTGCACATATGATTCCATTGAGGGATGATGAACAATTATACCAAATAGATTCTCCAAACTCAACTTTGTGAACAAATTATTAAAGGCCAAAAATGGCTACTCTAATGAATCAGGCACAATGCAATCAACCAACTGAATAAATTGTATTTGGTTTGGACTAAGGAAAATTACCAAATGGAATCTTGTGGCTTTGCAAATGGACTTAGGAGTTCATTATTATATAGATAATTATAAGATCAAATGGTTTGGCATAAAAGTCATTTGGTTCCGAAATTTTTATTTCCACATAAGGGCACTTTGATAGGTATTATGAATGGTAATGGTAAAACCTGAAAAGTTGCATTTGCTTTGGGCATTGAAGAAACATCAAATTTGGTCATAAGGATATGAAAATGGGCATAAGGTACATTATCATAGGGGAAATTGAGAAGAATTGGTTTAGCTATAAAATCATTAGGTAGGGGAGTATAATTTTTTATAGGAGGCTACTTTAATGAACTTTGTAATATGCAAGAAGTAAACTAAATAAATTGCAAACGGATTAGGTTTGGGAAAAATATTAAATGAGGTCCTGAGATTTTGAAAATGGGAAAAGGGGTACATTAGCATAGGGAAAATTGTGTGGAGCAATTGGTTTGGTGGGAAATTCATTAAGTACTAAGTTATTGACTTTGGAAAGTGGCTTACTCGAAATATTTTAGGATATACACAGTAAAAACTATTTCAAAACCCTAAAACTTGGTGCCTCAAAAACATGTCAGATTTGACTATGAGGGGTTGGAAATTGACATATATAAATATTTATGAGAGGTGAACATGATGTAAGATTGAATTTTCTTGCCAGTCATCAGATTTAATGAGAGTTTTTTAAGGGTTATTACTTATTTTCTTAGTATAGGGAACTCTAAATTTTGTGAAAAATTAGGATTCCAATAGAGCTAACACTTGGGTAAATTTCCATCGAAATGAACTTTCTTATCCACTTTTGCAAGAAAAAGTAAAACTAAAACAAGAAAATAAATCAAGGAAAATATTTTTTTATGAGGATTCCTTGTGAATCTAAATGCTCTTGCACCAAATTGTTGCTAAAATTATTATAGATTGTTGATTTTATTGATGTAATCCAGTGTATGATGTTGTTGGAATATATTGTTAACAATGATTCAATTAATAAAGAGAAATTTATCTTTCATTTAGGTGTGGTGTTGGTAGGTTGATGTACCTAATGTATCTACAAAACAAGGAGGAATTACATGCTTTTTAGAGTGTGGTCCTCATTGTTCCATGATTTCTTTTTATTATGTGTAAATGATCTTGGATGATGTACTTAAATACATAACCCTAAACACATGGAATTAAAATTTTGGTGTCTATGTTGATTGATGGTGGTTAGTTCCTAGGATTGTTGACTTGAGAATACAATTTTTTTGGATTTTGAGACAAGAGGATAAAATTTCACTAGTGTTCCTATCCAGGGATAAGATAATAATTATTTGATTATGTCTAAGGTATATATATTGTTAGGGAAAAAGTAAAAAAAAATCTTTAAACAAGCCAAAGTGATTTGTCACTTGATCTTGGATCAAGTCTTCGATTAATGAGCATACAAAAATAATCAAATCATATGATAGAATCATGCATCTAATACTTTCACCCTATTGGTTCCCAAATCAATAGATCCACTGAATCCTAAAGACTAACCACATTCTTATGCTTAGACCTACTTTTTGATTTGGCCAACAAACAAGATTTAGTCTTAAGACTAATATCTCATGCACTTTTGGTTCTGATAGACAAAGGTGGGTGTACCTATACAATGCCTACTTAATCTACTACCTTCTAAACTCAGACATTGTGACTTAAAGTAGATATTTACAAATGAAAATATACCAAGGAAAGTCTACTAACTATGGTTTTGGCTATGATATTGGTATTTCAACATACTCTCAGCAATTGGGAACAATTCCTACACTAAACCTACATCTTACAATAAAAATTAAAAAGAGGTCTATTGGTAAATGTTGTCATTGATGTCAACTAAGTCAAGCAGTTGTAGGTTGAAGAAGAATTGCATAACACAAAGGTTATCAACTGGATTGCAAAATTATGTAACACAGAGGTTATCAATGTCAAGGAGATGTGTATAACATGAAGGTTATGCATTATGCGGCCCTCGCAAGTCCGTGGTATGAACTTGGCAGGAGCACATGCGCTTGTGGGCACGCAGGATAAGAGGACCCAACCAGCCTACAACAGAAAGAGGTGAAGTGCAAGAGTTCCTGTAGGCGCGCGAGGTAAGTAGCACCCTCACCATCCTGCGACTGGTACTGCTGAAGGAAATGCAACCTTGCGAGCGCACGGGATAAGAGAATGGTGGAACCCCACCATTCTACGGCTAGAATGAGTGAAAAAAGAGGAATCCAGTGAGCTTGCAGGCTAAGAAATTTGACCCCCCCACTATTCCGCGGTAGGAGTTGCTGAAGTAGAGGTAATCCAGTGAGTGTGTGGGGTAAGAAGACAAGGTGAACAAGGATGTATCTCGTTGTTCTGTGACCTCTAAACGTGAATAAATTAGAATCCAATAGGCATGTGGGGTAAAGGAGTCCTTCTATTTCAGGACTTCCATGGTGAACCAAATGGCATCCAGCGGGTGCGCGAAAATGACCTTTTAGCATCCCGCTATTCCGCAATTTGCTATGGGTGGACAAAAAAATTCCAGCGAGCGTGTGGGTAAGTAGACAAAGTGAAGAATGATGTTGCCCACTATTCCATGGTAGTAACAAGTGGACTAAAAGGCTTCCAGTAGGTGCACAAAGAAAGAAGTTTGATGCCTCTCGTTGTTCTGTGACATGTAGAGGAATTAAAAATGGCTTCCAACAGGCAATGCAAAAAAGACGATTTGGCATCCCACCATTCCATGACATGCAAAGTGGGAAGAAAAGAGACACAGCGGGTGCATGGGGTAACCCTAAGATGTGCTAACAGAAGCAAACCGATTGTCCACATGGGCATTGAACAAGTTTGACCCACCAACATTGCATGTATGGAGCGAATCAGAGGGCACTTGTCGAAAGGATGAAACATCATTTTGTCGACTGTGTTGAAGTTTTTGACCAAGTTTGCAACCACATTTGCATGCTGATAAGGAAGAAGAATTACATGGTGGTTGACTAGATTGACCAAGTGATCTGGATGATGAAAATGAAGACATGTGGATTCCAAGTGGTCGAATATGAATGTTGATATGCTAAAGGTGGTTTTTTTGAATTCAAATGAGACATTTGTTGATCCTTTCAGGGTAGGTTGACAAAATGCATTAATGAAATATTAGTTGCAAATGTTTGAAGGGATCGAGGTGATCAACAGACGAAAAATCAAATCCGCTAGATTGATTGAAGTTGCTAAATATAACAACCCAGTATAGAGAACTTTCAGAAAATTTAAGAAGTATCATTTAGTGCAAATCGTCGATCCAAGAAAGCAAATCAAATTTGCTATAAATCAGATCTCAGAGGGACAAAATAATTCAATTTTTTAAATGTAGATTTGGAGGGAAAAACATTCTCCAAGGTAGAGCTGATAGAGCAAGGTATCTAAGGTGATTTGACTGAGGTAGTTGGAAGAGATAGAGATACAAGTGGAAATAGAAAAATTTGTACTTGATTTTCACAAAAAAAAAGTTGATGAAAGTGGGTGAGTAGCTGCCAAGATAGTGGATGAAGTTGCAGAAGTAGAAAGTAAGAGAGAAAAAAGAGCATTCAACAAGGTGAAGTAGAGATAAAGAACAAAACACAATGAGACAGAGGAAAAAGACAAGATAGAGATCAGAGAAGAGTAAATATAGAGTTGACAAGAAGAAGAGCAGAGTGTAGAGGATCGAGTAGAAGCAAGAAGGAAGAAAATATATGAGTTACAAAATTGCATTTGTAACAAGGCAATAAACTTGTAATCCCTTTTTATTGTAATTCTCTGAGTGAGTGCTCAAAGCAGGGGTATGTGCTCCTTGATTAGGTGCTCTATATTGTTAGGGGGTTGGTGCTCCTTAACTTGGTGCTCAAAATTATCAGGGGTCGGTGCTCCTTGGGTTGGTGCCCTAAACATATTGTAATCAATGATTTTATTGTGAGGCTAGATTGGAGCAATAGTCTCCAACAACTATTCTCACTAAGGTTTTTCCCACATTGGGTTTTCCTCATAATCTTGTGTTGTGTGATTTGTCTCTATGTGTGTATGCATTTCTTTTATTTGCAGTATCTTTGTGTATGCACATTTAGATTTATTTATTTTTAATACACTGATTCACCCCCCTCTCAGTGTCCATTTGTGTTCTTCAATTGGTATCAAAGTGTTAGGTTCCCTATCTTTAAAGCTTTCTTCATCTTGGGTAGATTAGGGTTAGTGAACACAATGGCTAGGAATTAATCCTCCTCTTCTAAAGCAACTATGTTTGATGGCACAAACTATGCCTTTTGGAGAAGAATAATGAAAACCTATTTATCCTCTTTATTTAGCTTTTGATGTTTGGATGTCAATAAAAACTGGTTATATTGTTCCTCAAGCACCCCCTACAAACCTTGATACTAAAAGATAATATTGTCCTTAGTGTCTTATTTGATACTTGGGACAAGCTGCAAAGAATCTATGAAGGAGATATCAAGGTAAAGGATGTCAAACTGAAAAATCTCAGAGGTTAGTTTGAAAGATTAAAAATGAAGGAAGAAGAGAAAGTAGTTGAATACATTCAAAGAGTAGATGAAATTGTGAATACTATAAGAGGACTCAAAGAGGATGTCTCAGATGAAGTTATTGTCAAGAAGGTCCTAAGATCATTAACCACAAAGTATGACACAAAGGTCTCTGCAATAGAAGAAGCTAAACACCTAAAATCTTTCTCCATGGATGAATTGTTTAGCTCCTATCATCTTATGAGATGAGAACAATAGGTGAAGAAATCTCAAAGAGAGAAGTTGCTTTCAAGACTCTAATGTTGTTGTAGCTAACTTCATAACGAAGCTCAATAAAGAATTAGGAAAATAAAAATGTAAGCTCCCTTTCAAATGTTTCAACTATGGCAAGATTGGACACTTTGCATCTAAATGTCCTTATGGAAAGAAGGATGAAGATGAGAAGAAAGCTATGAAAGCTTTTGTTAAAGAGAAGATGAAGAGTTCTTACAATCCAAGGAGAAGAAAGAACAATCTTTACACCTTTCAAGATGATGCCATGGATGAAGAAAGTTTCTCTGATGAGGGTTGTAGTGAAGACAAAAGGGAAGTTAATCTATTTATGGCACAATGAGAAGTAGATGATGAACACATTACTAATGATGAAGAAGAGGAAGTTAAAGCTGAAGTAGACCTTGCAGGTGAACTTTTGAGTGCACTTGAAGAACTCAAAAAGGTAACAAAATATTACAAAATACTTAAGTATGTTGTTGTTGAAGAACAAGACAAACTGAGTAGATGTCTTGAGGAGTTTGAAGAAAACATTTCAGATCTGAGAACACAATTGAATTGAGCTAACAGAATGTATGAGGTAACTAAATCAGATTTAGAGAGTATGGAGAAGGGGTATCAAAAGATGGAAAAAGAAATTGTGAATCTCTAAAAGGAACTTGAATAGTGCAAAGATGAACTCAATGTGAGAATCAAGTATGAGGGCAGCACTAATGCATTGGATAAAATGTTGAACAGACAAAAGCACTCCAAAGACATAGAAGGTGTTGGATTTGATGTTGGTCAATGCTCTAAGTGTGAAGACTCATCCAATAAAAAAATACACTTCACCTCTTCAAGTGAAAATAGAAACAAACAAACTTTTAAAGTTAGCAAACCAACTGAGAAAAAGACATATACTACTACAACCAAGAACAAACATGTTGATCCAAAAGGAAAAGCCGAGATGGATGATGGAGTCTCCACAAGAGTCAAGGATACAAGGAAGATCTCAAGAAGACCAAGTTATGCTGCTCCAAGGAGACCAATGAGAAACAACTTCAACAATGATTGGTATGTACCTCAATTCCATGGCTACTATTATATATGTAATACTTATGGTCATAGAATTGTAGAATGTAGACTTATGCGTAGGTCCCCTCCAAGTTATGAAACTAGAAATCCTTTTGTTTCTCTTAGATACGTAAATGTCATTTGTTATCATTGTAATGGGTATGGGCATAAGAGTTATGAATGCAGGAGAAATGTATCTTAGTCCTATAATAGATTTTCAAATTCATCATTCAATGCAAATGTAAAATGTTACCATTATCAAAACTTGGGCCACATTGAAAAACATTGTAAGCTTAGGATAGCCAAGCAAAAGAAGGCAGTGTCAACTTTGGAATCAAAAACAAAATTAGAACAAAATGAGATAGCAGAAAAGAAGGAAGAGACAAAAGAAGTTTGGTTAGAAAAAGGAAAGGAAAAAAATGAGTCAATTTTGATTTTCCAAACTGCCCTACATGTAGAAAGGAAAAACTTATGGGTGGTAGATGGTGGCTACTCAAATCACATGACTAGAGATAAGAAGAAATTCATTAAACTTAAAGATTGGAATGGTGGTTCAGTGAGATTTGGAGACAACTCATCAATCAAGATAAAAGGCAAAGTTACTCTCAGCATAGATGGAAAATTGAAAGCTCGTGATGTATATTATGTTGAAGTTCTAAAACACAATCTACTTAGTGTAAGTCAAATGTGTGATAAAGGATACAAGTTTACATTTGAATCAAGAGGATGTGAAATCAGAAAGGAGAGCAATGGTAAATTGGTTGCAAAAGGCAAGAGGATTGATGGTAATATATACAATCTAAAAGAATTCTTTGAATCTGGGTGGATGATGGGACAAGTTGATGAGAGTTGGTTGTGGCATAGAAGGATAGGACACATTAATTTTGACAATTTGGTCAAAGTGAGTAAGAAAGGATATGTAAGGCACATACCTCAGATTATCAAACCTGCAAGTTCTTTTTGTGATGAGTGTCAAAGAGGAAAACAAACTAAAGCGAGTTTAAAGACTAAATAGTACTCAACTACAAGGCCACTAGAACTTGTGCATACTGCTTTGTGTGGGCCAACTAGGACAAGAGCACTCAATGGAGAAAAATATTTCATGCTACTTATTGATGATTTTTCAAGAATGACATGGGTCACCTTTTTGCAAGACAAGTCACAAGCTTTTGAAAGGCTCAAAATCTTCAAAAAGATGGTAGAAAAAGAAAGTGAGTACAAGCTAAAATGTCTGAGATCAAACCGTGGAGGTGAGTTCACATCAAATGAATTTGAAGACTACTGTGAGAGACATGGAATTAGAAGATAGTATTCAACCCCTAGGACACCACACCAAAATAGTTTTGTGGAAAGGAAGAAAAAAAACAATCAAGGAGATGGCAAGAACAATGTTAAATGAAGCAAATTTGGTTGATGTATATTGGAAGGAGGTAGTCCGCATTGCTGTATACACTTTAAACAGGGTTTAGCTAAGAGTGAATAGCAGAATGACACCTTATGAGTTATGATATAATAGAAAACCCTCAGTCAAGCACTTCAAGGTTTTTGGTAGCAAATGCTTTATCAAAAGAGATGAGGATGGTTTAGGTATCTTTGAATCAAGATGTGATGAAGGTATCTTCTTAGGATACTTTACTCACAACAAGGCATACAAGTGTTTTAACAAGAGGCTGAAGAAGGTGGTTGAAAGTGTTCGTGTGAGAATTGATAAAGATCTACATAAGGTAAACAAAACATAGTAAATCATATTGAAGAACCATATGTTGAAGATGAAGAGCAACCTCAAAGTGAACATCAAAGCTCCAAATAGATATGTTCAAAAGAATCACTGTAAAGATTAGATAATTGGCAACAAGAATCAAGTTGTGCAAACTAGAAGAAGGAATGCAAGAAATAATGAGAAAGTAAACTTCTTCCTTATGACTGAGATGGAACCCAAGACATATGATGAGGCCAGCAAAAGTGAATAGTGGTTGAAGGCTATGGAGGAAGAGTTACAATAGATTGAGAAGAACAATACATGGAAGTTAATTCTTAGACCTGCTAACAAAAATGTCATTGGGACTAAATGGGTCTATAGGAACAAGATTAATGAAGAAGGCAAAGTGATAAATAAAAAAGAAAGGCTTGTGTGCAAGGGATATTCTCAAGTTGAAGGGATAGACTTTGAGGAGACATTTGCACCAGTTGCAAGACGAACCAATCTAAATATTTTTGGCATTCTTAGCCTATAAAGGATACAAAGTATATCAAATGGATGTCAAATCTGCATTCTTGAATGGAAATATTGAAGAAGAGGTATACATAGAGAAACTTGAAGTATTTTAGCTACATGAAGATGAGAACTTTGTTTGCAGATTGAAGAAAGCAATGTATGGATTAAAACAGGCCCCTAGAGCATGGTATTCAAGTTTGGATAAGTATATCCACCAGCAAGGCTTCAGGAAGGGAAATTTGATAGAAATTTATACATTAAGGTAGAAGGTCAGCACATGATCTTAGTTGTGGTGTATATATATGACATCATCTTTAGAGGGAACAAGTATACCTTATGCAAAGAATTTGTTGACCAATTGCATTCTGAGTTTGAGACATCCATGCTTGGAGAGTTATCATATTTTCTTGGTTTGCAAATATCACAACAGAATAAACGCATGTTCATCTCTCAAACCAAGTATTCTAAGGACATGCTAAAGAAATTTTAAATGGAAGATAGCAAACCTATTATACCCCCATGGTGACAGGTTGCAAATTAAGGATGATGAGTCACCTAATGTAGATCAAACTCTGTATAGATCCATGATTGGAAATATGTTGTATCTCATAGCCTCAAGGCCTAATATAGTTCAAGTTGTATTTATGGTGGTAATATTTCAACCAGCTCCTAAGCAATTACATGTCAATGTTGTTAGGAGGATATTAAAGTATCTGCAGTGTTGGTTCCCAAAACCACAGATTGGAAAACTTAAGGATCTGCCATGCCCTTAACTGATCCAACTAGCCTTGGGCAACAAATAGGGATGGTCAAAGACCAAATCCCTCTGCACTTAAGGCTCCACTGAACCTAGGTGGGTATACCTCTCCCTCTCAAGCACAAAAAGAGTTATTTAAAGTGGATTTAAGCTTTATGGTTAGCAATTGCAAAACTGGAAAATGATTGTTCTGCAATCTTTCTTTATTATGTGCTTTAAGTGAATACTTTTCAAAAGAAATGAAAATGATTATGATTGTATCTGGAGAATAAGATGCTTTTAGGGCTTAAAAGAAATATGCAAAGATCAGTTCATATAGGGTTTGGGAAGAATGTTTGTCTATCAAGGACCTTAAATGCATAACAAACCAAGACCTTAAAAGATAAATAACAGACCAGTGCTTCTATCCAAGGATATTTATGACACTTTGTGGACAAGAGATCTTATCAACTTTAGAGACAATATTAATCATCAACTATGAAGGTTTCAGTATGTGTTACACAAACAATGAAAACCCAATCTCACATTTAGTGTAACAACATGTAATGGCACATCATAGCAAATCAAATGATAGATTTATCAAGAGGACAAAGATAACTCATCAACACAAAAGTATGCACAATATTTAGAAAAGAAACAGCGAACCTTGTATATTAATCTTTAGGAAATGATTGAAGACATAATCTGCACTTGAAGATACTCCATTACAGTTTGTTTGCACAAAAAGATACTTCTTATTCCTATAGACTTCCCTAATACATATTGTTGGCATTATAACAAACAATAAGAGATTGTTGGCATTTTAATAAGGATATTGAGAAGGTTGTTGATGATTATGGATATAACTGATTAAGGATGTTTACTGTCTTAATATTATTATTTTGTCATTGATGTCAAGAAATTGATTTTCTAATTCAATATGATGTTGCCATATCTTAAGAAGTATGATTTGGTGAGTATAAAGATGTCGGTAAAAGACATAGAAAGAATGTGATGAATAAGGGGAGGAATAAGTTATTCAATGGGCAACTATTACCGAGTTAGACAATGATAAGATCATGATGTTTAGATTGTTTTGATATCCTATATATGTTGTTGATTGTAAGGTTAATACTATACTATGTTACCAAGCAAAGAACCTAGTTGGTAAACCCTAAGGAACCTAGTCGGTAAACCCTAAGGTTATCGCTATCGATTAATAAAGGTGGAATGTCTACCGAGTGAAGTTTAGTATTTACCGAGTTGCAACTGAGCTATAATAGAATACATTAAATGATTAAAAGCGTTAATTAAT
The DNA here is from genome assembly GCF_030272615.1 of Cryptomeria japonica. Lineage (NCBI taxonomy): Eukaryota > Viridiplantae > Streptophyta > Pinopsida > Cupressales > Cupressaceae > Cryptomeria > Cryptomeria japonica. The sequence continues at coordinate 390,326,685 of NC_081405.1, forward strand.
GAAGGAAGCTGATGAGCTAGAACTGATTAAATCATTGGTATGTCATGCATGAAGTATGTTAAAGAATCTATGGCAAAGGAAAATTGGCAGAAAGATCTACAGCGCAGATTGAACCGCAATACCTTAGCACAAGTTCCAAGAAATGTATGCAAGTTCCAAGGCCAAGTAAAACATTTTCAGATTGAAGGATACATTGAACTTGGTCAAGTTTGAAGATCTCATGGCTATGATTGATCATGGGATATGTGATCAAGGAGATTAAGTGGATAGCAAATGTTTATAAATAAGGAACTGTTGATAAACAATTCATGCGGGCAAGTGTAAGCACAGGGATGCTACATAGTGATTACTGAGCACAGAAGCTTGAAGACCTGTTTGAATAACAGAGTAGAAAGCCCAGTTGAAGGACAAGATAAGTCCTATGACTAGATTGTATTAAGAAAATAAGAATCTACTTTAGCATTTTAGATGTGAAGCTGCAGATAGATTTTTATTACTGTTATTTTGTAAAGTGATAGAAAATCTCTTAACCGAGTGGACTTAACAGTCTTATTTGTAAAACCCTCTAGCAAGGTGACATTCTAATTGAGTGTTTGAAATCCTTTAACAAGGTCACTTCTAACAAAGTGAAGATCCTAACAGATCCGAGGGAAATCCCTTAACCGGGTCACATCTAGCAATGTGTTTGTAATCTTTTACAGGATTTGCTTTTAACCGAGCATAATCTAAAAGAGTATATTTCTTAGTGGGTCCGAAATCCCACAGTGGTTTTTCCCTATTTGGGTTTCCACATTAAATCTGGTGTTATGAGTGTTGTGATATTTATATGCTTATGAGTTTGCATGTTTAGCAGTTTTGGTTATATTTCTGAAGTATATGTTACCGAGGTTGAATCTGTTGTTTTTATGGAAGTTTAAGTTTGTATGATTCACCCCCCCCTCTTATCTTATTAGCTTGGCATCTGTACTTACATTAAGTATCAAAACTATCAATTGGTATCAGAGCTTTGGACTCTGGAAGAAAAAGTTTAAAGGTACTTGAGGCAAAGATTCAAAGATATACAAGAGGGATGCACCGAAGTTGAACAAGTCAAGTTTCTCTACATGGTAGAAAAGGATGAAGCTACACCTATCAAGAGTTGGAGAATTTATTGTATATTATCTGGAGAATGATTTCATTGCACCTAGCACCTATCCATTGACAATGGAAGAGATAAAGGCAAAGCAAGAACATATTTAAGCAATGATTGAAATAACATCTGCATTGATCGACTCAGAGTTTAATGATCTAGAAGGCTGCAATGATGCCAAGGCAATGTGGAACAAGCTCATATCTGTGTATGGAGGTGATGAACATGTTCAAAGAGAAAAAGTGGATAGTCTAAGAGGACAACTTGAATCTATGAGGATGAATGAAGGTGAGAACATAACCCAGTACAGTACAAGACTAAAGGAGATTGTCAATCAAATCAAAGGAGCAGGAGGAACCATTAAAGAAAAGGATGTCACAAGTAAGTTATTGAGAACCCTTCTACCTGCTTATGCAATCCGAGTCTCTGCAATCAATTAATTGAGGTCTGTACCTAATATGCCAGTTTCTTTGGATGCTACTATTGGTAAGCTACATACATTTGAGTTAAGTAATTTTGATAATAGTGGGTCTTCGGTAAATAAAGTTGAATCTGCATTTAGTTATTTTCATCTTGATGAATCTGATGATTACAATGCTAGAAAGTATAAGTATTCTGAAGGGAATCATAGTGGAGCAAGTGAAAGATTTTGTAAGAACATGGAAGAAGTACACAAACTGTATGAGGAAATCAGAAAGCAAGAAGAGTTTGAAGCACTATTAGCCAAAAGGTTACCGAGAGGCAAAGGTAAGTATAAAGGAAAACTACCTTTGAAATGTTTCAATTGTGATAAGATGGGACAATTGGCTTTGAACTGTCCTGACAAAGATTCTACTAAAAATAGAGATTATCGAGATGACAGACAAAAAAATAATCATTACAGAGGACACCGAGACTTCAGAAGAAGAGATAGAAAGTCATGCCTAATAGCTGATCAGGAATCCAATGATGATAAATCAGATGAAACTGATACAGAGGAAGTAGTTTATGTGGCTATCAAAGATGGATCAGATGAAAAAAGGTATGAAGAAAAAGCCCTAATATCTCACATAAATACTAATGATTTGTGGATCATAGATAGTGGATGCTCACATCCCATGACAGGTGATAAACACTAGTTTGTTATGTTAGAAGATTATGATGGAGGTTATGTAAGATTTGGTAATGATGCACCATGTCCGGTAAAAGGTAAAGGATCCATAACACTTCTTGAAAATGCTAAATGTAATGATGTTTATTGGGTTGAAGGATTGAAATACAATTTGTTGAGTGTAGCACAGCTAAACAACACAGGTTACCAAATAGAATTTCAGAAAGGAATTGTCAAAGTTCATGACAAGCATGGAAAGTTAGCTGCTACCGAGACACAAACAAAAGGTAACACATTTCACCTTGACTCAACACAGAACAAGTGTCTGTATGCAAAGATAGATGATACCTGGTTATGGCATAAAAGGTTTTGTCATGTAAATTTTTATAATTTAGATCAAAATAAGCAAGAAGCATCGAGTAAGAGGTCTACCGAGTTTGGAAAAACCTAAGAATGCTATGTGCCGAGGATGCCAGATGGGTAAAATGACAAGATCAAGCTTTACAAGTAAGTCCTACACTTCTAAGGGAATTTTAGATCTAGTCCACACTGATCTCTGTGGTCCTATGAAAGTTCAAAGTTATTATGGTGATAAATATTTCATATTATTTGTGGATGACTATTCAAGGATGATGTCAGTAATGTTTTTAAAAGAAAAATCAGAAGCTTTTCAAATGTTTAAATGGTACAAGGCAAGAGTTGAAAATGAAACAGGAAGACAACTGAAATGTCTTAGATCAGATAGAGGAGAGTTCACATCTGATGAGTTCAACTTCTTTTGAAATGATCATGGAATTAAAAGAAAAGTCTCTGCACTATGAACTCCACGGCAAAATGGAATAGGTGAGAGAAGAAACAGATCTATTGTGGATTGTGCTAGAACACTGATGATTGAAAATAAGGTGCCACAAACATTTTGGAGAGAAGCAATAAGCATAGCAGTTTACATCTTGAACCGAGTTCAATTGAAGAAAGGTACTTTGAAGACACCATATGAAATCTGGTATGATAAGAAACCTAATGTTAGCTATTTTAAAATATTTGGAAGTAGATGCTATGTTCATAAAGATTATAGAAATGGCAAATTTGATCAGAAAAGTGAAGAAGGAACGTTTCTAGGTTATTCTTCTAGAAGCAAAGCATTTAAATGTCTGATCAAATCATCTAACAAAATAGTAGAAAGTGCAAATGTGAAAATTGATGAATTTGCAGAAAGAAATGATGAAGGAAATTCCAAGGAACTAGAAGACTATGATGAATTTGTCTATGTTCAATCGAGAAGTCCTACGGAGAAGACTATTGAAGAAAATGAAGAGAATATCCAGTTACCGAGTGATGAAGAAGATCATATAGAGCCTACCGAGCGTGTATTAGCCAAGTATGTTAGAAGACATCATGCACCAAGTCATATTATAGGAGATAAGGATGATCTAGTGATGACAAGGAACAAACTGAGATAGAACACATGTTTGATATCTGAATTTGAACCAAGAATAGTGAAAGAGCAATTTAACAATGAAGATTGGATAAATGCTATGACAGAAGAGATTGATCAAATCAAGAAGAATGACACATGGACACTAATCCAAAGATCGAAGGACAAAAATGTAATCGGTACAAAGTGGATTTTCAGAAACAAGCTAAATGAAAAAGGAGAGGTCATTCGGAACAAAGCAAGACTAGTTTGCAAAGGTTATGCTCAAGAAGAAGGAATTGATTATGGTGAAACTTTTGCACCTATTGCTAGACTTGAAGGAGTAAGAACATTGTTGGCCTATGCTGCTTTCAAAAATTTCAAGGTATATCAAATGGATGTCAAATCTGCATTTCTGAATGGAATATTAGAAGAAGTAGTTTTCATTGAACAACCTGAAGGATTTGTTGAAGACGATAATAAAGATCAGGTATGTAAATTGAACAAAGCTTTATATGGTTTGAAACAAGCACCAAGAGCATGGTATGAAAGATTGCACTCTTATTTGATTAAGATTGGTTTTATAAGGACAAGTGAGAATAGCAACATGTACATGAAGAATGATGAAAATGGAATACTGATCTCAGCCATATTTGTTGATGATATTATATTTTGTGGAAATGACTCTTTATGCAAGAACTTTGGAAATGAAATGAGCAAAGAATTTGAGATGTCATTAATCGATGAGATAAAGTATTTTATAGGTTTACAGATGCTGCAACTGAAAAATGAGATTTTCATTACTCAATCCAAGTACATAAAGGAAATCTTGAAGAAATTTGGAATGGAGGATTCAAAACCAGTAAGTACTCCTATGACTACCAACTACAAATTATCAAAGAATGATGAATCTACATCTATTGATGAGACACTTTACCGATCCATGATTGGAAAGCTACAATATGTTGTTCACAATAGACCAAATATAGCACATGTAGTAGGTATAGTTGCAAGATTCTCTACAGATCCTAAGGAAACACACATGACAACAATCAAAAGAATTTTTAGATACTTGAAAGGCATAGAAGATTATGGCTTAGTATATTAGAAAGGAAATGATTTTGGTTTAAAAGTTTATACTGATGCTGATTGGGTAGGCAACATTGATGACAGAAAAAGCACAAGTGGAGGAGCTTTCTTTTTAGGAGAAAGACTAGTGAGTTGACTTAGCAAGAAACAAGGATGTGTTTCACAGTCAACAGCAGAAGCTGAATACATTGCTGCAACATTGAATTGTACCAACATTGCATGGATCAAACAATTGTTGGAAGGTATAAATGAGAAAGTTACTGAGCCAGTAACTATATTCTGTGACAATACTAGTGCCATTAATATTTCAAAGAATCATGTTATGCACTCTAAGACAAATCACATATCTATCAAATATCATTATCTTAGAGAAGAAGCTCAAGAGAAGAAAGTGGTGTTGGAGTATGTTAGCACAAAGGAACAAATAGAAGATATCTTCACCAAGCCACTACCAAGGGACACTTTTGAATATCTCAGAAGTAGGTTAGGGGTCCTACCCCTATCTTCTACTCATTGACCGAGTTCGGTGAAAGCATCAATCCGATGACTCTAATGAATATCTTTTGGGAGTTGATGTTGATTTATAAACTTTAGGATGTTTCTAAAGGTGTACAAGAAATAATACAGGTAATATTACAGGGAACGGGAATTGAAGACAAATGCTCTGACCAAGACTCAGTTGATACACAACAGCAGGAAATAACTTCTTACAGAAACTAATTATGTTTTAGTTCTTTACTTTTTGGCATTGTTGTCAAAGGGGGAGAAAACTACTATAAATAGGAGAAGACTAATATAGAGGAAGAAGCTATAAAGGGGAGAAGACTAATATAGAGGAAGAAGACCTATTAGGGGAGAAGACTAAAAGAAAATTGAGCAAACTACAGATTAGAAAGAAGACTGAAAACAAAAGAAGTCTAATGTATGGGGGAGAGCATTTCAGCATTTCAGAATCATAGCAATTCGAATCTTTTATGGTCAAATCAATTGGTTTTGCCATCAATGCCAAAGGGGGAGATTATTGGCAACATAGCTTTATAACAGACAATGAAAGATTGTTGGCATTTCATAAGGATATTGAGAAGGTTGTTGATGATTATGGATATAACTGATTAAAGATGTTTACTGTCTTGATATTATTATTTTATCATTGATGTCAAGAAATTAATTTTCTAATTCAGTATGATGTTGCTATATCTTGGGAAGAATAAGGTATTCAATGGGCAACTAATACCGAGTCAAACAATGATGAGATCATCATGTTTAGATTGTTTTAACATCATACATATGTTGTAAATGTAAAGGTTAATACTATACTATGTTATCAAGCAAAGAACCTAGTCGGTAAACCCTAAGGAACCTATTCGGTAAACCCTAAGGTTATCGCTATCAGTTAATGAAGATGGAATGTCTACCGAGTGAAGTTTAGTATTCACCGAGTGGTTATTGAGTTGTAACCGAGCTATAACAGAATGCATTAAATGTTTACATGTGGTATTTAATGAAGGAAGCTGATGAGCTAGAACTGATCAATGATTGGTGAGCCGTGAATGAAGTTTGTTAACGAATCTAAGGCAATGAAAAGTCAACATGAAGATCTACAGCTCAGATTGAATTGCAATACCCTGGCACAAGTTCCAAGACTAATACGTAAGTTCCAAGGTGGGGTAAAACATTTTCAAATCGAAAGATGCATTGAACCTGGACAAGATTGAAGATCTGATGGCTATGATTGATCATGGGAAATATGATCAAGGAGATTAAGTGGTTACCTAATTGTTTATAAATAGGAAACTATTGATAAACAATGTATGCGGGCAAGTGTATGCATAGGGATGCTACATAGTGATTACCGAGCACAGAAGCTTGAAGACCTGTTAGAATACTAGAGTATAGAAGCCCAGCAGATAGACAATATTAGTTCTATGTCTAGATTGTATTGAACAAATAAGAATTTGTTTTAGCATTTTAGATGTGAAGTTGCAGATAGATTTTATTACTGTTATTTTGTGAAAGTGACAAAAAATCTCTTAAATGAGTGGACTTAACAGTCTTATTTGTAAAACCCTCTAGCAAGGTGACATTCTGATTGAGTGTTTGAAATCCTTTAACAAGGTCACTTCTAACAAAGTGAAGATCCTAACAGATCTGAGGGAAATCCCTTAACTGGGTCACATCTAGCAATGTGTTTGTAATCTTTAACAGGATTTGCTTTTAACAAAGCATACTCTAGAAGAGTATATTTCTTAGTGGGTCATAAATCCCACAGTGGTTTTTCCCTATTTGGGTTTCCACGTTAAATCTGGTGTTATGAGGTTTATGATGTTCATATGCTTTTGAGTTTGCATGTTTAACAGTTTTGGTTATATTACTGAAGTATATGTTACCGAGGTTGAATTTGATGTTTTTATGGAAGATTAAGTTTGTATGATTCACCCCCCCCCTCTCATCTTGTTGGCTATTGGATCTGTACTTTTATTAAGTATCAGAACTATCAAGTATTTCAATTAGGATATTGAGAAGGTTGTTGATGATTATGGATATAACTGATTAAGGATGTTTACTGTCTTAATATTATTATTTTGTCATTGATGTCAAGAAATTGATTTTCTAATTCAGTATGATGTTGCCATATCTTAAGAAGTATGATTTGGTGAGTATAAAAATGTCGGTAAAAGACACAGAAAGAATGTGATGAATAAGGGGAGGAATAAGTTATTCAATGGGAAACTATTACCGAGTTAAACAATGATGAGATCATGATGTTTAGATTGTTTTGATATCCTATATATGTTTTTGATTGTAAGGTTAATACTATACTATGTTACCGAGCAAAGAACCTAGTCTGTAAACCCTAAGGAACCTAGTCGATAAACCCTAAGGTTATCGCTATCGGTTAATAAAGGCGGAATGTCTACCAAGTGAAGTTTAGTATTTACCGAGTTGCAACCAAGCTGTAACAGAATGCATTAAATGATTAAAAGCGTTATTTAATGAAGGGAGTTGATGAGCTGGAACTGATTAAATGATTGGTATGTCATGCATGAAGTTTGTTAAAGAATCTATGGCAAAGGAAAATCGACAGAAAGATCTACAGCGCAGATTGAACTGCAATACCTTAGCACAAGTTCCAAGAAATGTATGCAAGTTCCAAGGTGAGGTAAAACATTTTCAAATCGAAGGATACATTGAACTTTGTCAAGTTTGAAGATTTCATGGCTATGATTGATCATGGGATATGTGATCAAGGAGATTAAGTGGTTAGCAATTGTTTATAAATAAGTAACTGTTGATAAACAATGCATGCAGACAAGTGTAAGCACAGGGATGCTACATAGTGATTACCGAGCACAGAAGCTTGAAGACCTGTTTGAATAATAGAGTAGAAAGCCCAGCTGAGGGACAAGATAAGTCCTATGACTAGATTGTATTGAGCAAATAAGAATCTACTTTAGCATTTTAGATGTGAAGTTGCAAATAGATTTTTATTGCTGTTATTTTGTAAAGTGACACAAAATCTCTTAACCGAGTGGACTTAACAGTCTTATTTGTAAAACCCTCTAGCAAGGTGGCATTCTGATTGAGTGTTTGAAATCCTTTAACAAGGTCACTTCTAACAAGGTGAAGATCCTAACAGATCTGAGGGAAATCCCTTAACCGGGTCACATCTAGCAATGTGTTTGTAATCTTTAACAGGATTTGCTTTTAACCAAGCATACTTTAGAAGAGTATATTTCTTAGTGGGTCTAAAATCCCACACTGGTTTTTTCCTATTTGGGTTTCCACGTTAACTCTGGTGTTATGAGTGTTGTGATGTTTATATGCTGAGTTTGCATGTTTAGCAGTTTTGGTTATATTGCTGAAGTATATGTTACCGAGGTTGAATCTGTTGTTTTTATGGAAGATTAAGTTTTTATGATTCACCCCCCCTCTCATCTTGATAGCTTGGCATCTGTACTTACATTAAGTATCAGAACTATCACATATAACTTGTAGTCCTTCCTAGCAGTATTTTTCCCCCTTATTACATACAAAAATGACTCCCTATAAGTATGTGAATCAGAAGACATATACGAAAGGACACACACTTTCATACACTGAAGGGAGTTACAAACAATTGCATTCCAAAGAATACACCCTCTGGTTTAATAAACAATTACAAATGAGAACCCTAAAAAATACTAAATGATGCTTTAACAATGTATCTTTTATTCTCCACCTTGATAAAATTCCTCGGCAAATATTCATCATCTCTTCAATATCTCCTCCACACAAGATAAGCTAATCAAATTCCTTGATTTGAAAATTAAACATATTCCACCTTAGATTTTAGATTGAAAATTCATTAATCTTTATATAAATACTTGTTTAAAATAATTCAATAAAACCAAAGTATTTACATTTTAAGAAAATAATTTTGCAAACATAACATCCATTTATATAAAATAACACTTTACCCTAATATATATATTCAGAGCACTTATTTAGGGTAAATAACATATATAAGTTTCATCTTGATGTGCGTTCAAATAATAACATAAGGTAGTGTGATATGATAAGAATATACATCCCTTTTGGAAATGACATTCATGAATCAATATTCCAACCATGTGATAAGAACACATTTTCACCCTTTTAGGGCAATTCCAATAGAATATATACTTGTAACAATCAATCAAATCATTAACTATATGATAAAAATAATTTACCATAATGAACATATTCAATTTATTAACTTAGGGCAAATAATATGCATATGAAAAGACTCCCTCAAAACACCGAAATCCATTTTAATAAATGTTATTCATCATTTTACCTTGGGTAAAAAGAACTTTTCAAAATACATTTTCTTCTTTGAACAAAATATAATATTCACACTTTGATCCTCAAATACATTATTCATACAATAAAGAATAATATCTATCCTAATATGGATTCAATTCAAAAAAATAGGGTAAAAACATGATGAGAGACAATATCATTAGGTTACCATATTGAAATCACTTATGTATAAATATAATTTCTCCTGTGTAAAAATATATTATTTTATAACTTCTTCAAAGGCAATTAGAATATTATCATAATTATATCAAAGACTACAAATAAAATTTGTTTTCAAAGTGCTTTTGCAAGTAAATAAAGATCATCATGTGGTGAGAAATACTCCCTGCTCAACATGTGCTTAGAAAAAATAAATTCAAACTTTCATATGTGAGTGTCCTGCACACCAAACAATGTAATCAAAAATTCATATTACACTAGAGATATTTAATAATTTGCCTCTTAAGAATCCCTAGGGATATTACACTAGGGATATTCATAGAATTTTAGGGCAAATTTTTGGCATTACAGTAAGAAAGATTGTTGATATTCAATAAGGATATTGAGAAGGTTGTTCAAGATTATTGATATAATTGAAGAAGGATGATAACTATCTTTATAACATTATTTTGTCATTGATGTCAACAAATTGATAATTCGATTCAGTATGATGTTGCCATATCTTGAGAAGATTGATTAGAAGAGAATTAAGATGTCGGTAAAAGACACAGAAAGAATGTGATGAATATAGGGAGGAATAAGTTATTCAATGGGAAACTATTACCGAGTTAGACAATGATGAGATCATGATATTTAGATTGTTTTGATATCCTACATATGTTGTTGATTGTAAGGTTAATACTATACTATGCAACCGAGCAAGGAACCTAGTCGGTAAACCCTAAGGAACCTAGTCTGTAAACTCTATGGTTATCGATATCGGTTAATGAAGGCGAAATGTCTACCGAGTAAAGTTTAGTATTTACCGAGTTGCAACTGAGTTATGGCAGTGCGCATGGGAGGATAAAATCATTATTTAATGAAGGACAATGATTAGCTGGAGATGTATAAATGATTGGTATGTCCTACATGAAGTTTGTTAAGGATCTATGGCAAAGGAAAATTGGTAGGAAGATCTACAGCACAGATTGAACCGCAATAAAATTATGCAAGTTCCAAGAAGGGAATGCAAGTCCCGAGGTAAGGTAAAATGTTTTCAAATTGGAAGGATACATTGAACCTAGTCAAGTTTCAAGATCTGATGGCTAAGATTGATCATGGGAAATGTGATCAAGAAGATTTAGCGGTTAGCAATTGTTTATAAATAAGAAATTGTTAATAAACAATGTATGCAGGCAAGTGTATGCACAGGGATGCTACATAGTGATTACCAAGCACAGAAGCTTGAAGACCTATTTGAATAACAAAGTAGAAAGCCTAGCAGAGGGACAAGATAAGTCCTATGACCAGATTGTTTTGAGCAAATAAAAATCTGCTTTAGCATTTTAGATGTGAAGTTGCAGATAGATTTTTATTACTGTTATTTTGTAAGTGACAAAAAATCTCTTAACTGAGTGGACTTAACAGTCTTATATGTAAACCCTCTAGCAAGGTAACATTCTAAATGAGTGTTTGAAATCCTTTGACAAGGTCACTTCTAACAAAGTGAAGATCCTAACAGATCTGAGGGAAATCCCTTAACCGTCACATCTAGCAATGTGTTTGTAGTCTTTAACAGGATTTTCTTTTAACCGAGCATACTCTAGAAGAGTATATTTCTTAGTGGGTTTGAAATCCCACAGTGGTTTTTCCCTATTTGGGTTTCCACGTTAAATCTGGTGTTATGAGTGTTATTATGATTATGTGTTCATAAGTTTGCATGTTTAGTAGTTTTTTGGTTAAGTTGCTGAAGTATAAATTACCGAGGTTGAATCTGTTGATTTTATGGAAGTTTAAGTTTGTATGATTCGCCCCCCCCCCCCCCCCCCCTCTCATCTTGTTAGCTATTGGCATTTGTACTTTACATTAAGTATTAGAACTAACAATTGGTATAAGAGCTTTGGACTCCGGAAGAAAAACTTTAAAGGTACTTGAGGCAAAGATCCAAAGATGTATAAAAGGGATGCACCGAAGCTGAACAAGTCAAGTTTCTTCACATGGCAGAAAAGGATGAAGCTACATTTATCAGGAATTGGAGAATATGCAACATATTATCTGGAGAATGATTACATTGCACTGAGCACCAACCCTATGACCTTGGAAGAGATTAAAGAAAAGCAAGAACATATTCAAGCTATGATTGAAATAACATCAACATTGACTGACTCAGAGTTTCATGATCTAGAAGGCTGCAATGATGCAAAAGCAATGTGGACTAAGCTCATATCTGTGTATGGAGGTGATGAACATGTTCAAAGAGAAAAAGTGGAAAGTCTAAGAGGACAACTTGAATACATGAGGATAAATGAAGGTGAGAACATAACCCAATATAGTATAAGACTAAAGGAGATTGTCAATCAAATTAAAGGAGCAGGTGGAACTATTGAAGAAAAAGGTATAACAAGTAAGTTGTTGAGAACCCTTCTACCAGCTTATGCTATTCGAGTCTCTGCAATCAATGAATTGAGGTCTGTACCTAACATGCCAGTTTCTTTGGATGCTACTATTGGTAAGCTACATGCATTTGAGTTAAGTAATTTTGATAACAGTGGGTCTTTGGTAAATAAAGTAGAATCTGCATTCAGTTCTTTTCATATTGGTGAATCTGCTGATTACAATGATAGAATGAGTAAGTACTCTGAAGGGGATCACAATAGAGCAAGTGAAAGATTTTGCATGAACATGGAAAAAGTGCACAAACTGTATGAGGAAATCAAGAAGCAAGAAGAATTTGAAGCATTATTAGCCAGAAGGTTACCGAGAGGAAAAGGTAAGTATAAAGGAAAGCTACCTTTAAATTGTTTCAATTGTGATAAAATAGGACATATGGCTTCTAACTACCCTGACAAAGAATCTAGTGAGAAGAGAGAATAACAAGATAATAGGAAGAAAGATAATCAATACATAGGACACCGAGACTTCAGAAGGAGAGATAGAAAGACATGTCTAGTAGCAGATGAGGAATCCAATGATGACGAATCTGATGAAACTGATACTGAGGAAGTTGTTTATGTGGTTATTAAAGATGGATCTGATGAGGAAAGGTATGAAGAAAAAGCCCTAATATCTCACATAAATAATAATGATTCTTGGATCATAGACAGTGGATGCTCACATCATATGACAGGTGATAAACACAAGTTTGTTAAATTAGAAGACTATGATGGAGGCTATGTAAGGTTTGGTAATGATGCACCATGTCTAGTAAAAGGTAAAGGATCTATAACACTTCGTGACAATGCTAAATGTGATGATTTGTACTGGGTTGAAGGTTTGAAATACAATTTGTTGGGTGTAGCATAGCTAAACAATACAAGATACTGAATAGAATTTCATAAAGGAATTGTCAAAGTTCATGACAAACATGGAAAGTTAGCTGCCACAGGGACACAAACAAAAGGTAATACATTTCATCTTGACTCAACTCGGATCAAGTATCTTTATGCAAAGATAGATGATACCTGGTTATGGCATAAAAGGTTTTGTCATGTAAATTTTTATAATCTGATCAAAATAAGTAAGAAGCACCGAGTAAGAGGACTACCGAGTCTTGAAAAACCTGAGAATGTTGTGTGTCGAGGATGCCAAATGGGTAAGATGACAAGATCAAGATTTGCAAGTAAGTCCTACACTTCTAAAGGAATTTTAGATCTAGTACACATTGATCTTTGTGGTCCTATGAAAGTTCAAAGTTATTATGGTGATAAATATTTCATATTATTTGTGGATGATTACTCAAGGATGATGTTAGTTATGTTTTTAAAAGAAAAATCAGAAGCTTTTCAAATGTTCAGATGGTACAAGGCAAGAGTTGAAAATGAAATAGGAAGACAACTGGAATGTCTTAGATCTGAAAGACGAGGAGAATTCACTTCTGATGAATTTAACTTATACTGCAATAATCATGGTATAAAGAGGCAAGTATCTACACCAAGAACAGCTCAACAAAATGGGATAGCCGAGAGAAGGAACAGATCAATTGTGGATTGTGCAAGAACCCTGATGATAGAAAAGAGGGTACCTCAAACATTTTGGAGAGAAGCAATCAGCACTGCAGTTTACACCCTGAACCGAGTTCAACTGAAGAAAGGAACTATGAAGACACCATATGAGATCTGGTATGACAAGAAACCTAATGTATGTTACTTTAAAATCTTTGGAAGTAGATGCTATGTTCACAAAGATGACAGAAATGGAAAGTTTGATCAGAAAAGTGAAGAAGGAACATTTCTTGGTTATTCTTCTAGAAGTAAAGCATTTAAATGTCTGATCAAATCATCTAACAAAATAGTGGAAAGTGCAAATGTGAAAATTGATGAATTTGCAGAAAGAAATAGTGAAGGAAATTCCAAAGAACCAAAAGATTATGAAGAATTTGTTTATGTTCAACCGAGAAAGCTGCTGAAGAAAATGAAGATAATGTCCAATTACCGAGTGATGAAGAAGATCATATAGAACCTACCGAGCCTATATTAGCCAAATATGTCAGAAGACATCATACATCAAGTTAGATTATAGGAGATAAAGATGATCCAGTGATGACAAGAAACAAACTGAGATAGAACACATGTCTGATTTCTGAATTTGAACTGAGAATAGTGAAAGAGGCATTTAACAGTGAAGATTGGGTAAATGCTATGACAAAAGAAACTGATCAAATCAAGAAGACTGACACATGGACACTAATCCCAAGACCAAAGGACAAAAATGTAATCGGTACTAAGTGGATTTTTAGAAACAAGCTAAATGAAAAAGGTGAGGTCATTCGCAACAAAGCAAGACTAGTTTGCAAAGGTTATGCTCAAGAAGAAGGAATAGATTATGGTGAGACTTTTGCACCTATGGCTAGACTTGAGGGAGTAAGAACACTGTTGGCATATGCTGCTTTCAAAAATTTCAAGGTATATCAAATGGATGTTAAATCTGCATTTTTGAATGGTATACTAGAAGAAGAAGTTTTCATTGAACAACTTGGAGGATTTGTTGAAGACAGGAGTAAAGATCAGGTATGCAAACTAAACAAAGCCTTATATGGTCTAAAACAAGCACCTAGAGCATGGTATGAAAGATTGCACTCTTATTTAATCAAGATTGGTTTTATAAGGACAAGTGAAAACAACAATATGTACATGAAGAAAGATGAGGACAATGGAATACTGATCTCAGCCATATTTGTTGATGATATTATATTTTGTGGTAATGACTCCTTATGCAAGAACTTTGGAAATGAAATGTGCAAAGAATTTGAGATGTCACTAATCAGTGAGATAAAGTATTTTATAAGTTTAGAGATATTGCAAATGAAAGATGATATTTTCATTACTCAATCCAAGTACATAAAAGAAATCTTGAAGAAATTTGGAGTGGAGAATTCTAAACCAGTAAGTACTCCTATGACTACTAACTGTAAATTATCAAAGAATGATGAATCTGCATCTGTTGATGAGACACTTTACCGATCTATGATTGGCAAATTGTAATATGTTGTGCATAGTAGACTGGATATAGCACATGCAGTAGGTATTGTAGCAAGATTCTCTACAGATCCCAAGGAAACTCATATGACAACAATCAAGAGAATTTTCAGATACCTGAGAGGCACTGAAGATTATGGCTTAGTATATGAAAAGAGGAATAATTTTGATTTCAAAGTTTATACCGATGCTGATTGGGCAGGCAACATAGATGATAGGAAAAGCACAAGTGGTGGAGCTTTCCTTTTAGGAGAAAGACTAGTAAGTTGGCTTAGCAAGAAACAAGGATGTATTTCTCAATCTACAGTAGAAGCTGAATATGTTGTTGCAGCATTGAATTGTACCAATATAGCATAGATCAAACAACTGTTGGAAGGTATAAATGAGAAAGTTACCAAGCCAGTAACTATATTCTATGATAATACTAGTGCCATTAACATTTCAAAGAATCCAGTAATGCACTCTAAGACAAAGCATATATCTATAAAGTATCATTATCTCAGAGAAGAAGTTCAAGAGAAGAAAGTTGTGCTAGAATATATCAGTTCAAAGGAGCAATTAGCAGACATCTTCACAAAGCCACTGCCAGGGGACACTTTTGAGTATCTCAGAAGCAAGTTAGGGGTCCTACCCCTATCTTCTACTCACTAACCAAGTTCGGTGAAAGCATCAATTCGATGAATCTACAGAATATTATGTGTGGATTGATGCTGATTTACACACTTTAGAAGGTTTTCTAAAGGTGTGCAGGAAAAAGTGAATAGAGACAAGTCGATCTAACCGAGACTGAGATGTTACACAGCAAGGCAAATCACTTCACAGAGGAAGAAATCATGATTTAGTTCTTTTACTTTTTGGCATTGTTGTCAAAGGGGGAGAAGACTAAATGGTTGGAAGACTAAATGGTTGACTACATGGTAAAGCCCTGAATGATGGAAATAAAAGAAGACTAATGACAGGAGGAGTAGATTGCAAAAATGGAAAAGACTAAATGCAAGTCAACAGCTCAGAAGCTTAATGAAAAATGGAGAAGACTTCAGAAGACAAAAGATCAAGAATAAAAGGAGAAGTCTAACAGCAATCTGAATCTGAATCAATTTGAATATCATGTTGGTATTACCATTTAATTATTGGTTTTGCCATCAATGCCAAAGGGGGAGATTTTTGGCATTACAGTAAGAAAGATTGTTGATATTCAATAAGGATATTGAGAAGGTTGTTGAAGATTATTGATATAACGGAAGAAGGATGATAACTATCTTTATAACATTATTTTGTCATTGATGTCAAGAGCTTGATTATCTGATTCAGTATGATCTTGCCATATCTTGAGAAGATTGATTAGAAGAGAATTAAGATATCGGTAAAAGACACAGAAAGAATGTGATGAATAAAGGGAGGAATAAGTTATTCAATGGGCAACTATTACCAAGTTAGACAATGATGAGATCATGATGTTTAGATTGTTTTGATATCCTACATATGTTGTTGATTGTAAGGTTAATACTATACTATGCAATCGAGCAAGGAACCTAGTCGATAAACCCTAAGGAACCTAGTCTGTAAACCCTAAGGTTATCGATATCAGTTAATGAAGGCAAAATGTCTACCGAGTAAAGTTTAGTATTTACCAAGTTGCAACTGAGTTATGACAGTGCGCATGGGATGGATAAAAGCATTATTTAATGAAGGACAATGATTAGCTGGAGATGTATAAATGATTGGTATGCCATGCATGAAGTTTGTTAAGGATCTATGGCAAAGGAAAATCGGCAGGAAGATCTACAACGCAGATTGAATTGCAATAACCTTATGCAAGTTCCAAGAAGGGAATGCAAGTCCCGAGATAAGGTAGAACATTTTCAGATCGGAAGGATACATTGAACCTAGTCAAGTTTGAAGATCTGATGGCTAAGATTGATCATGGGAAATGTGATCATGGAGATTTAGCGGTTAGCAATTGTTTATAAATAAGAAATTGTTAATAAACAATGTATGTGGGTAAGTGTATGCACAGGGATGCTACATAGTGATTACCGAGCACAGAAGCTTGAAGACCTATTTGAATAAAAGAGTAGAAAGCCCAGCAGAGGGACAAGATAAGTCTTATGACCAGATTGTTTTGAGCAAATAAGAATCTGCTTTAGCATTTTAGATGTGAAGTTGCAGATAGATTTTTATTACTGTTATTTTGTAACTGACATAAAGTCTCTTAACCGAGTGGACTTAACAGTCTTATATGTAAACCCTCTAGCAAGGTAATATTCTAAATGAGTGTTTGAAATCCTTTGACAAGGTCACTTCTAACAAAGTGAAGATCCTAACAGATCTTAGGGAAATCCCTTAACCGGGTCACATCTAGCAATGTGTTTGTAATCTTTAATAGGATTTGCTTTTAACCGAGCATACTCTAGAAGAGTATATTTCTTAGTGGGTCCGAAATCCCACAGTGGTTTATCCCTATTTGGGTTTCCACGTTAAATCTGGTGTTATGAGTGTTATTATGATTATGTGTTCATAAGTTTGCATGTTTAACAGTTTTTTGGTTAAGTTGTTGAAGTATAAGTTATCGAGGTTGAATCTATTGATTTTATGGAAGTTTAAGTTTGTATGATTCACCCCCCCTCCCTCTCATCTTGTTATCTATTGGCATATGTACTTTACATTAAGTATCAGAACTAACAATGTTTACATAAATAAGAATTCCTAACATTCAAATGATTTTCAAAGATATCTTTCAAAAGTTACACTAATCATTTTAAAGTTTCTCAAAAATTTCTCTATTTACATTTAATAATGTTTAGAGAAATTTTTACTTAATAAATTCTGAAAATTTCCAATAGTAACAAATCCCTTTGGAAATATTATCTCTCTCTAAATCAACAAAAGAGAAAAATAATAAAAATGTACTCATTCTTTGATTATTCATAAATAAAATTTACCCAAAAATATTTATGAAAGCTTAAAAGATCATAACATTAAAATCCACTTATTAATCAAATATTAAGCATTAAAGAACATTTATATGCAAAAAATAACTATTCCTTTTACACAAATATTTTCCTTTCAAAAAAAAATAATTCAAAGTTCATAAAATGTGGAAAATATAATGTTTAAAATAATAATTTTCCTTTTCTATGGTATTTACATGAATGGTAAAAAATCATTATGAAAATAAAATACTCTATTAAATATCATTATGAAAATAAAATACTCTATTAAATTTCTTAAGTAAAAAAATACTACTCGGGATTAGCACATTATATCCTACACCAATACCCGATGGCAATGAAGACTTCTCCTTCTAAAACTACTTCAAACTATGCAAGAAAATAAGAAAATAAATTTCTCCTGCGGCCTATTTTGGAGTAATTTCATTGCCGACTAACTAGGTATCCAAATGCCACAAAAATTGGCCAAAAGTTATAATAATTGAAATAAAACATGGATTTTATTTCAAATTTCAAGTAGCTCGCCAAATTTTGATACTTTCTTTGTAAACTGGCCTGCCAGAGCTAATCACGGGCAATATATAATTTAAAATAACACATCAAACGAGCTCCAATCTCTGTGAAAATTTAAATAGAAGCATTTGACATCAAAATATTAAGTGGGTTGTTTTCTGATTGTTCAAATTTTAAAAAAATTCTGACTCATTTTTATGTCAGGATCTGTCAAAAAACAATTAAAAGGCAGGTCAGAACTTCTCTGGTTCTCATGAAATCTTATGGGCACATAGTCCCATATACCAAAGAAAATTTCACCAAACAGTTTTCCAAGATCTTTTCTGAGCGCGGAGATTTTAATCACCAAAGTTGACAACTTTTTAATCCTAAAAATTTCACTGACAAACATCTGAAAACTGTCTTTACTTCTACCTTCAAAAATATGAGAAACGGGCTAACAAAGATCTGAAACCTGGAAAATAGTTTTATTTTCATACAGGGAATCATGTGGACCATTTCATCTGATAAGATATCTATCCAGCCAATAGATGTTAAAATCCAAAGAGAGCACTTGGTTAGCATTGTAATCCTGCAAACAAAAATTTTGAAAAAACTCCATTTGGTTTTAGCCAATGAAAAATAGCAAATAGATTCACAACACTTTGAATTTTAGCATCGGGTTTCATTAAGATGAAGATAATATGCACAAACAATTAGCTTGACATAAGGGTTTAATGGGAAAGAGCTATGAATACTAGAATATGACCTTTTAATTCGTGATTTATACATTCTAAGAAAATGCACATAGATTAGCTTGAAGAGAAACAAGAACTGTTATCAAGAGGATCTACAATTTGGCATAGAACATATTTATGATATACAAAATGCATATGGACAATTAAATTGACATAATAGTGCTTAGGTGAGAAGAAATTATGGTTCAAAAAGGCGTACTTGGAATGATTTTGCCTTTGCAACCACATACATACCTGGAAATCGACCACCTTGTTCATGCACCAAACCTAGTTTCTTAGAGTTGGAAATGGAAGAACCTGCTTGATTATAGATATTACACATGATGGAACATATAAATTTTCTTTCTGGGATGAATTTGGAACTCTAAAATTTGAAAATTTTAGGGTTCCAACATGTAGGAAACAACAACTTATGGCTTATGGTACCCAAAGAAAGGAGATTTCACTTTGCAAGCCTATACTGATGTTGATTGGGCAGGATGTGTAGATGACAAGAAGAGCACCAGTGGTGGAGCTTTCTTCCTTGGACACAAGTTGGTGTCATGGAATAGAAAGAAACAAGAGTCCATTTCATTATCAAGTGCTGAAGGTATTGCAGCTGCCACATGTTGTTCTCAAGTCCTGTGGATGAAGCAAACTCTCAAGGACAATTAGGTAGAGTTTTAGATCCCATTCCCATCATGTGTGACAATTCAAGTGCTATAAATATATCAAAGAACCTTGTCATGCATTCTAGGACAATGCACATTGCAATCAAGTATCATTTTATCAAGGAAAAAATTGCAGAGAAAGAGGTAAAAGTTGAATATGTGTACACCGGCGAATAAGTAGTTGACATCTTCACTAAGCCACTACCAAAAGATAGCTTTGAGTATCTAAGACAAAAATTGGATTTTGTTCCACCCTCCTTCAAAACTTAAGCATATTTTGAGGTCTATGGTTCAGGGGGAGCATACTGCTTTATTGCTTTCATCCTTGAACCTCATGTTTGTCTTAGGGGGAATTCTGAATTTTTTATAAGCAATATTGGCACTTATTTTTATATTATAATAATGATTCATCTAGCTTTCAATCAGTACAAGCAACTCAAATTTATCTGCGCAAATATGGTCACATGAGGAGATTGCATATTTCCAGCAATATATAAATGTTTTTGGTTCTCAATGGGGGAGAAGAATATGTCTAAGTGTGTTATCTGTCAGACCCTTTGCCATTGTTGTCAAAGGGGGACAAATGTTCTGCTTATTAACATCAATGCCAAAGGGGGATATTGTTGGTAAATGTTGTCATTGATGTCAACTAAGTCAAGCAAGTGTAGGTTGCAAAAGAATTGCATAACACAAAGGTTATTGACTGGATTGCAAAATTGCATAACACAGAGGTTATCAATGTCAAGGAGGTGTGCATAACAAGAAGTTTATGTGTTATGCGGCGCTTGAAAGTCCACAATATGAACTTAGAAGGAGCACATGCACCTACGAGTGCACGGGATAAGAGGCCCCCACCAGCTCGCTGTAGGAATGAGTGAAGTGCAAGAGCGTTTGCGGGCGTGCAGGATAAGTGGCGCCCCCGCCATCTCGCAGCTGGTACTGTTGAAGGAAATGCAACCTTGTGAGCACAGGGGATAATGGAATGGTGGGCCCCTACCATTTCATGATTGGACCGAGTGCAAAAAGAGGAATCTAGTGGGTGTGTGGGTAAAGACATTTGACCCCCCCCCCTCACTATTTCGCGATAGGAGTTGTTGAAGCAGAGGTAATCCAACGAGCACGTGGGGTAAGAAGACAAGGTGAACAAGGATGTATCTTGTTGTTCCACAACCTCCAAAGGTAATCAAAGTGGAATCCAGTGGGTATGCAGGGTAAAGGTGTCCCTCTATTTTGTGATTTCCATGGGTGAACCAAATGGCATCCAATGGGGGTGCAGAAATGACCTTTTGGCATCCCGCTATTCTGCAGTTTGCCATGGGTGGACAAAAGGATTCCAGTGGTTATGTAGGTAAGTAAGAAAAGTGAAGAAAGATGTTGCCTGCTATTCCATGGTAGTAACAAGTGAACCAAAGAGCTTCCAGCAGGCATGCGGGGAAAGAAGTTTGATGTCTCCTTCTATTCCACAACCTACAGAGGTATTCAAAATGGCTTCAAGTGGGCATCTGTAAAAAGGCATTTTGGCATCCCGTCATTCCATAGCATGCAAAGTGGGAAGAAGAGAGACTTAGTGGGTGCACAGGATAACCGTGAGATGTGCTAACTGAAGTAGACCGATTGTCCATATGGGCATTGACCAAGCTTGAACCGCCAATGTGGCATGTACGGAGCCAATCAGAGGGCACTTGTGGAAAGGATGAAACATCATTTTGCTAACTGTGTTGAAGTTTTTAACCAAGTTTGCAACCGCATTTGCATATCGATAAGGAAGATGAATTATGTGGTGGTTGACCAGACTTGATCGAGTGATCTGGAAAATGAAAATGAAGACATGTGGATTCCAGGTGGTTGAATATGAATGTTGATATGCTAAAGGTAATATTTTTGCATTCAAATGAGGCAGTTGTTGATCCTTTAAGGGTAGGTCGACAAAATGCATTAATGGTGAATCAGCTGCAGATGTTTGAAGGGCTTGAGGTGATCGATAGAGGAGAAACCAAATCCTCTAGACAAATTGAGGTTGCTAAATATAGCAACCCAATACAAAGAACTTTCAGAAAATCAAAGAAGTATCATTTAATATAGATGGTCAATCCAAGAAAGCAAATCAAATCTGCTACAAATCAGATCTTAAAGGGACAAAATAATTCAATTTTTTAAATATAAATTTGGAGGGAAAAACATTCTCTAAGGCAGAGCTGATAGAGAAAGGTAGCTAAGGTGATTTGGCTGAGGTAGTTGGAAGAGATAGAGACACAAGTGGAATTAGAAAATTTTGCACTTGATTTTCGCAAAAAAAATTGATGAAACTAGGTGAGTAGTTGCCAAGACAGTGGATGAAGTTGTTGAAGAAGAAAGTAAGAGAGAACAAAGAATAAAGAGCATTCAGCAAGGTGAAGCAAAGACAAAGAACAAAAGATAATCAGACAGAGGAAGAAGATCAGATAGAGATCAAAGAAGAGTAAAAAAAGAGT
Source organism: Cryptomeria japonica (assembly GCF_030272615.1). Taxonomy (NCBI): domain Eukaryota; kingdom Viridiplantae; phylum Streptophyta; class Pinopsida; order Cupressales; family Cupressaceae; genus Cryptomeria; species Cryptomeria japonica. Next base: position 390,349,183 of record NC_081405.1, read on the forward strand.
TGAAGAGAAGAAGAGCAGAGTGCAGAGGATCAAGTAGAAGCAAGAAGGCAGACAATCTGTGAGTTACAAAATTGCATTTGTAACAAGGCAATAAACCTATAATCCCTTTTTATTGTAATTATATGAGTGGGTGATCACAATAGGTGTAGGTGCTCCTTGAATGTGTGCTCTAAATTTTAGTGGGTTGGTACTCCTTGAGTTGGTGCTAAAAATCATCAAAAATCGATGCTCCTTGTGTTGGTGCCCTAAACATATTGTAATTAGTGATTTTATTATGAGGCTAGATTGGAGTAGTGTTCTCCAACAGCTATTCTCACCGAGGTTCTTCCCAAATTGGGTTTTCCTCAAAAATTTGTATTGTGTGATTTGTCTCTATGTGTGTATGCATTTCTTTTATTTGCGGTATTTTTGTGTATGCACATTGAGATTTAATTTTTTTTAATACACTAATTCACCCCCCTCTCATTGTCCATTTGTGTTTTTCAAGTTCTTGAATAATGAATTGTTTCTGAGAACATCTTAAGTTTAAAGATAGATTAGTGCCTAATCCTAGGTTGTAGAGTCAAATATGAAACTATAAAGAAGATCATGTAAGCAAATAGGTTTCAACCAGTGGATTCAAAATATGTTAATGCCTTACACTAACATATCCACTCTTCTCGTAAAGTTACACTTATAGATCCACCTTGTACACTTAAAATCATAATTATTTGATCAAAGTAATTTAACTCCTTCCTTGAAATAAATCCATGAACCAACAACACCTTTGATGCAAAGCATCCAACAGCACATCACAACCTAGGGAGATCTTCCTCCCAACTCACCTACTCAGATAGGTGATTGTTCTTCACAAGCCTTCCAAAACACTCACAAGGCTACTAGAAACATAATAGGTCTCAACAACTCCAAAAGGGAATCATGTCTTCCCACATTGTCCAATAATTGAAACATGTCAAATAAGGACTGATACACATGTTCAAGGACAACTTGAGACATTCTAACATTTAGATCACACCAAATCCTTATAACCCACTCATACAAGTCTATCTTCACTTAGGACTCCAACTTGTCCATGAACTCAACTCACAATGCTAAATAGTTGTATACCAACCCCAAGGGATTCATAAGAACATCAAGGAGACTCCTCCTCATTGATAAAACACCATTCTTTACTCTCCCTTCCACCCAAAAGTCTCAAGAAGACCTACTGTTGCAATTTTGTCTTTCTATGACAATCATACACATTTAGGACAATCATAAGGAACTGATCCATTTCCTCATTCTAAGGTCTCTAAAAACCTTAAAAGGGTTCTCAAAAAATCCGCATACCTTTTCCAATCATCAAACCCATTCAATGCATCATGCTCACAAAATCTCAGTCAAACAACTCTCTCGGCCAATCACATCTCCACTTTAAGACAGACATAGAATGATGAGTTTCTTGTCCATACAAGGGCCACAATGACTTCTATTGGGTCTTAAATAACCCCAAACATACTCCCAAACACTCATCAACCCTTTGAGATTCATATTTTTCATATTCACCACTCTAACACATCAATTCCACTGAGAAAATCAGACCGAGACACAAAATTCAGATTTGTGTCACCCTTTGGCATGTGCAAAATTATATGTGGCACCCTACAAGGAAGAAAAACTGAAAAATAGACATTTACAAGGGTCATACCATCCATTTTCATGAGTATTTGATGATGGGATGACCAAAACTTACATATTTTTATGTCACTAGTTACCCTAGTAAGGGTTTGTGACTATTTTACAAAATTTATGATAACTTGCTCTAAACAAATTGAAAATGAATAAAACCAAAGCCCAAACTTCAAGGACTCATTTCTCTTTCAATTCCAATATGTTTCAAATGTCCACAATAAGGATTTCATAGTGAAAAATGCTTGGTATCGAACTGCTACACCCAAAAAAAAAGATAAGTGCAGGGTAAACATTGAAATTTTATTGCTTATGCCTCAATACATGATACAATTAGCACTTGGCCGTGTAAATGAATATATTTAAATAATTTTCCAGACCTCCAACATTCATAATCACCCTTTTAACACCAACTACCAACAAACCACTTCCTAATGCACTTTTTTTTTACAACAAATTTTGCATTGACAACATTGTCAATTTTGCCATTTTTGTGCAACTTGACTATAAACCCAAAATGAGACCTATATGACTTCAAAGCATCATGAATACATCAAATTAGGCCCAAATAGCCTTCATACATAATAAAATACCTCATTTGATGCCTTGGACACACTTCAGCCGTATAAGGACAATTTTGACAATATGAGACAAGTAAGACCACATATTGTGAACCTAGACATTACAAATTGGTCTTCAAGGACCGTATTACATAAGAATGGTCATTCATTACTTTATTACATCTTTACATGCCTTTGAAACTTAAAAAATGACTCAACATGGCCAAAGAGAAGCATATGGCCATCTAAGTGCTCTTGCACCACAATCATAGGGAATCTGAGATGACAAATTCAAATATACCTTATTTATTGAATTCATATGATCAAAAGTATATAAATATAGAGATAACTTGATGACATTAATGTTCTTATTGCACAAATTGGCTAACTTTTCATCATAAAATCAGACATTACAATTTAAATCTTCTACCAATGACTTAGACTCAATATTTTTTGTTCCCCTGCTCAATACAAAAGTTCATAACCTATACCAAAGAGAAGAAAGAAGAAGATATTGAGGAAAATAAATTTCCATATTCAATCTATTGTAGACACTTGGCAGCATCTTTCCCATCTGACTCTAAAATCTTTAATTTATTTTCCCTCTCATTCGCAACCAAAATATTTCCCTCCTTAATTTTCCATCTACACACTCTTTCTTTGTTGCAAAAATAGACTTTTGTCTTATTTGTTGTGCATTGACTCTTCCCATGAAATTTATTTTGCCTTGGAAAAAACATTCTTTCCAACTACATTTTAGCATAACATTTCTTTTTTAACCTATTTCATTTTACATATACCTATCTCATGAAAAATAACTACACTTGGTGGAGAGATTTAAATATTGAATTATTAGTCTGACACTTGCGATAGAAATTGTCTTGTTCTTCCTTTGAGTTTTTTTCATGAAAATATTTCAATTTAATAATAAATATATTTCACTGCAACACTATTTTCACTGAATAATATAACTCCCCTTCAGATAAAAATAAATTTCCATGTGCCTTTCACCTACAAATGAAAATTGTTGTCCTTTGAGAATATTCTTGTGAAAAAAATTTCCATCGGTTAAAAATATTTCACACCTTTACAACCAACCCCTTTTGTAAAAATATTTCACTCATAGTGAAAGATTTTGTTGCAATACACTATCATTATATTTTGTTCAGACCTCCACAATTTGCTTCCCCTTTGTGAAACATTTTTACTCATTTCTGAAACTTTATCACCCACCAATATTTCTTATTGTGTCCCATCAAAGTAATGTTTTTGCATAATTACACTCTCCCCTCCAAGTAAAATAAATTTTGGAGCTCATTTATTTATAATTGAAAGCTTTACCCTTTTCACCTATGAGCATCTTATATTCTTTTCACCAGGGTAAAAGACCCCCTAGTTCGGCAATAAAAAGGGATAGGACCAAGGTGTGGCACTTTGGTCCTTATTGGGACTAGGGCGCCACACTTTGGTCCCCCTTAATCGGGCCCCTCTTTTTTCCCCTCTTGCATCTTCAAAAATGAGTGGGAAATCTCTCCTCATGTCGGCCTATGTCAAAAAATTAATGCATTTTTTGACAGACATGTATATAAGGAGGTTTTCCTCTCTCATTTGCATAAAAACACATCATAAGAGATGGGAAAAAATTTGTTCATCAAGCATTCAAGCATTCAAGCATTCATCATTAAACATCTATAGAGGTCTTCAAGGCTACTTTCTTCATTAATCAATTATGGAGCATAATTGCATCATTCATTTGCAAGCATGTGTGTGTGACTAGGGTTTTGTAATGTTCATGCCATTTCATACAACATATGTGATTACATTCAAGAAGAAAAGAATCATTATCAGTCATTGTAGATCTAAGGTATACATTTTCATCATTTTATTTAAGTATTTGCAATATTTCATTCAAGGTTGATTCCAAACAGGGGTTTGACTTAGGCAAACCCCTATTCCCAACCCATTTTCCTTTGTCTGTGTGCAGGAAATAGATACAGAGTTGTACTCTTTAAAATAGGCATTATTTACAGAGACGAATCAACCCTCTTTGGCGTGCAAAAAATTAGGAGGAGCAGGGCGACGGGCACACCGTTAGATCGCCATTTTTTGAGCTTTTTTGAGGATTACATCTGAATCTGTATATACTGTTCAGATCCAAGTGCACGCAAAAATCCTACATCTATAGCTCATTGTTTCCATATTTTTGCCTTCATTTTTCAACACTTTATCTTAATTCAGCATTTCAACTCACAAAAGAGGGTAATATGATTCACACCCCACCTTTAAATCCATTCAATATTAAGTCCTTATCATTCTCAATTTGGGATTGGATCTATTGGATCCCCCCCCCCCCCCCCCCCTTTTGAATGTAATGGAAAATTAGTGGTTTTCATCCCTATAATAGAGGAAACACTATTTTTTCACCATTTCATAGGGACTAGTGTCAATCAATATGTATGAAGAATTTCCCAATAATTGCATCTTAAGTCTAGCTCAAAAATGAATTCACCCACAAGAGATTTCTTTAATTTGTTCATCCAAAGGTATCATCATTCATGATAGCATTGAGCCTCCTTTAGTACAAGACCCCCACACCACAATAATTGATACAGGATATGTGGCTACAACTTAATCCATTCTTGAAATAGTGCATATGTCTTGCCACATGGATGAAGTTCGAACCATGTGCACTCATTTTCACAAAGAGGGGCATCAGTTTTATATTTGCAAAGACTTTACGTAATGTTGGATGGAATCGATCATTTTTTAGTTCATTTCTCATTTTAAATCCTTTATCTATGATGAGGGAAACTATTGAATGATTATGGGGCACTGATATTCATTATAAGTGATGCACAAACCTATGTCTTGCCTCCCCAAACATTATGTAGCTTGTGCTACAACTTGAAATCCAACCATCATCTTCAAATAATTGGAAACCATTTTCAATGGCTCAAACAAGTGCACATGTGATCTACAAGCACCAATAAAATACATTCACGTAATTTCAACTAGTATGACTACCATTTTAGTAATAAATTTTAAGGCATCCTCACCCTTTGTACGCCCTATATCCTCTAAGATGACATCTCTCGAAGGGGATTTGGTAGATAGTTTTCTCTATGCCCATTTGTCACTGCAAAGTCTAGTATATCAACTATCTTTTAGCAACATACCATCAAGAAAAAGCACCAAACTCACACAGCTAACACTATGTCACTTGAAACCAACATTCAATTATTTCCCATGAGAATCCACAACCTATTGCATTGTCAAATTTTGGCATACTTTTATGATTACATGGCATTTTCAAACCTATTCATTAGGTTCATGCAGGTGTAGAAGAACCTAGGACTTAGGCTCATAGTCCTTTCACAATTTTGGCTTGTACTAACCTTAGCCAAGTCAGGTTCCTAATAAGGAATCTATGAGGGTCCAAGGAGTGTGTGTGATGTTTGTTTTGAGTCAAGTATAGGCCTAGTTGAGTTGGTTTTCTTCCTAGGTTTGCACTTTGTGAGTAGATGATAGTTTGAGAAGTTCAGATGACCTTCTTGATGGTCAAAAGTGGCATAACTTGGTGTGATAATTAGAGAGGTTTATAATGGTCTTAGGAATGCTTAAAAATTCTTGTGTAATGACTTGTAATAGGTTGTTTAGGTTGGCAAAGCAAAAAGTGGAAAGTTGTAAAAGTTGTCATGACAACTATTGAAAGTTCTCATGATAACTTTTCTCCTAAAAAGTTTTTAGTGGTGGATTTAGGGATAGCACAACTCCCTATAATGCCTCCTCACATGGGGAAGACTATTTAAACCTCCTCTTTCATGGTTACCAAGGTTGGAAGTTTGATTTTGTAAGATTAACAATCTGAAACTACTCATTTTCGGACTGTTATCACAGTTTTGGTCTTATTTTGCATAAAATGTGAATGATAATGGATTGAATCCATTGATCCAGTTATGGATTGAACTTATTTGTTGTGTTCCAGTGTCATTTGTTTCATTTCAAGCTTTGTAGATAGGGTGTATTAGTGTTTTCATTGTTTTGTTTCCAATCAACCAGTTTTTGCTTGTAAATAGCAATTTCATGTAAAATGGTTGCTCCATAAAATCCCTCTGTGCTACCATCAAAACCTATTTTGACATGGAAGGAAAACCCTTGTATAGTTTATATATGAAGGGAGGAGTTCTAGAAGTGAATATTGATATGGTTATCACCTTTTTCTAGGCGAGTCCAGGAGCAACCCAGTTAGAGAAGACAGGGTGAAATTTGAGTGCATAGTGCAGAGGTGAACACAAAACCTTAGCCAAATAATTTGGAGACAATCATGAGGTCCTTATAGACTTTCCACAACAAGGAGAGGCCTTGATAAGACCTCCAGATGCCCATTTCACTAAATTGATTAGTCACTACTGATTAAGAGGCCTAGAAACCCTAGCAAACCCTCAATTTTGGGTTAGGGAATTGTACGGTGAGCTGGGAAACCAAAACCACCAAAATCTCTTAGGGATAGGTGAATTATTGAAGAAAAATAAAACTCTTTGCAAGGTCTTTTGGACCATTTTCCTCAAAACCCTTGAAAACCGGATTTTGGAGGCCTAAAAGGGGCTCATTCCTTGTAGCCCTATTTCTAGGCAAAATGGTGAAATCGGTAGGAGAGATAATGAATGCAAACCACAAATGGACCCAAATGAATTAATTCCATGTTAAATTATACCTCCACACCTCTGCAATGACTCACAATAGTATGGGGGTGAAATTGACAAGTTGAAGTCAAGACAACAAGAATGAGCATATGGGAAACACTTTGAAATGGTAGGGTTCCTAGTTAAACACTTGTTGCAAACACCTTGAGATTGGAAAAGAGAAAGCCCTAAAAGAGATTGAGAAGGAATTGGAGGTCTTGGAGCATAGCTAGACCTGGAGAGGTTGGTGGAATTGAGCAACAACAACTAGGTGAAGTGTGAGCAAGCTAGGTTAACCCCATCAAATTGGTATCGGAGCCTATAAGATTTGGGCTAGGTGAGTAGATGTCCTTAGTGGAATCTATAGGAGACAACACTATGGTGACGAATGCAAAGTTGGAAAAGAAAGTGGATGATTAGAAGGAAGAGAATAGACTCATGAAGGAAAAGTTGATTGAATTGGAAAGTAAGCTTGGTGAGATTGAAACCAAGGCAGATGAAGTGTTGGTAAAGGTTGAAGGAGCACAAGGGAAGGGTAAAGAGGTGTCAGAGATAGACAAAGTACGTAAACCTGATCCTGTCTTAGAACAAGAACCTTTCCTAAAGGCATTGAAAGCCTTAAGTGGTAAATCACTAGAAGGATTGCCATTGTTTACCGATAAGATGGAAGCAGAAGTGGTTCTAGAATGGATAAAGGGCATGGAGAACCATTTTGAGTGTGAGGGCATAATTGAAGCCCAAAGAGTTAAAGTGGCCAAGTCTAGGATGAGAGGAGTTGCTCTCACATGGTGGAACTTTGTGCAAGATGAGAGAAAGAAAATGGGCAAAACACCCATCTCTTCTTGGAAAGGGATGTTAGTCAAAATAAAAGAAGTCTATCTCCCTGATGACTATGAAGTGCAAATTCATAAGAAGAGACAAAACCTAAGACAAAAAGACCTTGATGAAAGTGGCTATATGGCGGAGTTTCACAAACTTAGCCTTAGATCTCATGTGGTGGAAGAATAAAGTCTCAAAGTTGCTAGGTACCTAAATGGACTACAGTGGAACATCCAAGAGGAACTCAGTCTAATGAGCCCAAAGACAGTTCATCAAAGCTATCAACTTTCCCTTAAGGTGGAAGAAAAACTAAAAAGAAAACATGATTCAAGTAGTAATACGGGTAGAGGTTGAGGAAAAGAAAACAGAGGCCATAGGGGAGGCTTTGGAGGAAGAAGTTTAGAGCAAAGAACACAAGGTGAGTCTAAACTCATTGAGCAGCAAGAAAGTGACACTGGTAAAGGAGGATTCAATAGAGGAAGGGGGTCAAACAATAGTTTTAGAGGAAGATCTAGTGGACAAGGTAGAGGTTTCTCATATTTTGTAACAATGAAGTGTTACCATTGCAACCAACTTGGTCATCAAGCATATAGGTGTCTAGAGAAGGGATCATTATCATAGAGTAGTGAAAAGAGAGTGAACTATCTTCAAGAAGAGACTTCAAACAGCAAGACTTCAGAGGGTGCCTTAGAATCAGAGGTAGGTGACAACTTGATGATAAGAAGAACTTTAATAAAAGAACCTGTCAGAGAAGATCCTAGCCAAAGGAGGTCATTATTTAGGATCAAATGCAAGATTATGGACAAAGTTTGCAAAGTGATCATTGATTCAGGGTCAATAGACAATATTGTGTCAGAAGAGGCAATGAGTAAGCTTAAATTACATAGGATACCTCACAAAAACCCATATAGAGTCACTTGGTTGAACAAAGGACAACATGTCCTAGTCAATGAGCAAGCATGGGTGGATTTTACCATTGGGAGGTATAAGGACAAAGTGTTATGTGATATCCTACCCATGGATGCATGCCATATTCTATTAGGAAGACCATGGAAATTTGATAGACAAGCTATTCATGATGGAGCCAAGAATGCATACTCATTCAAGAAAGATGGAGTCACATTCAAGATCCAATCAATCTCTAAGGAAGGTGAAAAGAGAGCAGCGGGTCCTAATGTCCTTTTGGTGAGTGAAAAATAGTTCTTGAAGACACTTGAGGAAGGTGAAGGTATAGGGTTTGCATTAGTAATGAAGCCTAAAGAGGAAGACAAGAAAGAGCAGCCAAGTTTGCCAATAGAGGTTCAAGACCTATTGAAGAAGTTCAAAGGAATAGTGAGTGATGGACAACCAGCCACCTTACCTCCTAAAAGAACCATAAGCCATCAAATAAACTTTATTCCTAGAGCATCCTTACCTAACAAGGTAGCTTACAAAATGACTCCACAAAAAAATGTTGAGATTGCCAAACAAATCCAAGAGCTTTTAGACCAAGGCCTAATTAGGAAAAGCATTAGCCCTTGTGTTGTACCTACCATTTTAGCCCCAAACAAAGGTGGTACTTGGAGATTGTGCACTGACTCTAGGGCTATAAATAGGATCACTATTAGGTATAGATTTCCAATTCCTAGAATAGAAGACCTAATGGATTGTTTAGGGGAAGCCAGATACTTTACCAAGATTGACCTTAAAAGTGGATACCACCAAATTAGGATTAAGGAGGGTGATGAATGGAAAACAACATTCAAGACAACAAAGGGTCTTTATGAATGGCTTATAATTCCATTTGGCTTATCCAATGCTCCAAGCACCTTCATGAGACTCATGACTGAGGTGTTGATGGACTTCATAGGTAAATTTGTGGTGGTATACTTAGATGATATTCTCATTTTCAGTAAGAATAGGGCAGATCATATTAAGTATTTGCCAAATGTGCTACAAAGATTGTATGAAGAGAAGCTAACCATGAACTTGGACAAGTGTGAATTTGTTAAGCAGGAGTTGGTTTACCTCGGTTTTGTGTTGTCTCAAGGAAACCTCAAGATGGATCCTAGCAAGGTTGAAGCCATAGTAAATTGGCCCACTCCTAAGTTAGCAACATAGGTGAGAAGCTTCCATGGACTAGCTCAGTACTACAGGAAGTTCAATAGGCAATTCAGTGCTATATGTGCACCAATGTTGGACACTATTAGAGGTGGAATGAAGGAAAAGTTTTAGTGGAATGAACAAGCAAATAGAGGTTTTGAAACCTTGAAGGAGAAGATAGCTACTCAACCAGTGTTAGTGTTGCCTAGTTTTGAGAAACTCTTCACAGTGGAATGTGATGCAAGCAATGTTGCAATAGGTGTTGTCCTAAGTCAAGAAGAAAGACCAGTAGCTTTCCATAGTGAGAAGATAAGTGATGCAGAGAGGAAATACTCCTCATATGACCTGGAATTATATGCTTTAGTGCAGGCTTTAAGGAAGTGGAGACATTGCCTCCTTCCTAAGGAATTTGTAGTCTATACAAACAATCAAGCTTTAAGCTTTCTAAACTCACAAGACAAACTCAGTCACAAACACATGAAGTGGGTGGAGTATATGCAACCCTACACATTCACAATCAAGCACAAAAAGGGTCAATTAAACTAGGTTGCTGATGCATTGAGCAGAAGAGTTTTGACAGTCCAAGAAATTCAATTAAGGAGCATAGGTGTTCACAGTTTTAGAGACCTATACCCGGATGATGAAGACTTCTCAAATGCCTACAAGGTGTGTAAAGAGTATCAAAATCATTTTCATAGTGAGCATTCAAATTTTACCTTGCAAGATGGGTTATTGTTTAGAGGAGGACAACTTTGTGTGCCTAGAGGGTCAATGAGAGAAAATCTCATACAAGAGAAGCATAATGGCAGCCTTAGTGGTCATTTTGGAGTCAACAAGACTCAAGAGTTGGTTCAGAGGTATTACTATTGGCCTAGGATGAATCAAGATGTGAAAAAGTATGTGGAGACTTGTATTGTTTTTCAAAAAGCCAAGGGCACTTCTTCAAATGTCAGTTTATACCAATCTCTTCCCATACCAAATAGACCTTGGGAGTGCATTAGTATGGACTTTGTAGTAGGTTTACCAAGGACAAAGCAGGGATTTGACAACATTTATGTCATTGTGGATAGATTTAGTAAGATAGACCACTTTGTACCTTGCAAGACTACTCATGATGCATGTCATATAGCTCATTTGTTCTTCAAGGAAGTGATAAGGATACATGGTTTACCCATGAGCATTGTTTCAGATAGGGACTCAAAGTTCATGAGTCATTTTTGGAAAACACTTTGGCAAAAGCTTGGCACCAACCTCTCTTTTGGATTAGCCTACCATCCACAAATAGATGGGTAGACCGAAGTGGTAAATAGGAGCTTGGGAAACTTATTGAGGTGCCTTACCAAAGAGTATGGGCAGACATGGGATCAAGTGCTACCATAAGCTGAATATGCTTACAATGACACAACAAATAGAACCACCGGCAAGAGCCCTTTTGAGGTAGTATATGGTGTTCACCCAAGGGGTATATTGGAGCTAAGGGATTTAGGAAATGCAGCTACAAGGAGTGGATATGCGGAAGACTTTTCTCAGTCAATGAAGGAGATACATGAATCAGTCAAGCATGCATTGATGGAGAAAACAAGTAAGATCAAGCAAAAAGTTGATGAGAGAAGGAAGAACATATAATTCCAAGTAGGAGATCTTGTCATGGTGCATCTAATAAAAGCAAGGCTATAGCAAGGAGTACCTAATAAGCTAAAAATGAGAAGGTTGGGTCCATGTGCCATTCTAGCCAAGTATGGAGAAAATGCATACAAGGTGGACCTACCTAATGACATAGGATTGTCACCAGTTTTTAACATAGCAGACTTAGTTGCTTACAAAGGACCAATTAAAGTTTTAGATTGTAGTCACTCAAAGGTATCAGATGATGTAAAAAACCTTCAAATACTAGCAAGACCAAATCCAAAGGCTGAAAAGGTATTGAGTTCAAGGATCACTAAGAAGACAAGGCATCAAATCTTGTGGGAGCACCTAATCAAATGGAAGGGTATGGATGATGTTGAAGCTACATGGCTGCTTGAGACAGAGTTTAAGAAGTTAGGTATTGTGTGAGGGAAAAAGTGAGACTAGGTTAACATGTCCTAATCCTACCTCTTGTCACACATTATGGAATACGAAAGAGCCTAGAGGTATCGCACAATTGGCTACTTCTTTTTGGTGAAAGAGAGAGCCATGGGCTACCTATTAGGGTTTCTATTCCTTTGTTGTAATTGAAAGGTAAGATTATGCAAGTCCAATTCCTAACCCTAAAATGCAAGTATGAACTAATAACAAGATTGCAGAATTGAACTAAAACAATGGAAAGCTGTAAATACAAAGATAAGACAAGAATGCAAATGCGTACCCGGAGTCAAAATCTGAGTGGAAATGTTCGGGACGGGGGCGCGGGCACCACTGTCCTGATTCTGCACCTGAAACTGCACCTGAAATTGTTGTTTTGCACTCTGGAAAACTATCTGAAATGTTGTCTGTCAGGAGGACCAGGGCACCCAGCGCCTCGGTCCCAGGGACCAAGGCGCCCAGGGACCAGGGTGCCCAGCGCCCCTATCCTGGCAGGACCAGGGCGCCCCACGCCCCTGTCCTAGTCTTTTGCCCTGCAATTTGGTGTGGGGTGCTGTCTCGACCTGCTTTTTTCGGATCTGCAACCTGCGGCGTCATCCAAGTCTCAAAACCTGCACTTGTATCTGAAAAAGGTGTTTGGGCGGCTATATAGGGTTTTGCCTTAGTCAAACCCCCGCTTCGGTGATTTCCACCTCCACGAATAGCCAATTTGTATTGTAAAAGTAATGTGTGTGCAGACCTTGTGTGTGTGCAAGATCTAAAATGCAAGTAAGCAAACTAGAGCAACCTAGAAAGTAAACCCTAATTGCTTGTTAATGATAATGTAAATGCTCTAAATCAAGATGCAAAGTGATCTAAAGCATGAATAAATGAGATATTGAAGCTTATGCAAAGACATGAAAACAACATGAAATCATACCCAACCCCCAAGGGAGAGGTACAAGCCAATCTTCAGTCGGTAATCTCCTATTGTTCTTCAATGTCTTCCAAGCCCTAAATGGATGAATGGAATTGATAAATGCTTGATAGAGGGATGTTGAAAGTTGTTGAAGTCTTCAAAGATCTGCTCTTTCACTACATATGAGGTCCCTGAAAACAAAAATCGGATCCCTTCAAATGAAGAAAGAGAGCTCTTATGTATGAAACCCTAGGTCTTAATTCCAACTTTTGGCCGACCTAGAGATTGAATATCCCGCCAATTTCTTGGGGTTAAGCTTTATTTTATGATTGGATCGCGCTCCTAAAATTTGGGGAAAAATGTCCGGGACCATGTGCACTCCGGGCACCACGGTCCCGACAACTTTTCACCAAATTTTCAGGGCCGTCAGATATGATGATTTTAGAGAGAATCCCGAAGTTACAGGTGATTTCGAGATGTTTTGACCCCCGAAATCAAGCCCCCAAGCTCAGAATAGGGCCTAATTAGGGTTTTTGATTAAGTGATGTATTGGAGGAATAAAATGAAAGGGGCACACTTTAATGAAAGGGCCCGACTTTATGATGTGGAAAATGATGAAATAGAACCTTTAGACCTAATTAATTTGATTAATTAAGTGCTAAAGGGGAAATGTAATGCAAAATGCAACTGCGCCAAGGCGGGTGCTAAACTAGGTGTTAAATTGTACTGCTTTAGAAAGTGCGTACAATTTATGACGTTACATTTAGCCCCCACTTTAGCGGTCATATAAGTACTATGTGCATATGCAAGCTAAAGTACATAAAGTAAACATCATTTGAAAAAGGATATATCCATAAGTTGTCGAACGAAGCCCCCAGCGGTATCTGCAGTACACAGCTAGGAACCGCACCCTACAAAACACACATTAGATCACAAAATCACCTAATGCTTACTAAGGAAGGTGATGAAATTTGCGAGTAGCTATATGCCCCCCCTGTTTCGGCTTGCTTATTAGGGAGGTGAAACAGGGTAACATGTTTACTTATGACAAATTGTGTAAGAGAGTATTGATGAGGGATGTTCACTAAAAATGCTTCATCATAACACTTTTTGGAACATCCCGAGAGTAGGGGAGCGAAAATACGATTCCTACGCAACAAACGGTTCAAAAATTGCATCTCCCAAACTCAAGTTATGATGAAATGAGTGATAGAGGAAAATTAGGGTTTTGAAAGCAAAGGTAAAGGAATCAAAGTATATACCTTGAAAGAGACATTTGCATTTGTCACTTTGTTGATTCTGAGTACTGTTCATTGCAGCGGAGCCCACATAGCCATCATCATGCCTTCACGATGACCGGAGCATCCCACGAGGATTGAGATCATGCGACAGGCCGTGATCGATGACGAGCCACTGGACGAGGTGAGTTGACTGAACTTTGACTTTTGATTTTCTGCATTTGACTTTCTATGATCATTTGCGGGCCCTGGAACCCGACCGTGGGTCCCACACAGGGTGCCATGGTCCCTGTGGGGCGCCATGGTCCCCTCAGGGCGCCATGGTCCCCTCAGGGCACCATGGTCCCTTCAGGGCACCATGGTCCCTGACAGGGCGCCATGGTCCCTTCAGGGCGCCATGGTCCCTGACAGGGCACCATGGTCCCTGACAAGGTGCCATGGTCCCAATCAGGACTTGGCGAGAGATGCTAGAGTTAGCATACGATGTTCGACAGTTTGCATGAATGATTTTTGATGATTGAGTACTGATTATAGTTATGTTTTTGTGATGCAGGGTCTCCCGTACATGAGAGAGCACACGGCGGGGCAGATTCTTCGCAGTTTGCGTGATCAGATTCCCCGACTTACTCAGGCAGAGAGAGACACATTGTCGATAGTAGGTTTGTGGTCTATGATTCTTATGCCAGCCATCCGATTTCATCCCGTGATGCTGATGGCACTCATGGAGCGATGGGATCCTGACACATGCACGTTCCAACTTCCAGTAGGGGAGATGACGGTGACACTTGAGGATGTGTACCGCATTCTTCGCCTACCGATCAGAGGAGCTACCATGACATATGCGACCGATCGGTTAGTAGAGGATCATCAGAGGGAGCAGGTATATTGCATAGGGAGAGTCATGCCGAGTGAGACGAGAGGTCGTATCATGGTCAGCTGGCTCTTACATCCTACAGGAGAGGTGCCCCTCATGAGACGTATTATGATAGCCATCATTGCACTAGCTGTCTGCCCTAATGGGCGAGGTACACACATGCATGGGGGTCTCACATGGTGCATCAGGGCTATGGAGAGACACAAGAGAGTATATGCCTGGGGTTGGAGTATGCTTGCACATCTCTATCACGACATCGAGGAGTATGTTTTCGGACAGGGTTGCAGCTTGATGACATGCACACTTCTGCAGGTGTGGATATTTGAGCACTTTACATGCACTAGGCCTGTTGGCTATCCGTTGAGTACGGCTAGCGAGCGACCTAGGGTATTTTCTTATCCACTTACCAGCGAGTGGAGATTTGGAGATCTATTATATTGGAGAGTGATAGTTGACAGATTGACAGCCGAGGTGACCGTGTGGAGACCATATCTGCGGATGCATAGATGGGATGGGATGGAGAGACAGTTAGCATGCCTATAGAGGAACCGCCTACTGAGAGGACGATATCCACACATCATAGTCTCATTCTACCTTGACCGAGTACGGAGGCAGTTCAGGCTAGAGCAGTGTGTCCCAGCCGATGTGCCCATCTACACTCGACACTCACGAGTCCTTCCCAGACCCAGAGCAGTAGCGAGACCGACGATAGACGATATCAAGATCACAGATATAGAGGGGTCCAACCAGGATGTGGTCACTGATTATGCTGCAGACCCCGGGGCACAGCGCAGGTATCATTCCTGGTTTATGAGATCATACCCAGGGCCTATCTTTCCACCAGATCACCTGACAGGCCATCCAGGTCCATGGAGGCATGGAGATCGAGATGAGGATCAGGGATCCAGATCGGAGGAGCCAGAGGAGGGAGAGGGTCATGAGGAGGCAGGAGGTCCTGATCCACCTATAGGAGATCAACCTAGTGCCGAGGAGGAGGAGGACGAGGATGACGACGAGGAGGAGAGAGATGATGATGAGGAGAACGAGGATGCAGATGAGGATGGGGATGACGAGGAGGAGGAGGATAGAGATAATGAGGAGGAGTCAGATGCAGCTCCTCACCATTCAGGGGATGATACCGTAGCCTTAGATCCTCCCGTTATTCCCCAAAAGGGGGAACACGAAGCGCTACGGAGACCTGCACCTATCGCGCGTAGATTGTTCGAGCATGGGGAGCCTAGTAGTTCCCAGTCACAGATGCTACCATATCACGATCCCTACTGGCGTGAGGGAGATCCAGGTATAGTAGGTTTATATTGATTGATTGATGTTTTGATGATATAAAATGGTACTAACACAAAATCTGTTCTACTGCTATAGCTAATGTGTAGGAGTGGCGCTCCTTGATCCAGCAAGCAGTGACAGATATCTCCACGACAGCGCAGATCCCTAGTTCCTCATAGGTTGCTTATAGACCTCAAGGGAACGCAGGTCAGCATGATGATTTATTTTCCCCATTTCGAGTATAGGTAGAGATATGGAGGGAGAGAGAGCGGGCTCTATCAGAGGACCTTCAGCGAGCACAGTGTGATCTAGCAGCAGCTCAGGCCAAGGCTACCTCGTATCGCGCTATCCTTATGGATAGGGATCGTAGGAGTTCCTCTCGGAGCCATTCACGATCTATATCATGGTATACGCCTATGGGTCCACCTGCACGGCCGGATCAGGAGGGAGCATCTAGTTGTCACTCTCCGGCCACCAGCCCTAGGGATAGAAGATGATTTTATGATGTAGGGTAGGTCATATTTTCGGTGTATAGGGACCTACCTTTGTATATTGATCCACACACACATATATATATATACATGCTTCTTTGTTTCAAACGTGTTATCTTTAATGCCTAAACAATGTGTATTGTGATTAAAGTTAATACATTTGGTAGATGTACATGTATGTTCTGAATTTAATTTCCATGTGATTGATTTCTCAATGCTCCATGATTAAATTGATACATGTGTGACTTAATTAAAATATTTGATCAAGTACTATATTGATGATAAGGAAGAAAGTATGTATTAAGCCTACGAATCATATAACCAATGTGATTTAATTTGAATTTAAACACAACATGACATGATTCAACTTAACACATAAAAACATTGTATAATATGTCAACATAATGAAAATGTAAATCTTTTGTAATTTACATAAATGAATTCAAGACAAACCATAAAGTAAAGACACATGCTTGTCAAGAACGAAGCAATATAGATTAAACAAAACATCATTTAATTCTATTTGCTCTAACAAAGATATGTTAACATATTATCCAATTTTGAAGAAGTGAGAAAGGAAATAGATAAATGATAAAGAATGAGGCATTAAGCATAGTATCTACGCAAGTGCATAGCATTTATAGGGTCTTTAAGAGGCATACCGTCTACATTCGCTGTTTTGTAAGCACCTGATCCATAATCTTCAATAACAATATACGGTCCAAGCCAATTAGGACTGAATTTTCCCTTTTCTTCAGGTTAGGCATTCACATTGCGCTGATTCTCATAGAGCACTAAGTCACCCACTGAGAAGGAATGTTGAATAACCTTATCATTATAGCTTCATTGTAGAGTTTTGTGATACGCTTGAATATGCTCAAGAGCATTTATACGCTGTTCATCAAGCATCTCAAGCTGTTGAAGTCTTTGTTCTCTATAGGAGTCATCATCTACTATACCTTTGAGAGAAACTCTAAGTGATGGAATCTCTAATTCTAAAGGCATAATAGCATCAGCACCATAAACAAGATTATAAGGAGTAGTTCCTGTGGCAATTCGTACACTCGTTCGGTAGGCCCAAAGAGCATAGATTAGCTAAGTACTCCAATCCTTACCATGCTTATTCACGGTTTTGCGAAGAATTTGTTCGATTATTTTATTGGATGATTCGGCTTGACCATTTGATTGAGGATAGTATGGTGTAGAAAATCGATGCTTGATATGATATTTCTCGAGGAATTGCTTCACGTCCTTATTCTTAAATGATGTCCCATTATCAGAGATTATAGTGGAAGGTATCCCAAATCGAGAAATAATGTTTTCCAGAAGAAATCGACAAATCACTTCAGCTGTAGTGGAGCGAAGAGGAACAGCTTCTACCCACTTTGTAAAGTAATCTGTTGCGGTTATAATGAAAATATGTCCTTGAGATGAAGGAGGAGAGATTTTACCAATGAGATCCAACCCCCATGCAGAGAAAGGCCAAGAAGCTACCTGAGAACGGAGTTCTTGGGCAGGAGCATGAATCAAATTATTGTGTTGTTGACATTGATGACATTTCTTAACAAATGAAAAAAAATCCTGCTGCATAGTTTGCCAATAATATCCCATACGAAGTAATCTTTGAACCAAGGATTTACCTCCAAAATGCCCCCCACAGGCACCTGAATGCGCCTCTTCAAGAGCAATAGGGATTTCTGATTTGTTAAGACAGCGAAGGAGAAGACCGTTATAACCCCTTCGGTAAAGAACATTAGAAAGAATGATATACCTAGCAGACAACTTGCGAACTCTAGCCCTGGTGTTCCTATTGGCGGAATCAGGAAAGGTACCATCAGTCAAGTATCTTACGATATGCGAGTACCATTCATCTGAGTCTATGAAGTCGCAACATGTCACCAGGCTGGAATCATCTACAATAGCTGGAGAAGTAAGGTTGTGAATAACAAATTTAAGATCAACCACAGGGTCCTCTAAAGATACAAGAGAAGCCTCACATGCCATTGCGTCCGCATGTCAATTATCTTTTTGAGGAACAGGTTCTATGGTGTAAGAATCAAATTTTTGTAACAAAGAGATAGCAAGGTCTTTATATTGTGATAACTTGTCTTGTTTTGCTTGATACAGTCCTGTTACTTGTCTTATAATCAGTTGAGAATCTCCAAAAATATGTATGTGTTTTATATTCAAAGCTAAGGCTGCCTTTATTCCTGCTATAAGAGCCTCATACTCAGCAATGTTATTGGTACATAAGAAATTGAGACGATAAGATAAGGGAATGGACTTCTTTGTAGGAGAAATCAGAACAACACCTGCCCCCGATCCCGTACGACACTTAGAGCCATCAAAGTATAACTCCCAAGTTTCATCTTTCTCTGTACAAAGGATGAAATCGTCAGGAAAAGACTCAGGGTTAGGGAAGGAGAAAGGTGAAGGGGCCTCAACTAAGTGATCAGTCAATGCTTGCCCTTTAATTGCCCTTTGTGAAACAAATTTAAGGTCAAATTCAGTTAACATCATAACCCACTTAGCTAGGCATCCTGATAAATCAGTTTTAGAGAAAAGATGCTTCAATGGATCAAACTTTACCATGACGTGGACTTCTGAGTTTAAGAGATAATGTCTCAATTTCTGAGTCACAAACACCAAGACCAAGCATTGTCTTTCTATCACAGAATATCGGGTCTCATAATCGAGTAAGGTATGACTTATATAATAAACCGGACACTCCTTACCATCTTTATCATGTTGTGCCAATAATGCTGCAAGAGCATGAGAGGACGCAGCCGTATAAAGAAGGAAGGGTTTAGAAGGTTCGGCTGGTCGAAGGATAGGAGGATTAGCCAAATACATTTTTAAATCTTCAAATGCTTGCTGACAATCCTCATTCCATTGAAAAGTGATATTCTTTTTGAGAAGTTGAGTGAAAGGAAAAGTACAATCCGCAAGTTGAGATACAAACCTACGAATAGCTTGAATCTTTCCTTGTAAGCTTTTGAGTTGAGACACATTTCTAGGAGGTGGCATGTTGACAATAGCATCTATTTTCTTAGTATCCACCTCAATCCCACGATGCGAAACTATGAATCCTAATAGTTTTCCACTATCCACACCAAAAACACATTTTCGGGGATTCAAGCGCATGTGATATTTACAAATTCTTTCAAAGATTTGACGAAGGATTTTAATATGATCTATGCGAAGAATGGATTTGGCTAAAACATCATCAACATAGTCTTCTAAAATATTATGCATGTAATCATGAAAGATAAGGGTCATCGCTCGTTGATAAGTTGCACCAGCATTTTTAAGTCCGAAAGGCATCATTATCCAACAAAACGTACCCCAAGGAGTGGTGAAAGCAGTTTTGAAATGATCTTGAGGGTTAATGAAAATTTGATTGTATCCTGAAAAACCATCCATGAAGGATAACAAGGCATGTCCTGCAGTAGAATCAACTATCATGTCAATGTTTGGAAGAGGGAAATCATCTTTTAAAGAAGCCTTATTTAAATCTCAAAAATTGGTACACATTCTTATTTTATTATCTGGTTTAGCCACAGCGACAATATTTGAAATCCATGGGGAATAATCAATAGGGCGGATAAATCCAGCCTCCAATAATTTTTCAATCTCAGCCTTAACAAGCAGAGCCACCTTAGGATTCATTTTTTGAATCTTTTGTTTCACGGGCTTAGCATCAGGGACGAAGACAATATTATGGGTAACAATCTTAGGATCTATACCAGGCATGTTAGAGTATGTCCAAGCAAAGATCTCGGGGAATTCATGCAATAAATCATCATATTGTTTTTGTTCCTCTTCGTCCAGACATTTTCCAATTTTAATAACTTTTTCTTCATTGCAAGGATCCATCTTAACATTAGTGGTGTCACTTATGAGAAGATTACTTTGTTGAGGAGTATCCTTTAGCTAAGGGAATTCTTTCACAATCTCATCGTTATCCGTCTCTTTTCCAAAATAGGCTTCAGTGTTCAAACAATAAGGGAGTCCCCTATTGTGATGATAACGAGGAAGAGTATCATATGCTCCTAAAAATTCAGCTAAAGCATCATCGGTAGGAAAAACATCCAAAGCACAGGCACATGAAGGATCTTCATCAATATACTCAGGGTGTTGCATTGATAGAGATGTAGAAATAGTATTAACACTAATACATGGTCTTCTAGAAGCCTTAGTGTGCTTACAGGGATTATAGCCAAGTCCAAAGGCATGGTTGTGAAGATTATTCTCTAGAGGAACCTTTATCCCTTGTTCGTGAGCACCACAACCATTTCCATGATACCCATGCTTAGCAAAAATGCGAAAACCACGACCATAACGATCAGCCATTTCAGACAGAGAAGGTGGTTTTTCATAAGACAAAGAATCAAACCCTTCAGAATTGGAAGTGCGGGGAGAAGAAGTTTGAGAAGCGGCCACAAAGTTATTACTCATAGGTTCAGGTAGTGTTGATTGATTTTTAACTTCTTCCTTCTTTTCAGCTTTAAGCTCTCTAGAAGGAACCTTATATTCACCTACAAAGGTGGGATTAAAATCAAGAGATCCCCAATCGTCGTCTGCGAGAATCTTCTCAGGATCAAAATCCTTCTTATGTGTAGTTTCAAGTCGAGAAGAGTCTTCTTCAGGAGCTCCAAACTCATCCAAAAAATTTTGATCATCAGAGAGCGAGGATTCATCGATAGGTATCTTGCTTAAAGAGTCATCACTAGACGAGGACGGCTTAGAAGAACCCCCTTTGGAAGTAGATGTTTGTAAACAAGCTTGGAAATTAGTATCACCTATCAAGGCATATATCTTATTGTTATAAATAAATTTAACTTGTCTATGCAATGTAGAGGGGATAGCTTGCATACTGTGAATCCAAGGTCTCCCTAATTGCAAGTTGTATGTTAGATTTCCCGACATAACATGGATAGGAGTAGGCAAAGTAACAGGCCCCACTGTGAGGGGTAAGGTGATAATACCTAATGAAGTTTTAGCCACATTATCAAAGCCTCGAATAGGATGAGAGTCAGGCTCAATTAGAGATGTATCCACATTCATCTTATGCAAAAGATTAATGCTACACACATTGAGACCAGAGCCATTATCTACTAGTGTTCATCTTATAGCAGTGTCTTTCATGATAACCACAATCATCAAGGGATCATATTGATGTTGAATTTCACTAGTAGGCAACTCATCTTGGGTAAACACAATTTGAGCTTTAGGATTCATCACAGAGTTAACCAAAGATGCTATATTACTAGATGTATTCGGTGGAGGAACATTCAAATCTTTCAAGGCATCTTGTAACATTCCATGATGAGCGGAAGAAGTTTGAATCAAATCCCAAAGGGATATCTTAGCAGGGGTAACTTTAAGTTGTTCTATGAGATCATATTCCTTACTAAGAACTTGTGAAATACGTGGAGCTTGCGGAAGAATTGGTTGAGGATTCGGAAGAGAAACTGGAATAACAGGAGGAGGACTAGGCTGCCTATTATTTCTGGTATGATAAGTATGGGCAACCGCATGATAACTCTCTCTAGTTATTTGCTTGGCATAACTATAAGGACTTATAGGTTTTCTTCCTTGCACAGTGATGATTTGTTTATTCAGAGTACAAAAGGAATCATGATCATACCCTCCTTGGACAGTAAGGAGAGGTGATTTAGGAACTTGAAAGGTGGGAGAAGGATAAGCACCTTGGACTTCAAAGAGAGGCTTTTTATGCTCATTCAAGTTTATCATGTTAACCAATTTAGAAGTCTTGTTCTTGTTTAAAGATTTCGATAAAGCCACAAAGTCATCAAGAGCATCATCCAACAAAGCATGATCATATCTATTAAAAGGTTTATCTTTTGATTCAAAAGGAGACATCTCCTCATAGAGGGGATTATTAAAAACAACCATGTTACTAGATTCAGTGGAAGAGTTGATAGGAATGTACCCTTGAGAGGACTCATTCAACTTATCTTTCTCATCACAACGAAATGGCATAGTAACAAGGTTTATGAGTTTTTGGTAAAATGAAGGTTTGGCATCTTTAGGGTTCAAAAAATCATCTAAAGCTTCATCTAATTCATCTTGGATATACTCATAATAATCATCATAAGCATGAACATTTTGCAAATAAAAGTCTGACATTTTGAAATAAAAGTTGCATGAAATTTAAACACAAAATGCAAAGGAACACACTCTCTTTTTTTGTTTTTTTTTCTTTTTAATGAAAATGAAATGAAAACACACTAAATCTAGATCTAGATCTAACAAAATGCAATGCAAGAGGAAGCAATGATAGTTTCACGTCGGGTTCACCAAAATGTGTGAGGGAAAAAGCGAGACTAGGTTAACATGTCCTAATCCTACCTCTTGTCACACATTATGGAATACGAAAGAGCCTAGAGGTATCGCACAATTGGATACTTCTTTTTGGTGAAAGAGAGAGCCATGGGCTACCTATTAGGGTTTCTATTCCTTTGTTGTAATTGAAAGGTAAGATTATGCAAGTCCAATTCCTAACCCTAAAATGCAAGTATGAACTAATAAAAAGATTGCAGAATTGAACTAAAACAATGGAAAGCTGTAAATACAAAGATAAGACAAGAATGCAAATGCGTACTCGGAGTCAAAATCTGAGTGGAAATGTTCGGGACGGGGGCGCGGGCACCACTGTCCTGATTCTGCACCTAAAACTGCACCTGAGATTGTTGTTTTGCACTCTGGAAAACTATCTGAAATGCTGTCTGTCAGGAGGACCAGGGCACCCAGCGCCTCGGTCCCAGGGACCAAGGCGCCCAGGGACCAGGGTGCCCAGCGCCCTTGTCTTGGCAGGACCAGGGCGCCCCACGCCCCTGTCCTAGTCTTTTGCCCTGCAATTTGGTGTGGGGTGCTGTCTCGACCTGCTTTTTCCGGATCTGCAACCTGCGGCATCGTCCGAGTCTCAAAACCTGCACTTGTATTTGAAAAAGGTGTTTGGGCGGCTATATAGGGTTTTGCCTTAGTCAAACCCCTGCTTCGGTGATTTCCACCTCTACGAATAGCCAATTTGTATTGTAAAAGTAATGTGTGTGCAGACCTTGTGTGTGTGCAAGATCTAAAATGCAAGTAAGCAAACTAGAGCAACCTAGAAAGTAAACCCTAATTGCTTGTTAATGATAATGTAAATGCTCTAAATCAAGATGCAAAGTGATCTAAAGCATGAATAAATGAGATATTGAAGCTTATGCAAAGACATGAAAACAACATGAAATCATACCCAACCCCCAAGGGAGAGGTACAAGCCAATCTTCAGTCGATAATCTCCTATTGTTCTTCAATGTCTTCCAAGCCCTAAATGGATGAATGGAATTGATAAATGCTTGATAGAGGGATGTTGAAAGTTGTTGAAGTCTTCAAAGATCTGCTCTTTTGCTACATATGAGGTCCCTGAAAAATAAAATTGGATCCCTTCAAATGAAGAAAGAGAGCTCTTATGTATGAAACCCTAGGTCTTAATTCCAACTTTTGGCCGACCTAGAGATTGAATATCCCGCCAATTTCTTGGGGTTAAGCTTTATTTTATGATTGGATTGTGCTCCTAAAATTTCGGGAAAAATGTCCGGGACCGTGTGCACTCCGGGCGCCATGGTCCCGACAACTTTTCACCAAATTTTCAGGGCCGTCAGATATGATGATTTTAGAGAGAATCCCGAAGTTACAGGTGATTTCGAGATGTTTTGACCCCCGAAATCAAGCCCCTAAGCTCAGAATAGGACCTAATTAGGGTTTTTGATTAAGTGATGTATTGGAGGAATAAAATGAAAGGGGCACACTTTAATGAAAGGGCCCGACTTTATGATGTGGAAAATGATGAAATAGAACCTTTAGACCTAATTAATTTGATTAATTAAGTGCTAAAGGGGAAATGTAATGCAAAATGCAACTGCGCCAAGGCAGGTGCTAAACTAGGTGTTAAATTGTACTGCTTTAGCAAGTGCGTACAATTTATGACGTTACAGGTATTGATCAGAATTTGATCCCCAAGGAGGTGACTTAATTTTCTTTTGTTTGGGAGAATGGTGTAGGAGCACCTAGAACTTAGGCTCATAGTCCTTTCACAATTTTGGCTTTTACTGACCTTAGCCAAGTCAGGCTAATAATAAGGACTCCAAGAGGGTTCAAGGAGTGTGTGTGATGTTTTTTTTGAGTCAAGTATAGGCCTAGTTGAGTTGGTTTTCTTCCTAGGTTTGCACTTTGTGAGTAGGTGATAGTTTGAGTAGTTGAAATGACCTTCTTGATGGTCAAAAGTGGCATAAAATGGTGTGAGAATTAGAGAGGTTTAGAATGGTCTTAGGAATTCTTAAAAAGTCTTGTTTAATGACTTGTAATATGTTGTTTAGGTTGGCAAAGCAAAAAGTGGAAAGTTGTAAAAGTTGTCATGATAACTTTTGAAAGTTATCATGACAACTTTTGTCCTAGAAAGTGCTTAGAGGTGGAGTTAGGGATAGTAAGATTCCCTATAATGCCTCCACATTTGGGGAATACTATTTAAACCTCCTCTTGCATGGTTACCAAGGTTAGAAGTTTGATTTTGTAAGATTAACAATCTCAAACTACTCATTTTCAGACTGTCATCACAGTTTTGGTCTTATTTTGCATAAAATGTGAATGATAATTAATTGAATCCCTTGATCCAATTATGGATTGAATTTATTTGTTGTGTTCCAGTGTCATTTGTTTCATTTCAATCTTTGTAGATAGGGTGTGTTAGTGTTTTAATTGTTTTGTTTCCAATCAGCTAGTTTTGGCTTGTACATAGCAATTTCATGTAAAATGGTTGCTCCATAAAATCCCCCCATGCTACCATCACGGCCTATTGGTAAATGGAAGGAAACTCCTTTTATAGTGTATATATTCAAGAAGGAGTTCTGGAAGTGAAGATTGATATGGTTATCACCTTGTTCTAGGCAAGTCCAGGAGCAAACCAGTTAGAGAAGACAGGGTGAAATTTGAGTGCATACTGGAGAGGTGAACATAAAACCTTAGATAAATAATTTGGAGAGGTATATGAGGTCATTACAGACTTTCCACAATAGGGAGAGGCCTTGACAAGACCTGCAGATGCCCATTTCACTAAATTGATTGGCCACTGCCGGTTAAGAGGCCTAGAAACCCTAGAAAACCCTCATTTTTGGGTTAGGGAATTGTATGGAGAGTTGGGAAACCAAAACCACCAATATCTCTTGGGGATAGGAGAACTCTTGAAGAAAAATAAAACTCTTTTCAATGTCTTTTGGACCATTTTCCTCAAAACCCTTCAAAACCGGATTTTGGAGGCCTAAAATGGGCTCATTCCTTGTAGCCCTACTTCTAGGCAAAATGGTGAAATCGGTAGGAAAGATAATGAATGCAAACCACAAATGGACCCAAATGTAATTCATTCCATGTTAAATTCTACCTCCACACCTCTTCAATGACTCACAACAGTATGGGGGTGAAATTGACGAGTTGAAGTCAAAATAGCAAGAATGAGCATATGGGAAACACTTTGAAATGGTAAGGTTCCTAGTTAAACACTTGTTGAAAACACCTTGAGATTGGAAAAGAGAAAGCCCTAGAAGAGACTAAGAAGTACTTTTAGGTCTTGGAGAATATCTATACCTAGAGAGGTTGGTGGAATTGAGCAACACCAACTAGGTGAAGTGTGAGCAAGCTAGGTTAACCCCATCACACGCATAGACAACAAACTTTTTATCTTGATATAGCCATACAAATGTGCTCCTCCATGTCTCATTGTGTATCAATAAGAAGAAAGATATATTACCACAAAGCGTACACCTCTTCACCACGCAGTACTTTGAAACCATTTGATGCCTCTGCAAAATGTCTCTACGCAAATCCTAGGGCTAAATCCAAATTCAAACTCACTAATAAATATCTCTTCAAATTGTTGGTTGCAACTTGAGAAGAGTTTACAAAATTGTGGTTTCAACCACATCAACATAATACTAAATCTCTCCTAATTACAAAGGGAAGGTGCCCCCTATGATTCACTACTCTATTCTAGTAAAACAAGATATAAATTTCTAATTCCTATTCTAACATGGACGGTACATCATCCTGTCTTCTTTTTTCAAGATAGATGTTATTCACTTCCTCTCTATTTAGGAAAGAATTTACAATAATTTCTTTGTTACAAATTAACTTGGAAAGCAAGAACAATATAATATAGATAAGAAAAGAAGCAAAGTGTCCATAAAGGCACAAAGTCCTTCGTTGCTTCTCTCGAACTAGAAAGAGTGCTTAAGCTCAAAGTATTAAGTTCATTGTTGTCCTAGCAACCTTTTTACAATTATTTTGTAACCCAAAGAGTTAACCAATGAAATTAAAATAAATCTCAAAGTCTTTAAAATGATTCTTAGCTTCACCTTTGATAATGCTTTTGTGAAATAATAATATGAAGCTCAAATTCTTCAAGTTACTATTTCTTTTTCCAAGATTATGCGGTCAAGCATAAAGTCTTCAAAGTGAAACCTTAACATATAAATCAGCTAATTTTAACTTGAAAATACCAAAATGAAGCACAAAGTATTCAAAATGATATTACGATCACCAATTCCTTATTCTAACAACAATAGTCAAGATATGACACAAATTTCACAAGTTAACAATTGCCTCTACACTTTAATGATATTTTCTCAACACAACTTTACTTGAGTAAATAAAAATTTATAATGAAATTGACATAAGAACACTCTCACCATAGACACAAATGAATCCAAAATAAAATCTGGATGCCAAATCTTTCTTCTTATTTCATCAAATTTGCAAAATCACAAGAGGAACACAAAGTTTCACATTTGCTCTTCACTTCAGCACAGTTTTGGCATATAAATTAAAGATAATAGATGTGTTGGAAGTGCGGCAGCGTCCCTTGTGGGGATTCAGGATATGGTTTAATAACCTCTTGTGGATTCTATAAGTCTAGTGGTTATATTGAGTATTGGCAGGTCGATCTTTTGGTGCAACAACCCTAGCTTGTAACAAGTGGTATCAGAGCTTGGTCACAGGTTCGAATCACGCAGGTTGCGGTAAGTGACACTAGGAGGGGGATTGTCGGTAGTGGGCTAGCATCCCTCATGGGGATTCATGACATGGTTTAACAGCCTCCTATGGATTCTATAAGTCTTCTGGTTTTATCGGGCATTGATAGGTCGATCTTTTGGTGCAACGGAAACCCTAGCCTGTAACAACATGCAAATTATAATGAGAAACCTCATATATATAGGAGAGAAGTGCAAGATAAAACTAGGAAAACTACAATTAATTTGTGACCAAGTCAAGGGTAGAGTTCAATTTGAATTAGGACACGTGCATTGCCTAAGTGCAAAAACTAAATATGAAATTGGCACTTAAGGTGTCGATGTCTTATTCAAAAATGCATCTTCTATGAAAATTACTAATTGTCACCAAACACTCCATTTTGATCCTGCTTCATGAAATCATCAAACTTTTGCAAAGTTACTTTCATCTGTTCCTGATCAGGTCCTTTAGTGTGACTTGTAATGACCTTGACCTGAGTGATAGAATATCTGAGGATCATGTAGCATTTTTTTTGCTTCTTTAGAAGTGAGGCTAATTCATCTAGATTCACTTGAATATCTACCAGCTTATCAATAGAGGATAATGAGAAAGATTTCTTATCAACCTCTTCACCAATTAGCACACTAAAATCGATGGCAACTTCATGAAGAGGCTTGTAGTTCTCATTAAGAAAAATGCAAGGAATAGATGAAATCTTTTCGATGATGTCTTTGCCTTTATCATGACATTCTTTTTGTGCTTTCCTCAAATCTTTGATAAGCACCTCAAGTGTGTTCATCTGATATTCTAGTATTTTGTGTTGTTCAATGCATATATCCCTTGATGGGATCACTTCATTATCAACCAGAACATCCAACTAGAAATAATATAACTTCAACCAAGAGTCGAAGTCCTTTTCACGCATTTCTAACTCATTTGAAAATAAATTCAAAGTCATCAATTTCAACCTTTATCTCCTCCAAATTGTTGACAAGAGTAACTATTGAACATAGAAGGTGAGTTACTTGACTCAACAATCCATCCATCCATTCGCCCACCGTTCTCCCTAGAGAATTTACCTATTCATCTTGTTTAATAACTTTCTCATCCACGGAAGAAGTGACTGGCTCAATTACCTCTGATGATTTGTTAATTTTGATAAAAAAATTTATGAGTTGATCAACCTATTTCTTTAACTTGTCTTTTTTTACCTTTTCTTCATTGAACATGGCCACGAGATGTTGGAAAGAATCTTGAGCATCTTCAACGATTCCATCATGTGTTTTTTTGCCAATATCGATTCTTCAGATGACATAATCAATAGGTTGCACTTTATCAAGATTTATATCCGGAGGAGGAATAGCCACCTCCACGTACTTGCTCTTTGATTCATCTATCTTCAACCTAGATAAATTTTTAGCCCTTTTTCTTACCTTTGGGCTTACCAAGCACCAATTTGATTAAAACAAAATCATTTGGATATATAGCTTGCTTCTTCCTCTTGGGAGTGTTAGACACTAGCCAAGCTGGCAATGATGAATCTTCATCTACTCTGGCAGTCAAAACTCATGTAGCCAACTCATGTGTCTAAACACTAGTAGTAATAACAAGTGGAGAGAAAGTAACAATGGTAGGTGTATTTGAGATGGTAGAAACCTATGGAGGAAAGTGGGTTTCTGACATAAAACTTTCAAAATATTCTAACATGGAAGAAGTAACCTCATAAAAATTAGGAAGGAACACAGTATCAAGGTTGTCATGAGGTGTCTCTAGGGTTGATTCACATGTGGAGGTGGAAGGAATAACATGTATTTCAAGAGCTTGTGAAGGAAATGAAACAGTGCAACCCAAAGGAATAGAATCGGTAACAGAGACTGAAGTAGTACCTATGATATCACATGATGCAAGAGGAATACATTTGTATGTCTCTTAAAACTAGGAAGTACTTGGGATGTCAAGTGCTTCCTCTTCATCAAATTCTCTTCTTCTCATTCTTGTTCATTCTCTAGTTCATCTTCATTTTCTTCTTGATCTTCAATTTCTTGAGTCAAAGACTCACCTTGTCTTTTCCCTTTTCCAACAATGAACTTGAATTTTGGACCTTTGGGAGTCATAGGTTCCTATTTGTTTTTGGACCTTAGCTTAGAAGTCTTTCCCTTAGGGCCTGCAGCATCTTCTTCAAATGATTCGGTCTAGTAAGGCTTCAGTTGAACACCATGTAGGTTCAACCAAATAGTGGTATTATCAAGAATCATTTGAAACCTGAGCTTTATAGAAGTATTTTCCTTTTGGGACCATTGAATGAGAGGAAGAGGTAATCCAACAACTTTATTTCTTTCATATGCAGGGTCAAGGATGTCACCATCCTCTTCAAGATCTCCAAGAATGTCAACTAGATCAAACTTTTTAATCTTCTCTACTTATAAATGACAATAGTCCATTCTTCTCACGTCATCTTCAATCTTGCAATCCACCCATACATCTTCAATCCGATTAATATGGGTATATTTATTAATCTTATTCTTCATGCCCCTATAATCAAATAAATTTCTGGGTTTGAAGAATCTCATATTCACTCTCCTCATCTCCTCCTCCATGGGATGGGCCTTGTAGATGGAATTGATGGAATATCTCCCTATAATGATGGAGAACTTGAGAAGTGTCTTATGAGCTCTATATTGACACTCATGGATGGAAATAATTTGGGGATCCATCTCCATAAGAATGATCTTATCAGATGGATACCTTGGGAGCATGAAGGGTTCTCTATCAAAACATTTGATACTAATATATATGAAGGTAGGAAATTGAAGGAAAATGCAACCATATCAACTGACCACCTTCCATTCTTCATCTATCACTCTTTTGTTCTGAATTTTCTTATCAAATAAACACATGTAATAAGTAAATAAATCATCATTTACCCTCCTGAAATGGTGTAAATTCTCTGAGATAGTTAATGAAGAGAAATACTTATAAACAGGAACCTGACTCCTCTCACATGTAGTTGATAGATCTGGAAAATGCCTCATCGAGGTAGCTATATAGACAAGATGAGAAATCATATAGAATTTTAAGGTGGTAGACACCTTGGTCAATTGTTCACATAGAGCATCTATAATTTGATTGCCCCAGAAGATCTTCTTCTTATTTTGTCTGATGATATGAATGTATTGATACATCCATTTCTGATAAGTATTTGAAGTTGGAAGGCCTTTTACTCTGCTGAGAAGAGTAATAAGATCATTGACCTCTTCAATGAAGTTGCTACAAGGAAGATATTATGGCCATCTAGAAATTGTAGGCCTAGGTGTTTTTAGCCAATTATCATTCATATTTCTCTTGTATTTCTCTAAATTATTATCAAAATAAACCACTATTGATTGCATATCAATATCTACATATTTATCTATAGGAGAACACTTGAAAATTATATTAAAGAAATCCTCATCCAGATTGATGAGTGTTTTCTTCCCATCTGCATCTTTCACTGATTTGGTGGTAGGATCATACCTATTGGCAAAAGCCAACACAAATTCTGGATTTTGAGCTGACATGGGAAAGGAAGCCACCAAATGAATTTCATTGTTTATGGTGGGCTCCATCTTGTAAGAAACAGGTGGCTTTCTTACCCTCTTCAAGAACTCATTGAGATCCACATGACCGATCTCGGTGTCCCTAATATTGTCAATATTTGATGTCACAGAAGAAGAAGTAAACATTGTATTTATTTCTTGCTTCTTGAACTTCACTGGTTTTTTTGTCTTGGTGAGGGTTCTAACATTTGCAATGGATGTACTACAACATGAAAACATCATTTTTTGAAATGACTAGCCTTCATAAAAATCTTCATTTCACAGAAAAAGTCCATCGATTGAGCACAAATTGATCAAAATAATCAATTTGTGTGTGTGTGCATTCGGTGCAAATCGAACTTATAAATCTGATTTTCTCTTAAACATGTGTAAAATCAAAACAGGTGCATATTGGACTTATAAGTCCTATTTGCACTTGTAAAGTTGGCAATGAATAGAAACAAAAATAAGTGTATATCGGGCTTATACCCCTGATTTATACTTGGGGAATAATAAAAATTAGTGTGGTGTAATCTCGATATACATTTGTCTTGATAAAAACAAAGTATTGCTTAAGTGGTGGTTGGATTTATAACCCTGATCACCATTTAACAAAGGTAGATCAAAATGAAGTGGTGGTCGGGGTTATACACTCGATCACCATTTTGGAAGAGTGAAATAAAATCAAGTGGTGGTCAGGTTTATAACCCCAACCACCATTTAAAATAGTAAAATAATGGTGGTGTTGGCCGGGGTTATACCTCAGACCACTTCTCGGGAAGAACAAAGTAAAATAAAAATGAGGTGGTCAAGTTTACAAACCCGACTACAACCAAAAGCAACAATCAATAAAAATAGTATCCCCACCACATACCGTTGAGTATGGCTCTAGTGTATGATGGGGACACAGCCATGCCAAACACCATCGAGCCAAACAACAATACAATCCAATGAAATAATGGGGGTGAGTCAGGATTGCAATCCGACTTACACCCAACTCTAGGGTTTCAAAACTTATTTAAAAACCATGCAAAATTTTGATATTAACTGTATGTATTGAAGTATAATTTAAATTCATATGATTAATAACAAAATTTGATAGAGAAATCCTGAAAATAAACAAAAACAAAAGAGGGGAAAAATAACATACCTGAATTTGCAAATCGAATTTTAAGAAAGTCAAGCTTCTCTAAAATCTCCAAGAATATGAGAATATAAAACTAGGGCACACAAATCAGGTAAATAAAAGAGATAAAATGAACTCTTCAAAACA
This sequence comes from Cryptomeria japonica, assembly GCF_030272615.1. Taxonomy (NCBI): domain Eukaryota; kingdom Viridiplantae; phylum Streptophyta; class Pinopsida; order Cupressales; family Cupressaceae; genus Cryptomeria; species Cryptomeria japonica. The sequence goes on from NC_081405.1 coordinate 390,381,761, forward strand.
ATAAATGAAGGTCGTGCAAATTCATAGTGTTATTCGGACTTATAAGTCCGATTAACACTTATCAAACCCAAAATGGCTTCTAAAGTGCAAAATCGGGTTTAAAACCCGACTCGACATTTGAAAAGCCAAAATGGCGTAACTTAGGTTTAAAACCTGATTTTACAAAAAAATAGGAAAAACATCTCTAAGTTAAAACTCTTAAAATTTTAACTCACATGAGAGAAAAACTAAATTCGAATACTCAATATTCAAAGAGTAAAGAAATGACCAAAATGTCTCATTACTAGACTTAAGAGAAAAGAGGAACGAATTTAGCAAAAAATCATAGGTTCATCTTGTTTTCATAAAAAAATGAAAAATGAGGACAACTGGCTCTGACTAGGGAACATCTTCTTATTATTCGAAATGAATAATTGGAAGGTGTATAACCTCAAATCTCCTAGTTCCTTCCTCTAATCCATTGGGCCACAGAGTTGAGCAACCAAAAAATGTAAAAGAAAAGAAAAGATAAAATAAAATAAAAGACCAAAAAGAAACAATGTACAATTATTTACAAAGGTATTTGGAACTTCACTGAGTGAACAAATTGAGATGATGCCTATTATGAGGTAAAGAAAATGGGGTACCATCTTGATATGCCAAAAGATAACTAGATTCTTTGCACACCCGGATGATTATGAAAGGACCAGTCCATAAGGAATCAATTTTTCCATGCATTCTTTTTGGCTCATGTTTCTTATCCCAAGGAAGGACGAGATCACCAACTTTAAAATCTTTTGATCTTGATTTCTTATCAAATAGAGTCTTCACCTGCTTCTGATGATCAGCAAGACAATTTACAACTTGTTCTTGTTGTTCCTCCAATTGAGTAAGAAACATAAATCTTTTATCTAGAGCATCAATATAAGTCTCGTCTTCAACTGCTCTTGCCAACTTTAGAGCAGGTAATTCTAGAGTAATAGGAATCTCAGCATTAAGACCATATAGAAATTGAAAAGGAGACATACCAATAGCTCTCTTTGGAGTAATACGATCAGCCCACAAAGCATCAAATAAAGCCTTGTGCCACAATCGTTGATTATCATCAACAAGCTTCTTAATGTTCACTAAGTTCCTGTTACTAGATTCGTCTTGACCATTACCTTGAGGGTAATAGTCAGACGAATGTGCAAGAGTGATTCTATACTCAAAAAAAATTGAATAACTTCATATGAAGAAAATGCAGTTGTGTTGTCTACCACAATCTTATTGGGAACACCAAATCTACTGATTATATTTTCCTTCCAAAACTGACATACCACCTCTAAAGTAGCATTCCTTACTGGAACAACTTCAACCCACTTGGTAAAATAATTCATAGTTGTGAGAACATAAGTATGTCCCGCATTAGAGGATGGATTAATTACAACAATGAAATCGATACTCCACTATTTGAAAGGCTCGTCAATAACAATTGGCTTGAGATGGAGAGCTGCAATCTTTTGCTTCCCAACAAACTGTTGACAAAGATCACATTTTCATATCCATTTGTACATGTCCTTGAAAAGTGTAGGCTAATAGTACCTAGCCCTCAGTATTTTATGAGCTATCAAAGGTGTAGAGAAATGACCACCACATGCTAAGTTATGGAAAGACTCTAACAACTTCACTTGTTGTGCTTTATCTACACACCTCAAGAAAACATCGTTGATGTTTTTCTTATTCAAACAATTGTCCCAAATGACAAAGTTTGGAGCTTTGAGTTTGACATTTATTTTTTCCCTGTAACTCAAATATGGAGGACATTCACCATATGTGAGAAAATGAGCAATATTGGAATACCACTCATTTGTAGTGTTGACAAACAACACCGTTGGAAAAGATTATGGAATTTCACCAGATTCATCATCTATATGAGATGAATCATTTTTCAGTCATTAGATGACACAAACCTTTCCTACGAGAAATCTTCGTAGGCTTAATCTCAAGATCATATTCTTGAATTTTGGCAATCCAATTGCCTCTTTTGGTACCAAACTCTTGTTGAGAAAGGATTGACTTTACTACAATGTCAGGGACCAAAACAAGGGTATGTGAATTCAAGATGTAAAATCTAAAATACGTAACTACCTTGACCACAGCATAATCATGTTTTTCCATCTAGGAGTACTTCAACTCATGAGATTTCAAAGGAATACTCATGAAATTTATAGGAGATTCTATCTCCTCGTGATATTTCCTCATGAGAATAGCAGACATAGTATGCTCTAAAGCATAACTATATATAATGAAATCATGAGTGTAGTTAGTACAAACCAAAATTGGAGCATAAGCAATAGCTTCTTTAATTTCATTGAAAGTATCTTTCCCTTCAACACTCCATCGAAATATTATTTTACCTTTCATCATATCAACTATATGATGAGTCTTCTTAGCAAAATATAGAATGAATCTTTGGAGAAAATTCACCTTCTTGAAGAATGAATGAACAGATGTCTTACTGGTAGGTAGATTTAAACTCTGGATTGACTTAACTCTTTCAGGATCAATTTTTATCCCTTCTTTAGAAGCAATCTGACCAAGAAGATTACCTTCAGTAACACCAAAAATCAACTTCTTGGGATTCAAAGATATCCCATGTTCATGACATCTTCTTAGAACATCTTCCAGGTGGAAGAGATGATTATCATGATCTTTAGAGAAAACCGTTAGATCATCATGATACACAACACGATATCTCCCAATGATACTGTTGGTGCCCAAAACCATAGATTGGAAAATCCAAAGACTTGCCAAATCCTTAAGCAGTCCAATCAGCCTTGGCCAACGAACAGGGATAGTCAAAGACTAAATCCCTCTGCACTTTAGCCTCCACTAATCCTAGGCAGGTGTACCTCACACTCTCAAGCACAAAAGAGATTATTTAAAGTGGATTTAAGCCTTTTAGCAAATTACAAATTGATAAATTGTTGTATGCAATTATGCTTTATTATGTGCTTGAAATAAATGCGTTTGAAAATAAATGATTGTGAATGTATATTGAAAATGAGATTGCTTTCAGGACCTAAAAGACATATGCATAGATCAATTCATATAGGATTTGGGAAGAATGTTTTTCTGTCAAGGACCTTGAATGCATACAGATCAAAACCTTGAAAAATCAATAACAGACCAGTGCCTCTATCCAGGGATATGTATGACACTTTGTGGACAGAATATCTTATCAACTCAAGAGACAATTTCTCATCAACTGTGAAGGTTTAGTATGTGTTACACAAACAATAAGAACTCAATCTTTCACTTAATGCAACAGCATGTGATTCACATAATAGCAAATCTATAAATAGATTTATCAAGAGGACAAAGATAACTCATCAACACAAAAATGTACACAATATTTGGAAAAAGAGACAGTGAACCTTGTATATTAATCTTCGGGAAATAATTGCATACATAAGCTGCACTTGTAAATACTTCATTACATATTGCTTGCACAAAATGATACTTCTTCTTCCTATAGACTTCTCTAATACAAACTGATATTCAATCCTTACAGCATTATGTTGCTCTTATGACTCTCCCCTCCATGTCTACATTTTTTAACCACTTATATATGTGGTTGAATGGGAACCATACCCCTTTTGGGGTGAAAAGTCACCATTTTACATTAAAATTAACAAAACCCTTTGAAATTAATATGCAAACTAGTTAGTTAATAACCTTTTTTTAAGATATCTTTTAGGTTTTTGTTTGGTTGCCTGCCTTAAACTTCAGATATGAATCTGAAAATTTTTGTGGTGGTAGGAAACATCCACGTCTAAAATGGGTCTTCATCAGATTTGATATTTCCATACATTTTCATTCCAAGTCGACATATTCTTTCATGCAGGTTGAAATAACAAGCTTTTCAGCCTTCTTACAGTCTTTTGTATGGTCTACAGCCAAAACACATTGTACAGATCTAATATTTTTGATAGAGCTTGGAAACTTGAGTTTCTGAAATGGGTATTTATTATATTTTCATTTTTCATTCATTTTAATTCTCTATTCATATCATCTTTTATATAGATCAAAAACACTAGTCTTTCATGGGGTCCATTAGAATTAATTTATTCATATCCCCCTTTACTCTAGTTGTTCAAATCATTAATCATCCATTATGTGTCATTTCCATGAAGTGACCACCATTTTTAATAGCAGGGTGCTTGAAATTATTTGGAAATTTGAATCACCAACAGATACCTAAAAAATCCATGTCCATAGCTCATTGGAAAGTTGTGCCTGCATTGATCAAACCAAAAAGCATCCTTCGATAAGCAAAGGTACCCCAAGGATTTGTGAAGGTAGTCTTATGTTGATCATCCTCATTGAATTCAATCTGATTGTATCTTGAGAATCCATCAAGCATGGAGAACATCTGTGAACCAATGACTGTCTGCAAGACTTGATCCATCACTGGTTAAAGATAATTATCCATTAAAGAAGATTGATTAAGACTATGGAAATCCATGCAAATGTAGATTTCCCCATTCTTTTTTCTTTATGGAACAATATTAGCAACCCAAGAGGAATGATGAATTGGAAAGATTATTCTAGTATTCAGCATCTTTTGTATCTTAGAAAGGATGGTAGCTGAAATCTTTGGGTTGTATTTCCGCTTCTTTTGCTTGAAAGGAGCTGCACTGGCTTTAAGTGGAATATCATTTTGTAGTTCCTTTAGTTTGAAAGACTTCAAATCATCATAAGAGTCTTGGACATTGTTGTTGCTAGGATATGTTGTTGTCATTCATGTCAACATATTCATGTGACTTATTGCTCTGGTGCTTGTAGATTAGATTATTGGGATTTTGGTTTGGTGTATGGAGTATTTATAGGATCATTATATTCTTTTGTATTGGTTTTGGTGATCTGGGAAGCTTAATTGATCATAGCATATGATCCGGTTTGCAGTTTGTTTTTCTGATCAGTGCTTTGCAGAGTTCAGTATTTCCTCCGGTATATTCTGGTGTGATCAGATCTTGAGCTAAGTCTTTGGGAGATTGTTTGGAATGGTCTTGTGTATCTTCATTTCATGTGGTTTGTGATTTGGTGTTCCACAAGTTATCTTTTTTTGTGATAGTTATTTTTTTTCAATAAAAGTGGATTATTCCACTAAACTTTTTTATTAATATTTTTTATTTTTTACACAGGATTCAGAGAGCATACCAGAGGAAAAAACCCTAAGAAGAAAACCTTCGGTCACAGCTCATAAAATAAGCCTCTAGTATCTAATAGATTAGTTTATACACCCCATCCAAAACCACATACAAAATGCAGTCACAGCACATATAATATCAATTTTACATAGAGCCCATATAATTTTCAAATGTAGAATCCACAGCTGCTATCAATGGAAGAGGACAGAATTTTCCAAAGCCTTGTGCCAAATCCCATGAGCCAAAAACCTTCCTACCCAAAAAGAAAGTATCAAAAAACCTTTGGAAAAATACTATTGTATCAAATACCATGAGCTCGAACTCTCCTCCGGACAATGAACATGAATACTTGAAATGAAAGGGGAAAGCGGGAATAATTATCATCATAAAATTTTACAACAACATTACTCAAGAAAATCACATAACTATTGTTGCAAACCTTCCCATACCCTAGAAGGAATTTTCTCAAAACCTACCTCTCACTAATTAGCATTGCTCTCAATGGCTAAATTTGCCAAATAATCTGCAATCTTATTAACTTCTCTGTAACAATGGGATAACAAGAAAGATTCAAACAATTCTATTTTTTATAAAATGAGATCAAGTATATACTGCAAATTCTAGCAATTTGATTTCTTTTTCATAACACAATGAATAATCACCATAGAATCACCTTCAATTATTAAGTCCTTAATTCCCAAAGAGATTGCCATATCCAATCCAAAAGACAAAGCATGAAATTCCGCATAATTGTTAGTTTTAAAACCAATAGTATGACACTTAGCTCGAATAAAATGTGCATTGTGATCATAAATTACCATGCCTACCCCAACTTGCCCAGGGTTACCACGAGAGGCCCCATCAAAATTTAGTTTAAAGTGCCCCTGCAAAGGAGGTTTCCATCGAGTCGAGCATCTCTTACCTATTGCATCATTCTTTTTTTTAATTGAACCATGAGAGGGTAAAACCAACATCTTCCAAACTCTAGTAACTCTACTATCCCTGTGCAAAAAAGAAGTAAGATTGTCCAAATTCTTATAAATAAACGACAAAGCAACCTTAGAGATTGAAGACTCAATTTTTAATAGAACCTTAGACACAGGAGAACTTGTTTTTTTTTTGTGATAGTTGTTGTTGTTTGAGTATTCTTGAGTTTCAGAAGTTGACAGATGAATATTTGATAAGTGGTGTTGGTGTTGTTGTTACTGTTGATTGTAACATGTTTTTTGTTGTTTCCTAATTGTGTCCTATTTGTTTTGACGATCCACATTGATCGTTGCGTGACCTCTTGGTGTTTTCTTTTTAACTGGTGATGTTCTTCATCTTATGCATTTTTCCTAGTGGTGTAGCATGTTGGAGTTGGTCTTGGCATGATTTCCAGTGGTGTTGCGTGTTTAGAGATTTTAATTAGGTCCATGTTATTTCATGTATATCATTATATTGGTTCGGTGGTCAATCTTTGTATCGTGTGATGTAATTTTGTAGATATGAGTTGAGGGTTTAGCCGACCTTGTTGTCAGGGTTGATGAATTGTATAAATAGGTGATATTGTCATACAATTTAGGTATCAAGGTTGTGTCTGCCTTATCAGAGAGGTGTATGTGTGAACAAGGATTCATATTTTGATGTGGTGTATTGAGAAGAGATTGGTGTTGCAAAGTAGACAATTGTGCTTAACTGGAATGGTCATCAAGCACTTGGAGATGTTATTATTGCAGTTCATTCCTTTTGGATTGTATTCTGAATCTTGTTGTAAGACAGTGAGAGTTCCTTGAGGGCTGTAGCCTTCTAGTTCATTATCTTTTGAGTAGTGAGATCTAGGCAATGTGCCTGAATGCATGTGCATTCCCTATTGTAATATTTACACATACTACTACAGAGTATCATCTTATTATGGGTAGGTTCCCACTGTGGTTTTTACCTTAACCAGGTTTTCCACATCAAAATCTTGGTGTTGTGTGTTGTGTTATCAATTTTCTTACCTTTTTTATTACTGCAGTTTATCAGATCTATATTTGTGATTAAGTTTGTAGATTTGGTGAAAACTGATTCACCCCCCCTCTCAGTTTTCCTTTATTGTTGTTGCCAACAAAGAGTAAGCCTATACATCAAAGCACTGGTTTGTAACAATTGAATAAATTTCTCCCTTTTAGCTAGAGTACAACTATTGCCAATATTTACATATTTCATATCACTTTCGAATCCAATGTTATATTTCTCATATCCCATGGTATCATCTGATGACACTTGCTACTATAACTTGATATACCTATCATTCTTATCAAACAATTTCTCAAGCAAGATGAGACCCTTGGGAATCTTATTACTTTTCAATTGTAGAATTTCTTCTTCTTGTTCAGATTATTTGCCTGAAGCCAAATCTAAAGAAGAGAAATTTCTACCCTCAAAGTAGAGATTATTGAAATCATCTTTAACTTCTAGGAAATTAATGATGTGCTTATCATCATTAAAAATTTCCAGTGGTCCCAATTGCTAGGAAAACTTGGCCTTGAAACCAATTCAATAGAGTATCTTTCTTGACTAAAATCCTTGTGCAAAAAATTAGGAGAGTGGCAGAGGCATCTAGAGAATCTTCCCTGTCATTGAAGTCTCTTGGAACCACAAAAAGATAGAAATCATCAAAACCTTCAATATTGTCTGAAACAAAGTTGCAATAGTGCTTGAGCCTATCATTTCTGGTTTGATAGATATTCCTTACCTAGCACACCACTAGCTCGATGTCACCCTATGCATGCAAATTTTTAATTCCCCTTCTATGTGCAACTTCGATACCCAACAACAAGGACTCATACTCAATTGTGTTGTTAGTATTGGAAAATTGCAATTTAAAGGAATAAGGAAAGATCTCTCCTTGAGGAGAAATTAATACCACGCCTTCTCTTGAACCAACTGAGGCACAGCTACCATCAAATTCCAATATCTACATATCATTAGAGGTATCTTCAATAGGAGTCGTGGATATATCTTCATCATGAGAAAAAGGAACCTGATCTTAATTGGAATAATTTTCAACTTTATCAACCATGGTAAAGGACTTGGGAGAATATATAATTGATTATTAATCTTCACATGCATTTGTGAACTTAGTAGAATCAGAAATGTGTGAAGAAATTGATTCTCCACTATCATAATTGGTAGATGAATCAGATGCCTCAGATGCTTAAACTTCAACCCAGTCCTCAACAAATTCAGAAACCTCATCAATATGTAAATAGTAGTTTCCCATACCTGCTGACTTGAACAAAATTTAGGCATGAGGATCATCACATTTCACCACCATGTACATGGTTTCTCTTTCAGGAGCGAGCTTCTACATAGCTCCCTTAACTGGAGTTTTGTCTTGAGTCATATCCATGTGCAACTCACTACCTTCATCTTTGCATAAATTATGTACCAGCAACATTCCATATGAAGCAGGAAAGTTGGCTACCAAAACAATCATTTTAATCTTCTTTTTGGGGAATGATGCAAATGCAAATTGTGCATCCTTAATTTTTCCAACAAGAGGCACTTGCTTGTTTTCCATAGAATAACAGTGACTAAAAGTTTTAGTCAATGTCAAACCAAGGGCATTAGCCACCTTAAGAGGAATTACATTATCTGAGGCCCCAGAATCAATAACGCAATTGCTCAACTTGAAACCATTTATCAATAAGGAAATATAGAAAGGATCTATTTTTCCAGGAACTGATAAAGGAATAGTAACCAAGTTATTGGGAATATTTTTGGGCTCAAATAACACTAGGTTATTTTGGGAAGAATTCACAAGTTGAGAATCTCTATCCTTTACAAATTTGACCAATCTGTCAAACTGGTCAAGATTATATTGAAGATATTCAACCTCTAACATTTGAATCTTAGTCTTTTTGCATGGTCAATTATATCAAAAGGTCGATAAGAACTTGACAAAGTAGGTAAAGACACATCATGAGGTTTGGTATTATTGACACTGGTCTTAGATACATTTGAAACCACGGGGGATTGAGTAGGAAAAATGTACATGGTTATCACTTGGGGTGATTTCGAGTAATTTAGGAAGAGGAATTCCCCTCTTTGCAATTGTAATTGGCAATTAAGGAGTGTCCTTCTTCTTTGCCCCATCATCTTTAGGATGATCAAGCTAATTATGAGAATGAGTGAGAATAGCATTGATACTAGCATCAATTACCTCTAGAGATTCTTCAAAATGCATGTAACTAATTGTAGAGTCGTCAATAGCTTCTTCACCATGCTCTTGGAAAAGGGTTGCAACATCTTCCTCGAAAGATTGGAAATCACCTTGTTCAGCTTCAAAGTACCCAACTGTTGAATTGGAAGGCGAGGCTTAAAGAGCCAACATCTCTAGAGGAGGTGGCAATTTTGCTTGATTCTTCATAGCATAGTTACTAGCATTATTGGGGTATGTTCATCATGGAACATCCTTATATGGAGTAGGGTAAGATGTCTACGAAATTTGTTTCTTCAAAGAAAGCACTTCATTTGCAAGCCTTTGTATCATAGCATTAGTGGTATTTGAAGAAGGAGAACCAGAAACTTTTGGAACAGAAGAACTTACTTTTTCTTTGTTAGGGTCTTTCTTGATTTTTCCAGCAAGAATCAAGTGGTTTTCAGTTTCCACTACTTGAGTTTGTGCAACTGTCATATTAGCTGGAAGAGTTCTTCTTAACAAGAAGGAAACTTTTGGTAACTGAGCAATGATAAAGAAATATTTGATATTTTCAGCAGTATAATGAGAATTGGTAGGAATTCTATTCTTCAGTCTGTTGAACTTAGCAACAAAATATCTCATGGGCTCGTGTGGCTCCTTCTTCATAGAAGTCAACTTAGTCAATAGAGCGTGAGCATCTTCTGTCAGTTTCAAGCGTGCTTCAAACTGGATTTTAAGAACATTCGAAGAATTAATAGTCAGAGGTGCCAAATGGCAGAACTAATTGATTGCAACACGTTGCAATGTCTCAACAAAGAGACGAATAACTACATATTTATATTCGACACCAATAATTCCATATGCAATATGGAAAACTGCAATTTGTTCATCTGGGTGTTGTTTTCCATCTCCAAAGAACTTAGGAACATTCTTCTGAGAGCCTTGCGGAAGGGGATGGAGAGGTGGAGTCAAGTTAAGAGGACCAAATTTTTCTCCCCAAGGACCTTGAGTTGCCATTGATATTGTATTTTGTACAGGCTAATATGGAGGTATCATAAACCCTTGAACTTGTGGTATTACCAAACTTCTCGAAGCACTTGAAAATTTAGTTGGAATAGGTGATCTTTCATTTGTAGGAGGATAACTTCTTGTTCATTTTAAAGGAGATGCCGAAATGGGAGGAAAATAGTCAAAATTATTCTTTTGTAATAACTCAAAAATAGGATCAACAATACCTTGATTTCACCTTCAACAAGTGTAACTTTGACCAGGCAGATTAGCAAATTTTAAAACTTATCACAAGAAGAAATGTCGATAAAAATAAAAATAGGAAAGGAATACTTGTATGCTTCAAACAAAAGTGTGAGGCTTTTGAATGCATATCATATCCCCAACAGAGTCGCCAAAAAATTGTTGGTTGAATATTTTGTCAACTCAAGAAGAGTTTAAAAAATTGTGGTTTCAATCACAACAACATGAGATTAAATCTCTCCTAATTATTAAGGGAAGCCCCCCCCCTATGATTCACTACTCTATTCTAATAAAATAAGATATAAATTTATAATTCCTATTATAACATGGGCGGTGCATCATCCTATCTTCTTTTTTCAAGATAGATGTTATTCTCTTCCTCTCTTTTCAAGAAAGAATTTACAATAGAGAAAAAATAATTCTTACAATTTTTTTATTAAAAATTTATTTGGAAAGAAAGAAAATAAGCAAAGTGTCTATAAAGGTGCAAAGTCCTTCGTTGCTTCTCCGAGACTAGAAAGAGTGTTTAAGCTCTAAGTCTTAAATTCACTTTTATCCTATCAACCTTTTTACAAATTCTTCTGTAACCCAAAGAGTTAACCAAGAAAATCAAAATAAAGCTCAAAGTCCTGAAAATGATTCTTAGCTTCACCTTTGATAATTCTTTTATTAAATAATAATATGAAGCCCAAAGTCTTCAAGTTACTATTTCTTTCTCCCATATTACACAGTAAAGCACAAAGTCTTCAAAGTGAAACCTTAATATATAAATCAGCTACTTTTAACTTGAAAATACCAAAATGAAGCACAGAGTCTTCAAAATTATATTATTGTAGCGTCGTAAATTGTACACCCTTGCTAGGGTGGTACAATTTCACACTTAGGTTAGCACCCGCCTTAGTGTGTCTTGCATCTTGCATTTCTCATTCCCCCTTAAGAATTTAATTAATTAATTTAATTAAATCCAAGGTCATGTATCATCACTTTACATATTATAAAGTTGGGCCCTTTACCCTAAGTGTTCTCCTATTCATCTTATTCCTCCAATGAATCATTTGATCATAAACCCTAATTATATCTTATTTTGACCATTTAGGCCCAATTTCGCATATCAAAACATCTCAAAATCAGTTGTAACTTTAGGATGTTCTCTAATATCATCATATCTAATGGCCCCGTGAAAAGTTGGTCGGACTGTGGCAGGAATGCACATGGTCTGTGGCTTGTTCCCTGAAATTTGGGGAGCACAATCCTATGATATAATAATGCTTAACCTCAAAATATCAGCACAAAATTCAAATCCTAGGTCGGCCTAAACATGAAATTAAGATCTAGAGTTTCATACTTAAGAGCTCTCTTTCTTCATTTGAAGGGGTCTTCTTCTAAGAATCTAAGAACATGTTTTTGGAGCATAAAGAGCCATCTTTGTAGCGAAAGAGTAGATCTTTGAAGTCTTCAACAACATTCAACATTCATCCATCAAACATTCATCAAGTATCATTTTATCAATTGCGAGCTTTTGAAGATGTAGAAGAACAATAGGAGATCACCGACTAACGATTGGCTTGTACCTCTCCCTTGGGGTTGGGTATGGTTTCATGTTTTTTTCATGTCTTTACATAAGCTTCATTTTAATTCACATTCATTCTTTAAATCACTTTTCATTGTGCATTTAGAGCATTTACTTTATCAATTATATGCAATTAGGGTTTACTCTTTAGGGTTGCTCTAGGTTGTTTACTTTCATTCTTAGGATCTTGCACACACACAAGGTCCTTGCACACACATTTTCTTGACATTATTGGCTATTCATGGAGGTGGAAATCACCAACACAGGAGTTTGACTAAGTCAAAACCCTATATAGCCACCCAAGCCCTCTTTTTCAGCTTCAGGTACAGGTTCAGATCCAAGCATCGCTGGATGTTTCAGGACCGAAAGACCACATAGAGATAATTTTGGGTTGCAAATCATGGTAGAAACCCCAAGGATAGGGGCATGGTGCCCTGGTCCTACCCAGGACAGTGGTGTGGCACCATGGTCCTACCCTCTGTCAACAAGACTTGGCAGAACAGTACTTTGCAGGTCTCAAAATCCCTCCTATTAGTTGCAGCTCCATGATTGCAGAATCAGGACAGTGGCATGGCACCCTGGTCCTGGACATTTCTGCTCAGATTTCAGACACAAGTGCACCTTTGATTTTTCCTTCTTATATGTACTTTTCAGCAATGTATCAGTTGTTCTTTCATCTACATTCTCATATTAGGATTTGCTTGCTTACTTGCTTTCTAGGTTAGATTACATTTTGCATCATTCCTCTCTCTCATTTAGAACAAAGGAATAGAAAACCTAAGAGGTAATCCATGGCTCTCTCTTTCTCATAAGAATTATTTGATGTGTGTTACCTACCTAGGATCTTTCGTATTCCATGAGTGTGTATGAGAGTGGGATTAGGGTTTCCACACTTAATCTCACTTTTTCCCCTACACATCTTTGGTGAACCCGATGTGAATCCAATTTCATTTGCATTGCATTGCATTGTTAGATATAGATATAGTTTATTTCATTTTCTTTTAAAACTTTAAAAAAAAAGGATAGGTTTCTTTCATTTTTCTTGCATTGTGTGTTTCAGTTTCATGCGATTTTCATTTCAAAATGTCAGATTTCTATTTGCAAGATGTTCATGCTTTTGATAATGTATGCAATTTTGTTGATTATGAGTTTAGTGGGGATGAATTAGATGAAGCTCTAGATGATTTTTTTTAACCCTAAGTCTTCTAATCTCTCATTTTTCCAAAGACTAATCAACCTTGTTACTACGGCATTTTGTGGTGATGAGAAAGATAAGTTGAATGATCCCTCTCATAGGTATATTCCTATCAACTCCTCCACTAGATCTAGCAACATAGTTGACTCCCATGATTCCCTATATGATGTGATGTCTCCTTTTGAGTCCAAAGATAAGCCTTTCAATTACTATGATCATGCTTTATTGGATGATACCCTTGATGACTTTATGTCTTTGCCTAGACTTTCAAACAAGAATAATGCATCTAAAAGGTTAATCAATATGATCAATCTGAATTAACATAGCAAACCTCTTTTTGTTGTCCAATGTGTTTTTCCTTCTCCAACTTCACCTCTTCCTAATCAACCTCTTTTCACAGTTCAAAGTGGATATAGTCATGATTCCTTTAGTACTCCAAACAAGCCTATCATTACGGTTCAATGAAGGAATCCCACTAAGAGTACTTATAGATATGCTAGACAACTAACTAAGGAGAGTTATAATGTAGTTGCCCATACCTATAACACAAGAAACAATAGGAAACCTAACCCTCCTCTGGTTGTTCTGACTCCTCTACCTAATTCTCAACCTATTCTTCCTCAAGCACCTTGTATTTCACAAACCCTTGGTAAGGAATGTGATCTTGTCAAACAACTTAAAGCTACTCCTGCCAAGATATCCCTTTGGGATTTGCTTCAAACTTCCTTGACTCATCATATAATGCTATAAGATGCCTTGAAAACATTGAATGTCTCACCCGCGGTGACATCCAATAATTTCGCTTCCTTGATTCACTCTATTAGAGAACCTAAGGGTCAAATTATATTTACACAAGATGAGTTTCCCTCTAGTGAAATTCAACAACAATATGATCTCTTAATGATTGTGGTTATTATAAATGATAGTGCGATAAGACAAATACTAGTGGATAATGGTTTTGGCCTTAATCTTGGTAGCATTAAATTGTTACAAAAGATCTATGTTGATACGTCTCTTATTAAGCCTGATTCTCTCACCATTCGTAGCTTTGATAATGTTGCTAGATCTTCACCAGGTATCATCACCTTGCCTATTAAGGTAGATCCTGTTACTTTACCTATTGTTGTTCACCAAAACTAGTTAACCCAAGTTCACCTACAATTGATTCTATGAAATAGCCAATTTCGATCTATGAAATACTTCAAGGCTTGGACAACATAACATGGGATCCTAATGATCCTCCTGCACTTCAGGTTCTGCTAGACCTAGGGAGGGACAACCTTTTGATGCATAGAATTAAACCCATTACACACTTATGACAACATCAGTAAAAGCAGATAGATCTCAAAAAGGGTTAAAAAACAAGGAGCGTACTGTAGATAGGCTAAATCAACATAGACAACTCAACAATGTTTGAATCATGAGATGGATGGAACACTACCATAGAATAGAAAACAAAAGATATTCTGATTTTGGATTTTAAAATAATGTTCTGACAATCCTTCAACATTACAAAAGACCAATGCCTTATCTAGGCCACAAAGTCATGCATAAAACTGGAAGAGAAATCTTAGATGCAAGCTACTTTCAACATTAAATTTTCATGTATTAATGCATTACATTAATACAATCCTCTACTTTGTCACAAAACTATACTTATATATCCAATATACATTCAAAATAATTAATGTTGGGTTTCAGGATTTAAATCCTTCCTAGAAGAATACCCAAACGACAAACATTACACTCTCAAAGAAGACTAAAAGAGACAAATCCAAATTACCCTTGATAAAATGAAATTGTATAAATTCAAATGGTATATTAGAGACAATTTTGTGGAAACTCACACGTGCCTTGCATATGTGTAAACCTGCAAACTGAAACAAAACCTACAGTAAAGACAACACTGAAAACCCAACAGAAACACGTTGTTATTTGCAAAGAATAAAAAATGCCATCACTGGAACCTGCAATTTCGGATTTCTCCCTTGGAGAAAAATGCCAAAATCTGGGAACCCTTACAAAATGAGAAGAAATGAGAATATGAAGAAGAGGGAAAAGACTAGATTTCATCAGAAATTGCCAAGTGTCCTCTTTCCCCAACTGAAAAATATTTCCTTCATCCTTCCCATCAAAACTTCTCTCTCAAAATATCTCATGTTTGTTAAAACTAACTGCAGAACTGAATTCCTCATTTCATTTTGAGAGCTTTCCAATGATATACAATATGTCTATATTTGGGTAAACAATACCCCTCCAATCACTTAATCCCGAATGTAGACCATCATTTAAATTTTTTATTTTTTCAATAGTGTGGACTATACATTTAATTTTAATTTTTTGCCATTTTTACCCTCTGATCCCCACCACATGGCACCCTGTGATTCGCTCGGAGGTCCACTAGCATGACACCTCATCTACCACATGTCCACCACTGGACCGCCACCTTACCAGTCTTGCCACTTGGACCCGCCAGCTGAACCACCACCTCATCAGTCGCTGAGCCGCGAAGGGTAAAGTTCGAGCACCTTCACTTTGCAGATTAGCAACAACCGACTGATCATTTCAAACTGCTCGATCTTTAACCTACCCTTTTCTACATGTGCTTTATCATTGATCCACGATGGTTAATTGGCGTGCATCTTCGCATAGCGGATCAGCGACCACCATCTGATCATCTGCAACTTGCATGCTCTTTAATTTACCTTTTTACTGCAAAACTTGGGTGCCTCAGGATGCGTGTGTACGCATGGGGTCCACTGGGTCACTAAGCTAGCCTCCTATCAAAATCCTTTAGGCTTTGACACTATAAATACGTGTTCTTTTTCATTTAAATACATAAAATTTCCCATGCACAGCCAATGTGGGATATATGTCTACGCCTGGCAAGTGAATTTGCTTGAAAGCTTACATGTAGTCTTTGTCTGCATCGTGGTGACCTCTGGCAACTAGATTTGCTTTAAGGTTTCATTGGCCTC
Source organism: Cryptomeria japonica (assembly GCF_030272615.1). Lineage (NCBI taxonomy): Eukaryota > Viridiplantae > Streptophyta > Pinopsida > Cupressales > Cupressaceae > Cryptomeria > Cryptomeria japonica. Next base: position 390,398,097 of record NC_081405.1, read on the forward strand.
TAATCTGCAGCCAAACTCACACCACGCAAGGGCATTTTGGTTTCAAACCTGCTAATTGCATTTTCCTAAGGTTTTCGATGCCTTTCCTTTTCAATGCCATTACACCACACGAGGGAAGATTGACTATGACATTTTGCCTGCCAATTGCCTTTGTTGAGGTTTCACATGGCCTCCCAATAGCCACACAGAGGTTAGATTGCACATGGGACCATGGGTTTTGGCCTTGCACATGGCGATTTGCATTTTTTCGAAAGTTGAATCTTCAACCCTTTACCACGCCACACTTCCACCTTCTGGCTCACGGCAGGGGGGAAAATTTATATCTACCAATGGAATTTTCTATTTGGAAGTTATTAGACCATCGCATTGGTTTGGGAGTTACTCATGCCTTTCTCCATGCCACTCCACGTATAGCAGGGAGCTCGCCTTACACCTGCCATTGTATTTGCTGGAGAGTTTTAATATCCACGCAGGCCAGGAGAAAGTCTTGGCAAGGGGCATGTTGGATTTGCCTGAAAGTTACTAAAGTCTTCTTCATAGCCATCGCACAGCAGGGAGGATTTGACATTTCACATGCCAAGTGCATTTGCTTAGAAGTTTATATGCCTTTTTAACCATCATGCCATATGCCAGGGAGGAGCTTTACACATGTCAATGCATTTGTTGAAAGTTTTCAACTGCTCAAATGCCAAATTGGGGATGATGCTTTATAAATTCATTCTTATGTTGATTATGGATCAAACCAACTATCCCAGATAATTGACAATGATAGCAGAGGAATAATAAATGAAATTTTTTATAAAATGGGCCAAGAAGGTACTGACATGCATTAGCAAGCATGAAGAACACTTTGCCTTTAAAATTAACACTGCAAGGGCACGAGCTAGGTCGGGCCCCAAAGTGGGTCCAACTAAAAAGAAAAATCGTTTTCATGCAACTGACCCTCGAAATGCCCAAGCACCTTGAACATACCTCTGGAGTTGATCGGCACAAATTTTTGATCACTGAACTGAGTTTTGCAACTCACTGGCAACTATGCCACATTTTCGCATTTAAACCCAAAGATGCAATATTAAAACTAGTTAGAACACCTTTCTGAACTTCACAAACTGATATGCATGTACTCTGACATGTTATCTTTCATCCTACAAAACCATTCCTCATGATGAATCCCGGGTGAAGAAATATTAATGTGCAAAGTTGATCAAATGGCTTTGTCAGCACTATGAACCTGATAAAATCAATGTGCAGGGACCTCAAAGTGCCTTTACAAAAATTATAAAATGGTCTCCGTAGATCCCCAAATCTGGGGCATAGATACTTTGAAGTACAAGGAAGATTGTGGAATGTTTAGTTCGACCAAAAGGCTAACTGGGTGCAAATGGTGAACTCATGAAAATGGCAACTTTAACAGATGTAGCAATGAAAGTGCAGAAAACTGAATAAAGTGGCTCAAGAAATCATCTTGGAAAATTAATCAAACAGATTGGCTATGACTTGAAACTTTGCATGTGGACTCACCTATATGCATAGAATTCAATGCACTTTTAATTTCAACATGACCATCTACTGGTCAAAAGTTATAAGCACTCAAAGTAGGCCACTTAATAAAATCAGAATATGCGAACAAAACAACTTTTAGTCCACCCCTTGAAATGGGTACTTGATAAAATGATCTAAACTGAAATCTGAAAGTTGCAAAACACTTCATAGGCCAAATGAAAGGTGTAGAACAAGATTCCAAGGCTTTACCACTTAATAATCAACTGGCTCCATTTTACAGTTCTTCAAAATAGGCCTATCAGGTTGACTCATTAGGTGGTCCTTTGAAAGTGCAGATGCAAAATTTTGAAATGGGCCTCTCAAAATACTCAATTTTTTATGATTCCCAACAATGGCTCTGACTGGGGATGGTTGATTTCAAGATCAACACAAGAATCTAGAATCTTGGTAGAGCAGACCACCCAAAACCGGAATACTTCTCTTCTCTTCTAAAAAACAAAGGGTTCCTTATTCTACCAAAGTAGCAGGGCACCTTATTGAAAACCACACAACTAAAGCAAAGCAATTGTACAAAAGATACAATTTATTTACATATGGCCCCAGGCCATCAAAACTAAAATCAATTCTTACCTCTATCAAACACATGATTTTCATTTCCACATTTCAAGGGTAAGCTGGAAGTTTCATTATCATTTGCTTGATCAATCACACTTCCACTTATAATCAGCTGATCACATAAAACATAATCATCAGCATGTTCATAATCATTCAATCTTTGAAAACCAAACAAATGTTGAAAGTGTTGGTCACTATGTGACATAAGAGTGTCATACTCTTTACCATTACTTCCCAGTTGAAAAGAAAAGTAATCCAACTTATTATGAAAGTTGGTAACATCAGGCACATCTTTATTGCTAGTTTTCTCAAATGATGAACACTCTTCCATAATGATGGCTTGCAAACTAGAGAGGAATATTTCCTCATAAAATGACTGCACTTCATCTTGTTGATCACAATTTCTATCAGCACTTTGCACAAGTAAAAACACATGATCATTACTTGTCAATGGTTGATTTCCCACTTGCAAATCAGAGAAGACCACTTCAGATCTGTCATTCTTTTTAACAGCAAGATCCACACAATGCATATCAAAATGTGAGTTCATATCAACATATGAATCTACATCATCACACCTATCAATTGTATATGCATTTTCATCTTGTACACTGCTCAAATCAAATATAGGTAAAGAATCAATAGCATATGTATCATACTTCACACCCTCAAAAACATCATCAGTATCAAAATATGTATTGGTTGGGTATGAGAGATTGGGGACATTTTTGGATGCATACCTCTAAAGATCAACAGCTAAGAGTTCTGAGATTTGTTCACTACTTAGGGAACCTTCTCCTTCATTTTCATTTTCCATGGCTTCATCTTTTGTGTTGTAAACATTGTCCCAGTCTGATAAAGGTATTAAATCTGCAATGCTCATGTCTTTATGCACATTTATTTCATCATTGTAACAACTTGCATCTGCATCATAACCTTTGTCATGCTGCTCATAAAGTGTTTCTATATGTTGCAACATAGTTTCATAGCCTTGATTGCAAACATTTTTTGGATTGAACTTAACAACAAGGTGATCTATATCATTAAGGTCTGAAACCTCAACGGGCTCATGATTATTTGAACAATTACTTATGTTCTCACAAGTTTCTTCTTGCTCTGAATACACATCTATATTGTAATGCTGAGAATAAGAGTCACCTTCAGCATCATAAGAGGTATATCCACTCACGGATGCATCTCCATCACTATACTCAATTCTATGTACATTTTCAGATTTAGTCATTTCAATCTCATCTATCCATTCTTTAATACATGCAACACTTTCTTCTCTCAAGGTTGTAGACCAATAAATTGAGTCAGGCTCATCAAGCTCTACGAATAACTCAATCCAAACAGACTCATGGGGTCTAGCATCAGCTAAAATCTCATTTAATGCAGCTATAAATCTTTCATAAAAAACATATGATGACTCTTCCTTTCTTTTCCCTACTTTCTTTCTTAAAAACCAAATGAATTAATCTTGGATCTCTCGAAGACATACTTCAATCTCTCTATCAATTTCTTTCATATTTGACAAAGGATTTTTAGATCTAGGAACAACATCTAGATCCATCAAGTTTATAACATCTAATAAGCCATTATTTACACAATGACCATTCATCCTTACTGTTTCATAAATTCTTTTCAAAACACATGCAGTCATAATTTTCAAAACCACATACTTCTCCCATCACTTAACTGAAATTTATTTCAAAACATGAAGTATGTAAACTACAAATTTCTTTTCCTTTCTATGGTGACTGCTTCACCTTATAAGGAACATGAATTGTCTCATAAATAATTTGAGGAATACCTCGTAAAATAATTATGTTGCTGCTCTTCTTCTTATTTCTCCTTGACTGGGGCCTTCAATCTCAAAACTCCAAGCCTCTGCTACATCTTTGTCGCAAGTTCACCAAATCTTTTAAAAATTCTACAATAATGCACACTAGTGCAGAGATCTTTCAAAGTCGCCACTCACTGCTGTGAGAATTTATAAAATCATTTATAGAAATGAACAGATCTGGACTTATACAAAGATAAAAGGATAACAGACTTTCAACACTTGGATAGGAATTGACTCTCGCGACAAAAAGCACACATTTCTGACTTCATACAGCACTACCAGGTAGATAACAATAGATTTGAAAATACTTTCAGATTTACAACACTTTTATGACTCTTTCCTCAAATGGACATGGCCAGACTCATGGATTTGACTTGACAAAAATTTTACATCTCTCCATTCCCCAACAGAGTCCCATTTTTGTTGTTCACCAAAACTGGTTAGCCCAAGTTCACCTACAATTAATTCTATGAAATAGACAATTTTGATCTGTGAAATACTTCAGGGCTTGGACAACATAACATAGGATCCTAATGATCCTCCTGCACTTCAAGTTCTGCTAGACCTAGGGGGACACCATTTTGATGCATAGAATTAAACCCATTACACACTTATGCCAACATCAGTAAAAGCAGATAGATCTCATAAAAGGTTCAAAAACAAGGATGGTATTGTAGATAGGCTAAATCTACATTAACAACTCAATAATGTTTGAATCATGAGATGGATGGAACACTACCATAGAATAGAAAACAAAAGATATTCTGATTTTGGATTTTAAAATGATGTTCTGACAATCCTTCAACATTACAAAAGACCAGTGCCTTATCTAGGCCACAGAGTCATGCATAAAACTGGAAGAGAAATCTCAGATGCAAGCTACTTTCAACATTAAATTTTCATGTATTAATGCATTACATGAATACAATCCTCTGCTCTATCACAAAACCATACTTATATATCCTATATACATTCAAAATCATTAATGTTGGGTTTCAAAATTTAAGTCCTTCCTAGAAGAATACCCAAAAGACAAACATTACACTCTTAGAGAAGACTAAAAGAGACAAATCCAAATTACCCTTGATAAAATGAAATTGTATAAATTCAAATGGTATCTTGGATACAATTTTGTGGAAACTCACACATGTCTTGCATATGTGTAAACCTGCAAATTGAAACAAAACCTACAGTAAAGACAACACTGAAAACCCAATAGAAACACACTATTATTTGCAAAGATTGAAAAATGCCATCACTGGAACCTGCAATTTCGGATTTCTCCCTTGGAGAAAATTGCCAAAAACTGGGAACCCTTACAAAATGAGAAGAAATGAGAATATGAAGAAGAGGGAAAAGACCAGATTTCATCAGAAATTGCCAAGTGTCCTCTTTCCCCAACTAAAAAATATTTTCTTCATCCTTCCCATCGAAACTACTCTCAAAATATCACATGTTTGTTAAAACTAACTAAAAAACTGAATTCCTCATTTCGAGAGCTTTCCAACGGTATACAATATGTTTGTATTTGGGTAAAAAATACCCCTCCAATCAATTAATCCCGAATGCAAACCATCATTTAAATTTTTTAGTTTTTCAGTAGTCTAGACTATACATTTAATTTTAATTTTTTGCCATTTTTACCCTCTGTGCCCTGCCACGTGGCACCCTGTGATTCGCTTGCAGGTCCACTAGGATGACACCTCATCTGCCACTATTCACCACTGGACTGGCACCTTATCAATCTTGCCACTTGGACCCGCCAGCTGGACCGCCACCTCATCCGTCGCTGAGCCGCAAAGGGTAACGTTCGAGCGCCTTCGCTTTGTGGGTTGGCAACAACCGTCTGAACATTTCAAACTGCTCGATCTTTAACCTTCCCTTTTCTGCACGTGCTTTGTTGCTAATCCGTGATGGTTAATTGGTGTGCATCTTCGCATAGCGGATCAGCAACCACCATCCGATCATCTGCAACTTGCATGCTCTTTAATTTGCCTTTTTACTGCAAAACTTGGGCACCTTAGGATGGATGCGCGCATGTGGGGTCCACTAGGTCGCTAAGCTAGCCTCCTGTCAAAAGCCTTTAGGCTTTGACACTATAGATACGTGTGCTTTTGTATTTAAATGCATAAACTTTCCCATGCACAACCAATGTGGGATATATGTCTACGCCTGACAAGTGAATTTGCTTGAAAGCTTACATGTAGTCTTTGTCTGCATCGTGGCGACCTCTGGCAACTGGATTTGTTTGAAGGTTTCATTGGCCTCTAATCTATAGCCAAACTCACACCACGCAAGGGCATTTTGGTTTCAAACCTGCCAATTGCATTTTCCAAAGGGTTTCGATGCCTTTCCTTTTCAACACAATTACACCACGCGATGGGATATTGACTATGATGTTTTGCCTACCAATTTCCTTTGTTGAGGTTTCACGTGGCCTCCCAATAGCCACGCAGAGATTAGATTGCACATGGGACCATGAGTTTTGGCCTTGCACATGGCAATTTGCATTTTTCTAAAAAAGTTGAATCTTTAGCCCTTCACCACGCCACACTTCCACCTTCTAGCTCACAGCAGGGGGGAAAATTTATACGTACCAATGGAATTTGTTGTTTGGAAGTTATTAGACCATCGCATTGGTTTGGGAGTTACTCATGCCTTTCTCCATACCACTCCACACATAGAAGAGAGCTCACCTTACACCTACCATTGCATTTGCTGGAGAGTTTTAATATCCACACAGGCAAGGAGAAAGTCTTGGAAAGGGTCACGTTGGATTTGCTTGAAAGTTACTAAAGTCTTCTTCATAGCCATCGCACAGCAGGGAGGATTTGGCATTTCACATGCCAAGTGCATTTGCTTAGAAGTTTATATGCCTTTTTAACCATCACGCCATCTACCAGAGAGGAGCTTTACACATGTCAATGCATTTGCTGAAAGTTTTCAGCTGCTCAAATGCCAAATTGGGGATGATGCTTTATAAATTCTTTCTTATGTTGATTACGGATCAGACCAACTATCCCAGACAATTGACAAAGATAGCAAAGGAATAATAAATGAACCTTTTTTTATGCCAAGCATAAAGGTTCATAACATGGGCCAAGACAGTACTGACATGCATTAGCAAGCATGAAGAACACTTTGCCTTTAAAATTAACACTGCAAGGGCATGAGCCAAGTTGGGCCCCAAAGTGGGTCCGACTAGAAAAAAATTTGTTTTCATGCAACTGACCCTCGAAATGCCCAGGCACCTTAAACATACCTCTGGAGCTGATCGACACAATTTTTTGATCACTGAACTAAGTTTTGCAACTCACTGGCAACTATGCCACATTTTCGCATTTAAACCCAAAGATGCAATTTTAAAACTAGTCAGAACACCTTTCTGGACTTCACAAACTGATAGGCATGTACTCTGATATGTTAAATTTTATCCTGCAAAACCATTCCTCATGATGAATCCCGGGTGAATAAATATTAATGCACAAAGTTGATCAAATGGCTTTGTCAGCACTATGAACCTGATAAAATCAATGTACAGTGACCTCAAAGTGCCTTTACTAAAAATATCAAATGGTCTTCGTAGATCCCCAAATCTGGGGCATAGATACTTTGAAGTACAAGGAAGAATATGGATTGTTTAGTTCGACCAAAAGGATGACTGGGTGCAAATGGTGAGCTCATGAAAATGGCGACTTTAACAGATGTAGCAATGAAAGTGCAGAAAACTGAATAAAGTGGCTCAAGAAATCATCTCGAAAAACTAATCAAACAGATTGGCTATGACTTTAAACTTGGCATGTGGACTCACCTATATGAATAGAATTAAATGCACTTTGAATTTCAACATGACAATCTACTGGTCAAAAGTTATAGGCGCTCAAAGTAGGCCACTTAATAAAATCTGAATATGCACACAGAACAACTTTCAGTCCACCCCTGGAAATGGGTACTTGATAAAATGATCTAAACTGAAATCTGAAAGTTGCAAAACACTTCATAGGCCAAATTAAAGGTGTAGAACAAGATTCCAAGGCTTTATCACTCAATAATCAACTGGCTCCATTTTACACTTCTTCAAAATAGGCCTATCAAGTTGACTCATTAGGTGGTCCTTTGAAAGTGCAGATGCAAAATTTCGAAATGGGCCTCTCAAAATACTCAAATTTTTATGAGTCCCAACACCTACTCCTATCCATGTCATGTCTAGATAGTTGACATGCAACTTGTTGCTAGGGAGACCTTGGATTCATAGCATGCAAGTTGTTCCTTCCACATTGCATAGGCAAATCAAGTTTGTTCACAACAACACAACATACACCTTTTTAGGTGACACAAGATTTCAGGTTTGTTTACAAACATCAAGTTCTAAATCCTCTTCAACCAATTCTTCCCCAACTATCTTAAATAATTCCTCTAAAGCTTCTACTCCAATTAGTGTGACCATTTCATCAATCCCGTTTCCTATATCTAAATCAATTCCCAATACTTCCTCAAGTGGACCTAAGGTTCTTGAGGAAGAGTCTTCTTAGCCTGACTCTACGATTGAGAATACTTTCTCTCTTGAAAAGATTCTTGCAAAAGATGATTGGGGATCCCTTGATTTCAATCCTACTTTCATAGGGGAATACAAAATCCCCCTAGAGAACCTAAGGTCGAAAAGAAGAAAAAAGAAGAAGAACCTAAAAAGCAATCTACTTTGTTTGGGCCATTGAGTAATAACTTTGTGGTTGCTTCGCATACTTCATATCCCTTAGTTTCTGGTCTAGAGGATTTTGATCCTTCACTTTTTGAAAATCCTCCTTCTTCTTCGGAAATGACTAGCTTTTATGGTCCTAGTTTTCACATCCTAGCTAGGTGTGGATATAATGGAAATGGATGTGGTGCTCAAGAACAAGGGATTAAGGTTCCGTTGGAAAACAACTTTCATGATATGACATTTGGGCTTGGTTATGATCCTTTCAAGCATACTAAAGCCTCTAAGAGACTATCTATTAGTGTTAATATTATTTCGACTTCTCTCTCACTAAAATATCCAGAATATATTGACTGTGACCCTTCTTGTGTCTTTGCTTTGGATGTTTTTTTTCTACCGATGATTCCTTAGCTAAATTCTTGGGAGCTTATGACAACCTTCCTCGTTATCACCATAATTGCAGTTTCCCCTATTGTCTAAATGTAGAAGCTTACTTTGGGAAAGAAAGAGATAAAGATGAGATAGTTAAAGAATTTCCTCAATTAAAAGATGCTCCTCAACAAAGCAATCTCCTAATAAATGACACCATTGATATCAAGATGGATCCTTGTGTTGAAGATAAGATCATCAACATAGGGATATGTCTTGACAAAGAAGAGCAAAAATAGTATGTTGAGTTGTTACATGAATTCCCTGAGATCTTTACTTGGATATATTCTGACATGCCTGGAGTAGATCCTAAGATTTTCACTCATAACATTGTCCTAATTCCTTATGCTAAACCTGTGAAGCAAAATATTCAAAAGATTCACCCTAAAGTGGTATTACTTGTTAAAGCTGAAATTGAAAAACTGTTGGATGCTCGATGCTTTCATCCTATCGATTATTCCCCATGGATTTCAAACATTGTAGTTGTGGATAAAGCTGAAAACAAGATTAGGATATGTACTAATTTTTGTGATTTAAACAAAGCCTCTTTAAATGATGACCTCCCTCTTCTGAATATTGACATGATAGTGGATTCAGTAGCAGGGCATTCTTTACTATCCTTTGTAGATGGTTTCTCGGGATATAATCAAATCTTCATCAATCCCCAAGATCAATATAAAACTTCTTTCACCACCTCTTGGGGTACGTTTTGTTAGATTGTGGTGCCTTTTGGATTGAAAAACACAGGCGCAACCTATCAGCGTGCTATAACTCTCATCTTCCATGACTATATGCATAAAACCTTAGAAGATTATGTTGATGACATCTTAGCCAAATCTGTTCTTCGTACAGATCATGTTAAGATCCTTCGTCAAATCTTTGAGAGAATTCGTAAGTATAACACACATTAGAATCCCCGAAAATGTTTTTCTAGTGTGGATAGTGGAAAACTATTAGGATTCATAGTTTCACATTGTGGCGTTGAGGTGGATATGAAAAAGATAGATGCTATTTTTAACATGCCACCTTCTAAGAATGTTTCCCAACTAAAAAGTTTGCAAGGAAAGATCCAAGCTATTCGTAGGTTCATCTCTCAACTTGAGAATCGTACTTTTCCCTTCACACAATTACTTAAAAAGAATATCACTTTCCAATGGAATGAGGATTGTCATCAAGCATTTGAAGACCTAAAGACCTATTTGGCCAATCCTCCCATTCGTCAACCTGTTGATCCTACTAAGCCTTTCCTTCTATACATTGTTTCTTCCCCTCAACCTCTTACAGCCTTACTGGCACAATGTGATAAGGATGGCAGGGAATGCCCAGTTTACTATATAAGCCGCACTCTGCTCAATTACGAGGTTCGATATTCTGTGATAGAAAGACAATGCCTTGCTTCAGTCTTTGCAACCCAAAATTTAAGGCATTATCTCTTGAATGTTGAGATCCATGTTATCATTAAATTCGATCCTCTTAAACATCTTTTCTCCAAAACTGATCTTTCTGGACGTTTAGCTAAGTGGGTTATGATGTTAACCAAGTTTGACCTTAAGTTTGTCTCATAAAAGGCAATAAAGGGTCAAGCATTGACTGATCACTTAGTTGATGCTCCTTCACCCTTCTCCCTACCTAATCCAGAGTCTTTTCCTAATGAATACATTTTTTCCATTAAGGTTTATGAGATTTGGGAATTATACTTTGATGGCTCTAAGTGTCGTATAGGATTGGGGGCAGGGGTGGTCTTAATTTCTCCTAAAAAGAAGCCTATTCCTTTATCATATCATCTCAATTTCTTATGTACCAACAACATTGCTGAATATGAAGCTCTTATAGCTGGAAATAAGCAGCCTTGGCATTGAATGTGAAACATCTACATATTTATGGAGATTCTCAACTAATCATAAGACAAGTGATAGGAGTTTATCAAGCTAAGCAAGACAAATTATCACAATATAGAGATCTAGCTATATCCTTGTTGCAAAATTTCAATTCTTATACCATGGAGCTTGTTCCTCAAAATGATAATCAACATCCTAATGTGATGGCATGTGTTTCCTCTCTTGTGTCTCTAGAGGACCCCTTGGTAGATCTTAAATTCACTATTCACAACCTAACTACGCCACCTATTGTTGATAATCCTAGTGATGTGGCATATTATTTCATTATAGATTCTGATGAATGGTACTCGCATATTGTAAGATATTTGAGTGATGGTACCTTCCTTGATTTTGCAAATAAGAATACTAGGGCTAGGATTCCCAAATTGATTGCTAGATACATTATCCTTTCTAATGTTTTTTATAGAAGGGTTTATAATGGTCTTCTCCTTCGATGTTTAAACAACGCTAAAATCCCTATTGCTCTTGAGGAAACACATTGAGGTGCTTGTGGGGGGCATTTTGGGGGTAGATCTTTAGTTCAGAGATTGCTATGTGTTGGTTAATAGATTTATCCCTTTCTTGAAATTTTAATATTTGTTTTCTCTGAATAGTAATATGACTTTTGTACACCCCTTAATGAAAGCACACAAATAAACCAACAATTTGATGAACTAATCAAAATCCATCCTTTGAATTAGAGGGAAGCTCCTCATATGATTTGCAATGAATTTTACACAGAAAACCTTTGAAATGAAGACACTTTTAACTAGAAAGCATAGAAAGGCTTTAGCATTCATGTATCAACACAAAGGAATGCCATCAACATAAAACAGAGAGAATATTCTAAAGATTAAATAAGAGCTCATAGACTCTATTTCTCACATATGTTCATTTCATAAATTCAGAGCAAAGCAAATACATAGTAGTATTGATTCTATTATCTCTCATGCCTCATAGGACAAGGGGGGTCAGCACAACTCAATCCACAATGAATCTGCTAACAATTAATAATAACAATGAATTCTAAAAACAATAGATTTTACTGATATAAAAAAATGATATCATGCACATAGCAGATTTCCCGAGGAAAGATCACCAATATTTAAACACACAGATTCAAAGACTGCATACCACAATCATTTTAATTGATAAATAAATCATTCCAATTTAAAGAAATTTATAGAAAAACTGATATTATTTTCTGGTCGAAAAATCACAGTTTTCCAGCCCTAGCGAAAACAAACCTCCTAGCTTAAATAGCCTCCAAGCTCATAGTTTTTTACATAACAATTAAAACTTTTACTTTAACCATAGGTTAAAGAAACCGTTTGCTAAAATAGGAAAAACTAAAATAAGAGACACAGAGAGGCCGGCAGCTCATTTCCTAATCAATCATGACTTCACCGTGGCAGAGGAAGTTACTGGTCTATCCTGCTTTGTCATCGAGTTGTGCACAGCACACCATTCTAAATGTGTCACCAAGAAGTTCAGGATGACCTGAAAGTAAGGGAGTCCAATGTGTTGGATTCATTACTTCCACACTTCCTTGTCCATATTTACTTGTGCCACCCTTGCCTTGTGCACTTCCAGATGATCAGAACAGACCGCAAGCATTGACTCGATCCTGGCTACTTTTGAGAAATCATCCGTAGTCAAGGATTTTGTCTTCTGAATGAATTGTATCCTTTGTTGGAAGATATTTGTCATATTGATTTGAATGCTTTCTTCCCTTCCTCATTCCATTTAAAGGCTTGTTTTTCACTCATCAAATTTACAATATACCTAGTAGTCTCTGTAAAATCCAGGATGAATCTCCTTAGAAAATTTACTTGTCCAAAGAAGGATCTAACTGCATTTCTATTTGATGGTAGACCTAGCTGTTGAATTGCCTTTACCCTTTCAGGATCAATTCTTACTCCTTCTTTAGAAATAATATGGCCAATAAATTTACCCTCTGTCACCCCAAACACTGACTTTTTTGGGTTTAGAGACACCCCATGCTCATGGCACCTCTGTAGCACTTGTCTCATATTCCTCAAGTGATGTTTTCTTCTTGTTGAGAAAATGGTTAAATCATCGAGATACACAACAATTATCTTATCCTTCAAATGACCAATGGACAAATCCATAACTCATTGAAATGTTGCTCCTGCATTGATTAAACCAAATGGCATTCTGTTATAAGCAAAGGTGCCCTAGGAAGTAATAAAGATAGTCTTATGTTGATCACCTTTCAGAACACTGATCTGATTATAACTCAAAAATCCATCAAGCATGGAAATCATCTCGGAACCTGAAACTGTTTGTAAAATGTGGTCCATAGCTGGTAATGGATAGTTATCTTTTAGGGTGGCTTGATTCAGATATCTAAAATCTACACAGATCCTTATTTCTCCATTTTTCTTCCTAACAAGAACAATGTTGGCTATCCATGTAGAATGATGAATGGGGTATATAATCCTAGCCTTTAACATTTTATCTACCTCCTGAAATATGGCCACAGCTACTTTGGGATTGAAGCTTCTGAGCTTTTGTCGGAAATGACTTACTCCAAGTTTCAAGGGAATTTGAAGCTAAAATTTTCTATCTCTGAAATTCTTTAGATCATCATAACACCAAGAGAATACATCTTTGAACTCCAGCAAGAGACTAATGAATCTCTCTTTTTCTGCGGGCATACAATATTTTCCAAGATTGATATATTTGGGTTCATCTTCAGTATCAATGTTAATCCTTTCATAACCTCCAATGTCTTGAACCTCAGGAGACTTGTCACCTTTGTTTTTCTTGTAGGCATCATGATGATCGAATAGACATTCTAATGAAACCAACCCTTTAGGAATCTTGTTACCTTTTAATTGCATAACTCCATCAATCAACTCCTTGGCCCATTCTAGTGAAAACTCCTTACACTCTGCATCTAAACCTTCAAAATATGTAGCAGCAAATGTTTCTACACTTTGCATAAAATTATTAATTGTTTTGTCATTTTCAAATACTTGCCAGAATTCAAAGTTATCTGGTACACTATGCTGATATATTAACTCTACTTTGTAAATATCATCAGCAAATTCAGGATGTGGAATTAGTAAGGAGGCTGACACGGCTAACGAATCTTCTTTTGAATTTTGCTCTCTAGGAATAGCCTCAATGGAAAATGCATCAAAATATTCGATTTCATGCCAAACTCTATTTGTTAGTGTTTCAGCCTTTCATTTTCTACATTAAACAACCCTTTGACCTATTTTACAATCAATTTAGCATCTCCTTTGACTCGCGGGATTTTTATTCCCATTCTCTTAGCTTCAGCTAAACCTAACAACAAGGCCTCATACTCAATCGTATTGTTGGTGATCTTGAATTCCAATTTAAAAGAAAAAGGAATATGATTACCAGAAGGTGGAATTAACACTACCCCTACACCCGAGCCTGACGCTACACAACTTCCATCAAACTCCATTAACCACAAACTTTCTTCTCCCTTTGGCTGTGATGGGTCTCCCACTACCTCATTATCAGACAAAATCATGTAGTTTCCAAATTGACATTCTTGATATATAATTTGAGCCCTTGGATCATCAAAAGGGAAAATAGTGAATTTAGACTTTGGTTCAGGCTGCAGAATGACTCATTGTTTTCCAACAGGAATTGTGGCTTGAGACCAATCCATTTTTATTTCTCCTCCTAAGTCTCTACAGAATGTACGACTCAACAACATGCCATAGCTAGCTGGGATGTCATCTATTAGAATAGTCAACTTGATTCTTTTATTCAGGTGGGTGGCAAGAACTACTTGAGCATCCTTAATTTGTCCTAAGAGAGGAATCTGTTTTGAATCCATAGAGTAACATCTGCCAAAAAATTTCATCAAGGATAACCCTAACACTTTAGCTACTGCAGAAGGCATTATATTATCTAATTCACCCGAATCTATAATACAATTATTTAATTTATGGCCATTTATAAACAATGATATGTAAAAGGGCTTGGGTTTTTACTCAAGGGAAGACAAAGCATCATCTATTTGGAGGGCAGTTATTTCAAGTGTCCTTTCATGAGCAACAGGGTAAGCTAATTCATCATTGTGTGAAGACAATGTAGCATTTACTAACTGTTGTTCTCTATTAGCTTGTAACACATTATTTCCTTTTACAAACTGAACGAGTCTATCTAGCTCTTTGGGGTTTAACTTAAGATACTCGGCAGGTGTAATTTGAATTTGGGAGGATTTGAAAAATTCTATAATATCAAATGAACTTTCCTTTTCAATAGACCTAACCGATGAGGATTCTTGTAGTTTTTTATCATTGTTATGAAATTTTGAAACAATCTCCTTACCTTTGAAATTCATAGCAGAAGATGAAGAGGTACCCTAAGGTTTTACATTTTGTTGATTCCTTGTGAGCACAACATGTGAAGGATCTTCTAAGGTAACCAAAATGTCACCTCCTCTTTCTGAATCTAATCTGTACTCTAGGAAGTGGATTTTAGAGTCGCCAGGTTGCTTTAAAGATTCTTCCTCACTCCACTCATTTGGGGTATCTTTAGAATTCATCAATTGTGCATAACGCACCATCTTAGGACAGAAACAACCATCATGTTCATCTGTGAGATGAAAAACACACATACTCCCTTTAGGTGGTGGTGCCTCAATTGCTAATCTTTGTTGAGCAGGGGGTAATTGCAAAGACTTGTTTTGAAAGCCCAAATACTGATTTGTATTTCTCCTAGGTATGTCTTGATAAGGAGATGAGTATGATGTACTGGCTTTAGGTAATTGTCTTTTAAGAGTAATCACATCATTCATCAATCTCTGGATCATAGGGTTAGAAGAAGTAGAAGGTTGGGCAGTGGGTGTCCGTACTTCTCTTTTCCATTTCTCTGTTGTGATTAGATCATCTTCCAACTCAACGGAAAGTGTTTTGGCAGCACTTAAATTTGCAACTCTTTGTCTGCGGATCAGGAAACCTATTTCTGAAGGCATGGTATTTATAAAAAAACACTTCAAATTATCATTTGAGGATTTTTGATTGACTGGAATTTTATGCACAATCTTATCAAATTTTGCTACAAAGTCCCTCATAGATTCTGGAATCTCTTTCTTCTACTGGGCCAATTGAGCCAAAAGAGAGTGTTCATCTTCAACCACTTTGAATCTTGCCTCAAAACTTGTTTTCAAATCCTGCCAATTTGTTATCACATTGTTTTCCAGGTGATAGAACCAATTTTTTCCTACTCCAGTTTGTGTTTGGACAAACAATCTTATAGCAACATCCTCATGTTGAACATCTATTATCCCACAAGCCACTTTGAATGCATTCAGGTGCTCATCAACAGTGATTTTCCCATCCCCACTAAATTTTGGCAAGTGATCTCTCGCACTTGTGGGTAAGGGATTCAAATTTAAACCTAGGTTCATGGTCCTACAACGGCCCCCCAAGGATTATTCATTGCCATTGGAAAGATAATATTGAGCGGAGTCGGGTTGATTATATTTGGTAAAGCAATACCATGCAATGTCAAAGCTCAAAAAACTGAGGACACGAGAGATGATGGGGAAAGGGAAGGAGGCCTACTTCTTGCTCATCTTTGAGGTGAAAAAGTGGGTTAAAAATTGAGGTTCTGCAACTCTTGAAAAACATAATCAACTATCCCCTCCCTTCTTTGGGACCTAGTATATCTCTTTGACTCCAGTCTTGCAACTAGGCAACTAGTCTTGTGATTTGACTCCCCAGTAGAGTTGCCAAAAATCTATTGGTTAACAGATTTGTCCCTTTCTTGAAATTGTAATATTTGTTTTCTCTGAATAGTAATATGACTTCTGTACACCCCTTAATGAAAGGACACAAATAAACCAATAGTTGGATGAACTAACCAAAATCCATCCTCTGCATTAGAGGGAAGCTCCTCATATGATTTGCAATGAATTTTACACATAAAACCTTTGAAATGAAGACATTTTTAACCAAAAAGCATAGAAAGGCTTTAGCATTCATCTATCAACACAAAGGAATGCCATCAACATAAAACAGAGAGAATATTCTAAAGATTAAATAAGAGATCACAGACTCTGTTTCTCACACATGTTCATTTCATAAATTCGGAGTAAAGAAAATAAATAGCAGTATTGATTCCGATCGGTTCTCTCTCATGCCTCATAGGACAAGGGGGATCAGCACAACTCAATCCACAATGAATCTGCTAACAATTAATAATAACAATGAATTTTGAAAAACATAGATTTAACTGATATAAAAAAAAAATGTTATCATGCACATAGCAGATTTCCCAAGGAAAGATCGTCAATCTTTAAACACACAGATTCAAAGACTGCACACCATAATCATTTTAATTGATAAGTCAGTCAATTCCAGTTTAAAGAAATTCATAGAAAAATAGATATTGTTTACTGCTCAAAAAATTGCAGTTTTTCCAGCCCTAGCAAAAACAAACCTCCTAGCTTAAATAGCCTCCAGGCTCATAGTTTTTTACATAATAATTAAAAATTTTACTTTAACCATAGGTTAAAGAAAGCTAAAATAGGAAAAACTAAAATAACAGACACAGAGAGGCCAACAGCTCATTTCCTAATCAATCATGACTCCACCATGGCAGAGGAAGTTATTGGTTTGTCCTGCTTTGCCGCCAAGCTATGCACACCACGCCATTCTAAATGTATCACCGCGAAGTTCAGGATGACCTGAAAGTAAGGGATTCCAATGTGCTAGATTTGTTGCTTCCACAATTCCTTGTCCATATTTACTTGTGCCACCCTTGCCTTGTTCGCTTCCAGATGATCGAAAAAGATTGCAAGCATTGACTCAATCTTGGCTACTTTTGAGAAATCATCCGTAGTCAAGGATTTTGTCTTCTGAATGAATTGTATCCTTTCTTGGAAGATATTTGTCATATTTGTAGTGGCTTCAATCATCTTTAATGAGCTGGATTTCAATGCACTTGAGATCCTTCTGCATTGTACCAATTAAATTTATCAGTCCCTTGAGCAGTTTAGTGTATTCTTCATGGCCCTACTTTATAATTGAATTATGACACTCAACATTTTTCCTTGATACATATAGTACATTATCATCCAAGTTTTCCACTGGTTTTTTGGCTAGGAATTTCATCACTCCATATTTTTGTATGTCATTCATTTGTGCAAGAACTGCCACCCATTTGATTCTTTCCTTGTCCCAGGCCATGGCCTCTAACTCCAACTCCTTGATCACAGTCTCAGCATCCTTATAAACCTTTAATAGACTGATGATATAGTCTGATCCTTGTTGTATTATAAGATCCAACCATTTATTGAACATCTTTGTGACTATTTTGTTTCTTTGAACCTGGTCCAACATCCTTTGATTGGCCGGAGATTTGGGATCAAAAGACACTGGCACCTGTGATAAAGGTTGGGGATTTGGATGGTGAATGGCATTGATGTACTCAGCCATCTGAGTGACATTTTGCTTCAACTCCCTTTTATCTTTCTCGTCATTCCATGTTCTATAAATTATTCTCTTTGTAGAAGACTCTAAATGTTTAACATCGACAGCATGCGAAGCAACCCCTAGATCTATTTTTTCAACTATAAAGTCCTCCTCAGTAACTTAGTCTGCATCTCTATTTGGAATAGGCTTAGCTATCTCGGTCATCTAGTGACCTATTGCTTCATCCACCTCGAGCATTGTTTGTGTCTTGAGTCTTTTTGGCTTGGATACCTTTCCAAGACATTTGATAACCATATCTAGTGACCTATTGCTTCATCCACCTCGAGCATTGTTTGTGTCTTGAGTCTTTTTGGCTTGGATACCTTTCCAAGACATTTGATAACCATATCTTCTATAGGGATTGTAATTGGATCTACACTTCATTTCTTCCCAACAGCAGCTTCCAACCATCATGGTGTGTTCGTGGGTTCTTTGGGTGAAGGAGTTTCTTGAGTATCTGGTGAACTGACAATAACCAGGGTGTTTATGGGATCCAGTTCACTCTCTGTTTCTTTTCTTATGTCCATTTCCTGCATCACAGGCTCACCTAAATCTTGTTGATCCATTACTGCTTCTACCTCTTCACTAGGATCCAGGTCCACTACAATCTAACTCAATATGGACTCTTTCCTCTTTTTTGTTGCTCCTAGAATGAGTTACTCGGGTGGTTGTAGAGCTTGATGGTGACCTCTTTGATCTCCTAGATTGGATTTTTTCAACAATAGGCCTTGAACCACCTGCAACATTAACAATTTCATTAATGGTGGAAATGGGAGATTGAGTCACAATGTGTGAATCAACTCTTAGTTCATGTGAGGATATGAGTGATCCCTTCTTAAACTTTTGATCCCTCAACCATCTCTCAGGTCTTCTTATAACATTAAAAGTTCTGGCTTGAATACTGTCATCCTCCTTTTTATTCCAATCAACCTCAGGGATTGGCTTTCCTTGAACCTCTGTATTGAACTCAGGATCCAGAATATCTTCCCCTGTATCCTCCTGCACTCCTGATATATTAATAGAAAGCTTCATGGTGATTATTTTCTGCAAAGTAAACCTTGACCGCAGTCTTCTTCTTGCTTCATATTCGTCACTACAATTCTCCCAATAATCCTCCAACTGAGGTTCATGACAAAAGTGGTTGTCCACATTTAGATTTTCAATGGCATGACCTGTGCTATCAAACCTATGTCTTGCAACATAAGGCTGCATGTTCATCTTTTTAAATTCCAATTCCAAATTTAGAGCATCAGATACAGATTTGCAGCTATAGTATCCAAGTTCAACAGGGAAGACAACTTAGGATTCACCTTTTGCTCCCAACCTTTTATCAATGTAAGCTAGTTACCTGCTCACCTTTATAAGCACATAGTTGTACAAGGCATACCTAGGTAGCTTGAATGGTTGACCTTCGAAACCACCTACTCGAAGGTATGTGAACCTGGGAAATTGAATAAAGAAGCTACCATATATACTTATAAATTCCATTGCTTCATCTGACATCTTCTTGTTCACATGACCCTAGAGCTAAAAAGCAAGTTTTCCTGCGAAGGCACCATTCCATCTATCAATTTGTTCTACATGTTTTTGTTGTTGTACAAAGGATAATAATCATATATCTTCATGCCATCCACCCATGATTCATTTAGCAAACTAGGCCAATCTCTTGTACAAGCTAATATGTAGAAAAGGTAAGAGGACAAATAAAAACTAGACATTCTCACAAAGTTACTCAAGCCTTCATGAAGTCTCTCGGCAATCACCTAAGCCCAATCAAGGTATTTGTCACCAGATAACAGCACTTGAATGTAAAAATACATCCAATATTCGTAGTAAAAGGAGTGTGAATTTCCCTTCAACCTATTCAGAAGTATCACAATGTCTCGCACTTCTGTGACGAACTTCTCTCTAGTCAAGGGCTTTGGTAGTCGTGACCCTCCTTTTTGAACTTTGAGGAGCCAATTCCTATCAATTACACTCCCGTACATACTCTTTTTCTCTGAGAAATAGGCATATGAGGTTCCAATAGTCCAATCCTCATATAATTCCTTGTGTGGGATTCCCATCACCACCATTATTGTTTCTCTATTGATACTAATTAGCAGCTCACCATCACTGGTTCTTATACATCTATTCTCTGCATCATACCTATTCATGCAAGCAATTACCAAATCTAGACATGGTGCAACAAGTGGAAATGCAACGGCTTCAACAAGACCAGTTTTCACTATTTTCTCCATCATTGAACCAGTTTGTGGGTTCTTGTTTCTTTCTAGGAAATCCCCTAAATCGACGTGAGCCAAGGAAGTATCTTCTAGCTCTCGTAACATGCTCACTAGACACGAGGTCCGGCCATGCTTCGACAATACCGACCTCATACTGCCTATCTATATTTCTAACCAAGCAATTCTAAAACAGGGCAGAGTTTTATTCCAACAAGCTAAAAAAATTCTTCCTATACTGATAAATCTTCAAAACTAAAGAAATACAACATAGGGGAATCGTCTGAACTTACCCGTTACCACCATGAAACTGGAAACCTTCATAGGAAATCGGAGCTGAATTTACCTTCGGCGCCTCCAATTTGCTCAATTATAGCAACTGCAACACTTACAAATTATGGAGATGAATTCATATATTCCTTTTGAACAGAGGAGAAAATATCAATAAAACCACACACGCTTCATAATGATTCACTTATGCGTGTAAAGTAACAGGGAAATGACTAAAAATCTGACACCTTCTTAATTATCCATCGCTTCCGCACAAACAGTTGATGCTCCCATGATTGTTTTTCTTGTTTAAAATTTTAAATTGTTAAGTACTGGGAATATTCCTTCGTGCCATGACACTTTTAGTATTAACAAAAGCCTTAGAATTAGTTTTCAAGCAAAACTTATGAACCTTGAACCATCTCATGAAGAGTTCAATGGTTAAAGTTCAACCAAAAAGTACAACAATGAACTAGTGACACAACAATACTGGGAATGAGCAATAATCATGATTATCAAACAATAACTTTGAACCATTGAACCGAAAAGAAAAATGGTTCACGGGTCAAATTCAAAACTGACTTAACACATATTGGCATCCGCTCATTAAGCAACATCACATAGCCGCGACTCACAAAGACATTTTGAACCTTTTGAACCTTGAACCGAAAAGACAAATGGTTCACGGGTTCAAAGTTCAAAACACACAACAATAACGCGCTTTCTTTAGTGGAGACAAAGACCATTGATGACCTCTTTTCTAAAATGTGCCTTGAACCTTGAACCTTTTGAACTTTTTTTAAGAGCTCAACGGCTTAAGTTCAATACGAATGAGTACAAAAAGACCTGAAAGAAATAAAGACACCATAAGGCAACCCGCGAGCTTGATCATTAAAAATGGAAAATTGTAGGGGGGGCTAACACTCTGAATGGGATATTATTGGCAAACCATGGAGAAGGATTCCTTTGCATTTGTTAAAATATGTCATCAGTGTCAGCAACATAGTAATTTTATCCATGCCCCTACCCAAGAACTTTGATCACAGGTAGCATCTTGGCCCTTTTCTACATGGGGTTTGGATCTTGTTGGTAAAATATCTCCTCCTTCATCTCAAGGACATACCTTCATCATAACTGCCATTGATTACTTTACGAAGTGGGTGGAAGTTGTACCTCTTTGATCCACTACCAATAAAGTAATTTGTCAATTCATTTTGGAAAATATTATTTCTCGATTTGGGATACCTTCCACCTTAGTTTCAAATAATGGAACGTTATCCAAAAATAAAGATGTGAAGAAGTTTCTCGAGAAATATCATATTCAACATAAATTTTCTACACCTTATTATCCTCAATCAAATGGTCAAGATGAGTCTTCTAGTAGGATAATTGAACAAATTCTTCGAAAGACTGTAAACAAGCATGGTAAGGATTGGCATACTCAATTAACCTATTCTTTGTGGGCTTATTGCACGAGTGTACGTGTTGCTATGGGTTGTACTCCTTATAATCTTATTTATGGTGTTGATGCAATTATGCCTTTAGAGTTAGATATTCCTTCTTTCAGAGTCTCTCTCAGGGGTATAGTGGATGATGATTCCTATAGAGAGAAAAGACTTCAACAACTTGATATTCTCGATGAACAGTGTATAAATGCCCTCGATCATATTCAAGCATATCATAAAATTTTGCAACATAGCTACAATGATAAGGTTATTCAACCTTCCTTCTCGGCAGAGGATTTAGTCCTTTACGAGAATCAGCACAACGTGAATGCCTTACCTAAGGAGAAGGGAAAATTTAGTCCTAATTGGCTTGGACCATACATTGTTGTTGAGGTCTATGGATCAAGTTCTTACAGGATAGCAGATGTGGAAGGTACACCTCTCAAGGAACCCATAAATGCTATGTACCTTCATAGATACTATGCCTAGTTCTATTTTTCTCTCTCTCTCTTTTTCTATTCTTCTTTCTATTTTCCTTCTATAGCTTTTCTTTTTCTTCCAAATTGGGTAATATGTTAACATGTCTTCATTAAAGTATGTAAGATTAAATGATGTTATATTGTTTGGTCTACATTTCTTCATTATTGACAAGCATGTTGCATTACTTTATTGTTTTTCTTGGATTATTTTATGTAAATTGTAATTGATTTACATTTCATATATGCTAGCATATTATATAATTTCTTATGTGTTAAGTAGAATTATATCATGTTGTGTTTAATTAGAGTTAATTAAATCACATTTGTCATAAAGTTCTTAGCCTTAATATATTCTTCTTTTACATCATCAAAGTAGCATTTGATTAAATACTTAGTTATTTAATTAGATCACACATGTATCGAATTAATCATGAAGCATTGAGAAATCAATCACATGGAAATTAAAATCGGATATACATGCTCATTACTTAATATGTTACTTCTAATCTAAGTAATACATATATTGTTTAAGCATTAAAATAATATAATCATGAGTGTCATTATATATATATATATATATCAATACATCAAAATCATCTCCTATCCTTAAAAATAGTAGTTGGAGGATGGTGGCTAGATGCACCCTCTTGATCTGTCCATGGGAGTGGCCCCATGGGGGCGTATTGTGATACAGACCACGAGTGACTCCACGAGGAGCTCCTGCGATCCCTCTCCATAATGATCCCTTGGTATGTGGTTGCCTCTATCTGTGACACCGCTAGGTCACGCTCTGTCTTTCATAATCTCTCTCGTAGGACCTCCACCTCTGTTTGAATAGGGTAGAAAAGGTCCTCATGTCATCCTACATTCCTCTGGGATCTATGCGATATCTCTGAGGAACTAGGAATGTGCGCAGTCACAATAACATTTATCACTGCATTATGAATCAAATAACACCACTCCTTGATCATAGTTGCAAGATAGAGAGATATTTTTATCAGTAAAATTCTATATCATCAAATCTAAGTAGGTAAGATACATAAGTAAATCAATAATTGGACACCTTACCTGGATCTCCCTCTCGCTTGTAGGGATCATGGACAGCAATCGCCTGAGATTGGGACCCTTTAGGATCTTTGTGCTTGTACAGTCTTTGTATAGTAGGTATGGGTCGATAGGGACCACGATTGGGAACCCTTATAGGGTCCCTCTCCGCCTACAGTAGGAGACTAGGTGGATCTAGGGCTATGGTATCCTCCCCAAAGTGATGAGGAACTGCATCTGACTCATCCTCCTCCTCCTCCTCATCCTCATCCTTCTCCTCCTCCTCCTCCTCTCCATCCTCCTCATCATCTCCATCTTGATCTCCCTCTCTGGTATCAAGATCATTTCCATCTTTGCCTGCCTCTTGTTCCTCTGTGTCATCAGCCTGATCATCTGAGCCCTCCTCAGATGTATCGGATCCCTTTCCATCGCTTGACTATCTCCATGGTCCGGGATTCCCTCTCGGGAATTCTACTAGGAAAATGGCTCCAGGGTATGTCCTCCCCCACCATGTGATGTATCGTCGGTGCTTACCTGAATCATCTCTATAATCTGTCACTATGTCCTAATTTGACCCGTCTGAATCTGTGATGTCAATCTCATCACTGGTAGGCCTAGGAATGGCTCCTAGCCTCGGCATCACAAGTGAGAGTCAGATGTACATAGGCACATCAGTAGGAACACATTTCTCGAACCCAAACTGCCACCAAACTTGGTCAAAGCAGAAGGGAACGACTATGTGGTTGTACCGCCCCTCTAGTAGACAATTCCTCTGCATGTTGAACATTTTCTTGCATATCCCTGCCCACATGTGCATCCTAAGGTAGGGTCTCCATATGACCCCACCCGTTGTCAATCTATATAAGCCCAACCTCTAATACAGGAGATCGCTGAATAGCTCTATAGGGGCTCCACCAGGCCTAGTGCAGGTAATAAGCTCAAACATCCACACCTGTAGTAGTGTACATGTCATTAGGCTGCATCCCTGTATAAACACATACTCCCCAATGTCATGATAGAGATGTGAAAGCATTCTCTGGCCCTAATATTATAGTCTCTTGTGTCTCTCCATAGCTCATATGGCATAGATGATTCCTCCATGCATATGTATGCCATGCCCATTAGGGCACACAGCTAGTGCAAGGGTCGCAATCATGAGTCGCCTCACTAATGGAACCTCGCTAGTAGGGTGTAGGAGCCAGCTGACCATGATACAGCCCCTTGTCTCACTATGTATCACTCTCCCACAGCATATACCTCCTCTCTCTTTTAATCCTCCTATGTCTGATCGGATCGATATCTCATGGTCTCTCCTCTACTGGGAAGGCGCAAAATGTGGTATAATCCTCAAGGGTGACCATCATCTCCCCCACAGGTAGTGAGAACATCGAGGTGTTTGCATCCCACCTCTCTATTAGTGTCATTAGCATCACAGAATGGAATCAGATGGTTGGCATGGTCATCACATCCTACAAGCCCACTGCATGTAAAAAATCCCTCTTTCCCACTGTCAGCCTTGGGATCTGCTCCCAAAGGCTCCAAAAGGTGATACTGGAGGTATGCTCGTGGATGTATGGTAGTGTCTGCAAAATGAAAAGAAATCTATCATCATTAATCAATCATCTATCATCATCTAATCAATGCAAACATTCTATCGGTTCTAGCATTTAACACCAAATCTTGTGTCATCATTGGTCACCTTGAATAGGAACTAGGGCACCCTGAGTGGACTAGGGTACCCTACTGGGACCATGGCTCCCTACTAGGACCATGGCACCTAGAGGGGACCATGGTGCCCCCTTGGGACCATGGCGCCCTAGGAGGACCAAGGCATCCTAGGGCCCCTAGGTGTCCAAAGAGGGGGTCGAGCCTGGACTAGGCAATGACATCATCATTTCTAAAACTATGAAAACATGAAACAAGTCAAATGGAGTCAATGGAAGGTCAACTCACCTCGTCGAGCGGTTGACCCACGAGTACGGACTGGCTTAGGATCTCCATCCACATAGGTTGCTTAGGTCAGCGTCGAGGCATGATGACTTATATGTGGGCTCCTCTACAATGAATAGTGCCAAAAATTAAGAAAGTGACAAATGAAGGTGTCACTTTCATATTTATGTGTTATGCACTTTTTGACTTTATGTTTTTAAGTTAAAGCCCTAATTTCTTCACTTTTTATTCAATCTATCATATCTTTAGCTAGGAAGCTCTGATTCTCTCACCGTCATTGGCATTGGAATCGTGAGTTTGTCCTCTCGCTCCACATTAGTTCCATGATGTGCTTGGATGAGCAATCAATCCTTGTTGTGAACTTGCTTCATTAAAATATTTATCACAATTCATTGTGGAAAATATGATACCCTGTTTCACCTCACTAATAAGCAAGTTGAAACAGGGGGGCATATAGCTACCCACTAATTTCATCACCTTCCTTAGTAAGCATTAGGTGATTTTGTGATCTAACATGTGGTTTTGTAGGGTGTGGTTCCTAACTGTGCACTGCAGATACCGTTGGGGGCTTCATTCGACAACTTATGGATATATCATTTTTTCAAATGATGTTTACTTTTCTATACTTTAGCTTGCATATGCACATAGTGTCATATGAGCGCTAAACTGGGATAAATGTAGTGTCATAAATTGTACACCCTTGCTAGGGTGGTACAATTTCACACTTAGGTTAGCACCCACCTTAGTGTGTCTTGCATCTTGCATTTCTCATTCCTCCTTAAGCATTTAATTAATTAATTTAATTAAATCTAAGGTCATGTCTCATCACTTTACACATTATAAATTTGGTCCCTTTACCCTAAGTGTGCCCCTTTTCATCTTATTCCTCCAATGATACATTTAATCATAAACCCTAATTATGTCTTATTTTGACCATTTAGGCCCGATTTCGCATAGCAAAAATCTTGAAATCAGCTGTAACTTTGGGATGTGCTCTAATATCATCATATCTAACGGCCCCGAAAATTTGGTGAAAAGTTGGTCAGACCGTGGTAGGAATGCACATGGTCCATGGCTTTTTCCTCAAAATTTCGAGAGCACAATCCTATAATATAATAATGCTTAACCCCAAAATATCAATGAGAAATCTAAATCCTAGTTCGGCCTAAAAATGAAATTAAGATCTAGGGTTTCATACTTAAGAGTTCTCTTTCTTCATTTGAAGGGCTCTTCTTCTAAGAATCTAAGAACGGGTTTTTGGAACATAAAAAGCCTTCTTTGCAGCGAAAGAGTAGATCTTTGAAGTCTTCAACAATATTCAACATTCAGCCATCAAACATTCATCAGGTATCATTTTATCAATTGGGAGCTTTTGAAGATGTAGAAGAACAATAGGAGATCACCGGCTGACGATTGTCTTGTACCTCTCCCTTGGGGTTGGGTGTGGTTTTATGTTGTTTTCATGTCTTTGCATAAGATTCAATTTTATTCACATTCATTTGCTTTAGATCACTTTGAATTGTGGATTTAGAGCATTTACTTTGTCAATTATAAGCAATTAGGGTTTACTCTTTAGGGTTGCTCTAGGTTGTTTACTTTCATTCTTAGGATCTTGCACACACACAAGGTTCTTGCACACACATTTTCAGTACATTATCGGCTATTCGTGGAGGTGGAAATAACCAACATGGATGTTTGACTAAGTAAAAACCCTATATAGCCACCCCAAACCCTCTTTTTTAGCTTCAAGTATAGGTTCGGATCCGAGTGTCGCTGGAGGTTTTGGGACCAGAAGGGCACACAGGGACAGTTCTCGGTTGCATATCTTGGTAGAAAAACAAAGGATAGGGGTGTGGTGCCCTAGTCCTTCTCAGGATAGTGGTGTGGCACC
This sequence comes from Cryptomeria japonica, assembly GCF_030272615.1. Lineage (NCBI taxonomy): Eukaryota > Viridiplantae > Streptophyta > Pinopsida > Cupressales > Cupressaceae > Cryptomeria > Cryptomeria japonica. The sequence continues at coordinate 390,425,854 of NC_081405.1, forward strand.
ATGGTCCTACCCTTTGTCAGCAAGACTTGGTAGAACAGTACTTTGTAGGTCTCAGAATCCCTCTTGTTAGTTGCAGCTCCAGGATTGCAGAATTAGGACAATGGTGTGGCACCCTAGTCTCAGACATTTCTACTCAGATTTCAGACATAGGTGCACCTCTGATTTTTCCTTTTGATCTATACTTTTGAGCAGTATATCAATTGTTCTTTGATTTGCATTCTCAAATTAGGATTTGCTTGCTTGCTTTCTAGGTTAGATTGCACGTTGCATCATTCCTCTCTCTTATTTATAGCAAAGGAATAGAAAACCTAAGAGGTAATCCATGGCTCTCTCTTTCTTATAAGAAGTAGTCGACGTGCGTTACCTCCCTAGGCTCTTTCGTATTCCATGATTGTGCATGAGAGTGGGATTAGGGTTTCCACACTTAGTCTCACTTTTTCCCCTACACAATTATGATCACCAATTCCTTATTCTAACAACAATAGTCAAGATATGACACTAAGTTCACAAGTTAACAATTGCCTCTACACTTTAATGACATTTTCTCAACACACCTTTACTTGAGTAAGTAAGAATTTATAATGAAAATGAGACATAAGAACACTCTCACCATAGACACAAATGAATCCAACACAAAGTCTGGATACCAAATCTTTCTTCTTATTTCATCAAATGTGCAAAATCACAAGAGGAACACAAAGTTTCACTTCTTCTCTTCACTTCGGCAGAGTTTCAGCATATAGATTAAAGATAATATATGCAAATTACAATGAGCAACCTCATATGTATATGAGAGAGGTACAACATAAAACTAAGAAAACTACAACTAATTTTTGACCAATTCAAAGGTAGAGTTTGATTTGAATTACGACACATGCATTGCCTAAGTGCAAAAACTAAATACAAAATTGACACTTAAGGTGTCAATGTATTATTCAAAAATGAATCTACTTTGAAAATTACTAAGTGTCACCAGAAACTCCATTCTGATTTTGCTTGATGAATTCCTTGAACTTTTGCAAAGTTACTTTCATATTTTCCTAATCAGGTCCTTTAGTGTGACTTGTGATGGCCTTGACCTGGGTGATAGAATCTCCAAGGCTCATGTAGCATTTCTTGTGCTTCTTTAGAAGTGAGGCTAGATCATCCAGATTCACTTGAATATCCACTAGTTTATCAATAGAAGATAATGAGAAAGATTTCCTATCAACCGATTCACCAATTAGCAGACTAAAATCTTTGACAATGGCATCTTCATGAAGAGGCTTCTGGTTCTCCTCAAGGAAAATGCAAGGAAGAGATGAAAACTTTTCAATGATGTATTTGCCTTTATCATGACATTCTTTTTGTGCTTTCCTCAAATCTTTGATAAGAACTTGTATACACTAAAAAGAGGTCTGGAAAATTGATATAATTAAATACGAAAAATATTTAATTAATGACCTTTTCTTCTACTATATAAATGAATTAAATAATTTGTTTATATGGTTCATTTTCTTAATTCATCCCACCAAAATCAATTTCTTCTATTTTCTAATTAAATAAATTAATTTGGTTAATTTGTTTATTTAATTATTCCCTTCCCATTAAATTTGAATTGTGTCCTAACTCCTAACCACTCCCTAACCTAACCTTCCTCTAATCAACCCCTATCCTAACCATAGGTTAACTGATCTTATCCTAACTATCTTTGGAGTGTCCACCCTCTCTTGGAGACATATGGCACTTATGCCACATGTCTCTCATCTCCACGCCACTTTCCCCTTTGTTGGCCTATCGTTGGAGATTCTTTGTCACTTGTCTCCTTATGAATGACAAGTGTCCATCTCCTCAACCTCCTAAATTCTTTGATCTCGACAGTCAATTTATCCAGACTAAATCTACACCGTTGATTCTTGCCACCTAACCTTTTCTCATGAAAATAATATAAATACTCCCTCTTTTGGCTTTGAGAGGACCCTTAGCATCTTAGAATCTTATCATTATCAACATTTTCAATCATTTCTAGCAATCATAGTTTATTATAGCAATATAACAATAGCATAGTATCATTGTAATAATGTCTTTCATGATAGCTTAATCATAATATAGATTTACATAGAAATAGATTAGCTTTATGCATCTTAGCTTGCATATCAATTCATGTTTCCTAGGTTGTCACTTTGTCAAAGATCATGCATCTGTGAGCCACCAAATGAACCAGCAAAGTCCTCAAGACTAGGGAGCAATGAGACGTTATTAGGGAGTGTTTTAATTGCTTTCTTTTGTTTCCTCAATTTAATGTTTCATTGAGTATGTGTGATTTAAATGCTTTTAATGGATTAATCACTATATTTTTGCACACAAAACCTAAAGTGTGTTCATCCATGTTCTATTTTTTCCAATTATTCAATGTATATATCCCTTGATGGGATCACTCCATTATCAACCAGAACATCCAACTGAAAATCCTATAACTTCAACCAAGATTCAAAGTTCTTTTCATGCATTTCTAACTCATTTGAAAATAAATTCCTGAAAATAAATTCAAAGTCTTAATAATTTCAACCTTTATCTCCTCCAAGTTGTTGACAAGAGTAACTATTGAACATAGAAGGTGAGCTCCTTGACTCAACAATCTACCCATCTATTTTCCCACCATTCTCCCTTGATAACTTACCTATTCATATTTTTTAAGAACTTTCTAATCCACGGAAGAAGTGATTGGCTCAATTACCTCTGATAATTTGGTAATTTTGATCAAAACTTCTATGATTTGCTCAACCTATTTCTTTAACTTGTCTTTCTTTACCTTTTCTTCATTGAACATGGCCACAAGATGCTAGAAAGAAGCTTGAGCATCTTCAACGGTTCCATCATGTGTTTGTTTGCCAATATCAATTCTTCTGATGACATAATCAGTAGGCTGCACTTTATCAAGATTTGTACGTGGATGAGGAATAGCCACCTCCACGTACTTTTTCTTTGATTCATCTATCTTCAACCTAGATAAATTTTTAGCTCTTTTTCTTACCTTTGGGCTTAACAGGAACCAATTTGATTCAAAACAAAATCATTCAAAGATACAACTTGGTTATTCCTCTTAAGAGTGTTAGACACTAGCCAAGCTGGCAATGATGAATCTTCATCTATTCCAGCAGTCAAAACTCATGTAACCAACTCATGTGTCTAAACACTAGTAGTAATAATAGGTGGAGAGAAAGTAAAAATGGCAGGTGTATTTGAGATGGTAGAAACCTATGGAGGAACTTGGGTTTCTAACATAAAACTTACAAAATCTTCCAACATGGAAGAATTAACCTCAGACAAATTAGGAAGGAACACAGTATCAAGGTTGTCATGAGGTGTATCTAAGGATGATTCACTTGTGGAGGTGGAAGGAATAACATGTTTTTCAGGATCTTATGAAGGAAATGACACAGTCGAACCCAAAGGAATAGTATCAATAACAGAGACTGTACTACTTGTGATATAGATGATCTAGGAGGAATACCTTCATATGCCTCTTGAGACTAGGAAGTACTTGGGATTTCAGGTGCTTTCTCTTCATCAAATTCTCCTTCTTCCTATTCTTGTTCATTCTCTAGTTCATCTTCATTTTCTTCTTGATCTTGAATTTCTTGAGTTGAAGACTCACCTTGTCTTTTACCTTTTCCAACAGTGAACTTGAATTTTGGACCTTTGGGAGTCATAGGTTCCTGACTGTTTTTTCTCATAAGTCTTTTCATTAGGGCTTGTTGTCACTCAAATTGCACCTGTAATGCACAAGCTAAAAGCTCAAGCAATTTGGTGACACATGGGATAATTCTCAGGCCTATGGGTTGCCTATAGTGAGAATTAACCTCTAGATGAAGGGGTTGGCTCCCTATGAATAACTCTAAATTCTTTATCAAGAAAAAGGATAGGAACTAAAAATGAAACTAAAATGATTTTGAAAATGCTAAACCAAGGTGATACACCAATATGATATCTCAAAATGACAAAAATACACTCGTAAAAACACCAATCTGCACAAATGGACTTCTGATTCACAACACATAAATATTTCATGTAAAGGATTTAAACTCAGGAAATTGAAAGGAAAGAAGACTTTCTCAATCAACCAAATGAATCAATTAATCATAATCAACAACCTGTGATTTACAAATGAGACGGAAACTTTAAAGGTTATTTAAACAATAACACAATAAACTAACACTCAATCATGAATAAAAAATGAACTCAAAAGATATAAGGCATAAGTTGATGATTTTATTCAGAATTTTGTCATAAAACTGCATAGGAGCTACAAGAATGTATTCTCTGCAAAAACCAGCAAGAGAATGATCAAGAACTAGTGAAAAAAGATTAAAAGTTTTCACTTTATACAAAAATCCTTCCAAAAGGCAAAGGAAAGATGACTCCAAATCAATTGAAGATGAACCCCCAGTGAAAATATCTTCTCTAAAGTTTGATCCTCGAGCAGAAATGAAAATCCACCAAAATAGGCTTCAAAACATGCAAAAATGTGGGTAACTTGGCTCAAACTCTTGGTCAACTAAAGGTTCACCCATGTGGCACTCAAACTCAAGCCTTATCACCTCAAAATCAAGATAAAAACTCATGTAAATCTACACTCAAGCTCAAATCTAACCCCAAAATTGCATGATGACTTCTCCTCATGATGAGTTTGATCTTTTAGCATGTATGCATACTAGGAAGATTTTTTCAAGTAAATATCTAAGACACATTCATGCTAAACACTAAGTGGATTCATAATTTATCCAACTTAGATATTTATTTTACAATTGTTCATATTGTGTCTACATGCTAAACACCAAACTCAAAGTGCCTATTAAGATGCTAATGTTAATTATCTTCGCATATATACAAAGATATAGAAATTAAAAAATATTCCTATATATGTGTGTGAAAAAAATTAATAATAATAATTATTAATTACTATACCAATATTGGCACATGGTTTGTCATTTTATTTGCCAATATTAATATATTAATTAATAATTTACATATGATAAAAAAAAGCATCATCTACAAAGCTTAAGTCTTAAAAGACTTAAGGGTTTAAAAGCCACCCCACAGCTAAGTCATCATATTATGCAAGAGTTTATTCTTTTAAAAACTTAAGTGAAGTAAAGGGTTTTCAAACCCTAAAATCATTCATTCGAACACTTGCGTAATTTATGAGAAGTCTGGCCACCATGCTTAGAGAAGTAGTGGCTTCACTGGTTGTCTGGGCTCAAACAGGTTGCAAGGCTGGAGTTTATTGGAGTTAATGATAGTCACTAACTCTTCTTTGATAGGTACCCTACGCATTGCATCTTTTAGTGCTATGTTTTGTTTTTCATGCAATAACTTTCGGTTTCCTTTGTGCTTTTCTAGAAAAATGAGTGTCCAAATGGTAGGACATGCATATAAATCTGAACTTTCTGATTTTTTGGTTTCTTATGAAAGAACCGATCCTTCTTTATTTGTGTCTCCTTCGAACCCTAAAGAGCATTTGGATTTTTAGCTCGAAGTGGTATTATGTTTTTCTTTTTTACTGATCTAACATTTAGAGGCCACTTCATGGTCGAAGCACTGAATATTTGGCATTTCACTGTATAAAAACTCGATCTATCGTTGTTTTGTGAAATACATGAGCGAAAACCCTTGAAAGAAAAAGGTTTAGATTTTTTTTGGTTTTTCTCAGAAACCCTAAGGTCGAACGTCATGGCCAAAAGTTATAATTATGAAATATTGGGTTTGAAAAACCCCAAAATGTATATCGGCTATGATCATTCTATGGAATTCTTACACAGCTACAATCAACTTTCATTTATTATGGTTGTATTTTTCAGAAAAAATCATTTGACTTAAAAGAAAGAACAACATCTAAGTTGCAGTTTGTCATTGTCTCATCGGATTTTGACATTAATCTAGAAAAAACTACAAATAGCAAAGCTTTATTCTGCCATAAATCCCTGAAGCTCATTGTAACATATATATCTGCAGATGTACACTATTGTTTTAGCTTTATTGTTCTCAATGTATGCCTATTTGAATGTTGTATATGATGCAGTTTTGTCCTTCCTGTCACGTTTTGGACAGTGATGTGTTTTTATTGTTACACTTTCTATCACATTTTGGAAAGTGATATTTTGTACTGTGCATGATGACATTAGTGGTATTTAGGCATGGGATATCACTTCTTCAATATTGCACACACTAGCATTGAATGCTCAGTCTTGTACTCATTATCAATGTCACTTATATTCTCCTATAGCTTCTGTGTTTTCTGTGTTCTCTTAACACATTTTGACAGTGACATGTGTATTGAAACTCATTGCATTATATATGTTTGCAGTTGTTTACTGCTACATTTCTATTCCTCATGTCACATTTTTGGATAGTGATATTCTTATATTGCAGTTCATATCACATTTTGGATAGTGATATGTTCTATTGTTTCTCTTTGTCTTTAGATTACTTACACATTGGGCTCAACCCTTGTGGGAGCCCATTTTATCCCACATGCATAATTCATAAATCAACGTCAAGACTTTTCCTATGCCTGCACAGTGAACAAACATATTAGCAAAAACATGATGAAACTGAAAGCTTCAATGAACTTGAACTCCTTATTTTTTCCTTCTGATCTTGATGACTAAACACTTAATGGATGCCTCTGATGACTGTATGTGATATGTCTAATTGTGATGTAGAAGTACATATTTCATTTGTTTCATCAATGCTTGGAGTTTTCTCTTACATTTTCTCTTTTATTCATTTTTGTAGGACTAGCAGAACCTGGAGCTACCTTCTTTGAGACATTCAACCATAGCTAGAGGAAAGATAGAAGTTCAAATATCATCACACAGGCAATGATGGAACACTTCCCTTCGGTCTTTTTCATTATAGTTAGCTATACCATTTACATTTATCAAATGTATTCTTTACTTGTTTCATGCATCATGAATCAAATGAGGCTAATCCCACGGCTTGTGTGGTACTCTAATTTTTACATTATGAATACAAATATAGAATTTATGCAAATGTAGAATATTCCTTTATTTAATGTATTTGCACAAAAAATGAAAATGATAACTATAATCAAATTTAGATCAATGATGTTCAGTAGAATATTTGTGTACCTTTTCAAAATGAATGAATGCAATTCAGCTCTACCTATTTGACTCGTGATGAAAATAGGTAATAGGGCCTACAACATCTTCTTCAAATGATTCAGTCTGGTAAGGCTTTAGCTACACACCATGTAGGTTCAACCAAATAGTGGTATTATCAAGAATCGTTTGAAACCTAGCCCTTATAGAAGTATTCTCCTTTTGGGACCATTGAATGAGAGGTAGAGGTAATCCAACGACTTTATTTATTTCATATGCAGGGTCAAGCATGTCACCATCCTCTTCAAGATCTTTAGGAACGTCATCTAGATCATTTTTTTCAATTTGCTCTACTATTAAGTGATAGTAGTCAATTCTCTACATGTCCTCTTCAGTCCTGCAATCCACCCATACATCTTCAATCTGATGAATATGGGTAGATATCTTCTTAATATTACTCTTCATGCCCCTATAATCAAAGAACATTTTGGGTTTGAAGAATCTCATAGTCACTCTCCTCATCTCCTCCTCCATGGCAAGGGCCTTGTAGATGGAATTGATGGAATGTCTCCCTATAGTGATGGAGAACTTGAGACCTATCTTTTGAGCTCCAGATTGATGCTCATGGATGGAAATCATTTGGTGATCCACCTCCATAAGGATGATCTTATCAGATGGATACCTTGAGAGCTTGAAGGTTTCTTTATCAAAACATCCAATTTTGATATATGTGAAGGTAGGAAATTGAAGGAAAATACAACCATATTAACTCACCACCTTCCATGCTTCATCTGACACTCTTTTTCTCTAAAGTTATGTATCAAATAAACACACGTAATGAGAAAAGAAAGAATCATTTACCCTCCTAAAATGGTATAAACACTCCGAGAGATTTAATTGAGAGAAATATTTGTAAACAGGAACCTGACTCCTCTCACCAATAGTTGATAGACCTGGAAAATGCCTCATCGAGGCAGCTGCATAGACAAGATAAGAAGGCATCTAGAATTTCAAGGTGGTAGGCACCTTGCTCAATTGTTCACATAGAGCATCTACAATTTGCTTGCCCCAGAAAATCTTCTTCTTATTCTTCCTAATGATATGAATGTATTGATACATCCATTTGTGATAAGTATTTGAAGTTGGAAGGCCTTTTACTCTGTTGAGAAGAGTAATGAGATCATTGACCTCTTCAATGAGGTCGTTGCGAGGAAGAGTTTCTGACCATCTAGAAATTGTAGGCCTAGGTGTTTTTAGCCAATTATCATTCATATTTCACCCCGACCACCATTTAAAACAGCAAAATAACAGTGGTGTTGGGTGGGATTATACCCCCAACCACCACTCGAGAAGAACAAAGTAGAGCAAAAATGGGGTGGTTGGGTTTACAAACCCTACTACCACCAAAAGCAACAATCAATAAAAATAAAAACAATGGGGGTGAAACTGTATCCCCACCACACACCGTCAAGCATGGCTCCAATGTATGACAGGGGCACAGCCATGCCAAACATTGTCAAGCCAAACAACAATGCAATCCAAGGAAATAACAAGGTGAGTCGAGATTGTAATCCAACTCACACCCAACTCTAGGGTTTCAAAAATCGTTTAAAAACCATGCAAAATTTTGATATTAGCTCTATGTATTGAAATATAATTTAAATGCATACGATTAATAACAATATTCAATAGAGCAAGTCCAAAAATAAACAAAGACAAAAGAGGGGGAAAAACAACATACTTGAATATGCAAATCAAATTTGAAGAAAGTCGAGCTCCTCTAAATCTCCAAGAACACAAGAAGATAAAACTAGAGCACACAAATCAAGTTAAAAAAAGAGATAAAGAAACTCGGTCCAAAAAGAACTCTTCAAAACAATAAATGCATGTCATGCAAATTAATAGTGTTAATCAGACTTATAAGTTTGATTGACACTTATCAAACCCAAAATGGCTTCCAATGTGCAAAATCGGGTTTAAAACCCAACTCATCATTTGAATTGCCAAAATGGCGTAACTTTGAGTTGAAGAAAAACTAAATTCAAATACTCAATATTTGAAGACAAATAAGATGACCAAAATACCTCATTACTTGACGTAAGAGAAAAGGGATGAATTTAGCAAAAATTCATACGGGTCATCCTGTTTTCACAAAAAATGAAAATGAGGACAACACAAATAAATCGTCAAGAGACAGCCAAACTCATGCCTTGTAGTGGGGGTCCTTATTCCTAATGAAATTTATCATGAAATATCTTTCATCGTCACTCAAGACACTGCATCTAATTTCCCTCTGCCTGCAAAGAATAGAAAAGACAAAAAACAAACCCTAACATGTTTCCTAGAGTAGCATGCAAAAGACCTACCCCACAGCTCCGCATATGTTTTTATATTTTTCCTAATTCATGTGCAGGAGCGCAGGGAGAACAAGTAATGTTCACTTGGTAAATCTCCTTTGGAACCTACAAGTGTGCGGGGGACGAAAATGATGGCCATGTTGATGGACCTTTTGACACACCTAACATGCAAGCTTCGTGAAACTATGATTTTCCTTAAAAGGGTAAGGAAGTGGGAACTTCCTGCCTTCCAAGGTCTCTTTTGTTGGGTACCAACAATGCTGGGTAGTTTAGTGTTCATGTGACTTGTTTCAATCCAGGGGTCTACTAGTTTTGCAAGTGGAGAATACGAAATGGATCTTTACTGAATAAATAAAATCAAAAGATGGAACAGGGCTGCAAGAGAGAAAGTAAAGAAAGAAAGCATGTAATTACAAAATAGATAAACTATATAATATGATATTATCAAATAAATTTCAAGACAACATCAAACATAATTTCTAATTAACATGTAAGATCATCAATCAACATGTAAATAAAGCAAGATTCATAAATATATATTTTCACAATACCACTCAATCCTCATATACCATTTACATACATAATATGATTTATAGAATAATAAAGCTTGAAATAAACAGATGCTATCTAGAAAGAGAAAAGATATCACACTACAGAGGAGTATCAATTACAAAGAGCACATCTTATTGACCATGCAATCCATAAATTTTCTTATATTAATTTAGAAAATCATCAGCAATCACTGATATTGTAAGTGTTTAATTGTCTACAAATACTAGAAAATTGAAAATAATAAAATTTCTTATTACTAGCCTCAAATCATCAATTCGCGAACCTTTACAATGACTCCAAAAATTACATTTATAAGGTTCAAAACCTAGAGACTTGGAGCAAATCTCGCCTTAAGACAATTACAAAATGGGAAGAGTCGTAATTTAACTTGCAATTCACTGCACCTCAACCTCAGTTAATTGCTTGTAAACAAGTCTACAAAAACTGGGACAACACTTGCACTCTTCCATTAAGCGTGGTCTCTTCCTTCTAAGATGTTGTGGTGTCATGCATGCTAAGAAAAATTGTTTCTTAAGTATGTCATCAAACTTGCAGCTTTCTAGATGACACTATTGGTTATACTGCAACTGCATCTCTTATCCTTGTAGTGACTAAGGATGCACATGCAATTAACTATTCATTCATTTTTTGCTTTTCTTATAACTTCGGTAATTTGTCAAATAACACTCAAAGCCTGTGGTGGATCTAACACATACCCAGTCTAGAACTTTGAGACTCTGATGTTTTCTCTTAGTTCATCCATTTTTTCCACCAAGTTATCTACTACTTGTGTTTCTTGATAAGATTGCAAAATGAGGTACATGTACCTCTCCATCATAATAGTATCAAACTCAATCTCTGGATAGAATTATTCTAAAAAATATGTCTCCCACTGCTTGAGCAATTCTTCTTGATCAAGCGAACTTGATTGAATAGCTATAGACCCATACTTTCCCAACACCTTGACTACATATTTCTCATATTCTTCTAATAGCTCCAAGAAAGATGGGTGTCATTTCAACCCTTTGGCTCTATACTGATCAAGAATGTCCCTTTTAAACTCTACCATATCAATGCAACCTTGTAATACATTGAAGTCTTCACCTCCTAATAAGTCTTCTCTTTTAATTCTATCCTCCCCCAAGTCCTTGAATTTTCTCAACACCTTGATTTATTTTGTGAACTGATTAGACTAGGCTTCCCATTGAGTTGAGAGAAATATCAAACATTTCTCTAGAAAATGAGCATCCTCATATATATCCATGGTTTCTTGCAAGAACATCTTCACCTTCCTTAACTGATTTATATCCCAAGAATCTACATTTGTTGCTTTTTTTCTCATAGCATATAGAGATTTTACTTCTTGTTCAGGAAGCGCAAAGGAAGAGGGTTGCATGTCTGAGGGCCTTGAATCAAGTGGATGTGATATCTCCATGAGTATTTGTTTGTATTTCTCCAACTGAGCCTTAGACTCCTGCTTTGACTTGTGCTCATTTTCAATCTTTATTTTAATGGTGGTAGTAGCAGCACCTAAAGTGGCTATTTCTCCCCATTTAGTTTTCTTACCTAGATTTACTTGGGAAATTTGATAACTAGTAGAAACATGCTCTTCACCCTTCTTTTTTGTCCATGGGGCTGCTATGTTATCTATTAGCTCTCTTGTCAAGTGGTGAATGGTTTTTGCTTTCTTAGTTTCCTTAGAGATTCAATAACTACATCTTCTAGAGTTACCTTTGGTAGTACAATCTTTCTCTTCTCAAAATTGAAGCTTAACCATTGTGGCATGCTTGAATCTTGTTGCTCACCTTGTCGAGTGAACTGAGAAGTTCTTTCATGAGTTCTTGGCTCTTGTTCTTGTTCCTTTTCTTCTTCTTCATGTTTTTCATGTCCATCATGATGATCATCTTGTTGTTGTTCCTGGAGTTCTCCGCGTTCCAATGGAGTTTTTGAAGTTTGTTGAGCAAACTGCTCCTATTGTTGTTGTTCCTTGGCTAGGTCCTCAAGATTTTCTCCTAACTCATGTTCAAGAGTTTCCTTTTCGGCCCTCTCCTTCTACTTCCTTGCACTCTCTTCAACCTACTTAAGAAATTGCTCTTGATCTTGTGGTGTCAATTGAAGGCGTTCATCTTGATCATCAACATCCATGGGCTCCTTTTATTTCTCATCCTCCTATGGTTGAGTTATCTCAATAGTTTGATCTATAGATATAGCCATGGATGGATGAATGAACTGTTCATCTTGAGAAACAATTGGCACTTGTGTAAGCACCGGTTACTCCAAGCCTTGACTAGGAGTAGCTTATTTGTTACTTGGGATCTCTTTCATCCTTTTAGCTTTATCTAATATTGTCTCATTATCAGGATCAAAATAAAAATCAACATTATAAATGATAACTCTCTTTGCAGTTGATGATGGATGTGTTGAGGCAACAGGAACTTGAGAAGGAATGGATTCTTGTCCTAAAGTTGGGTCTTGTGATGTCCCTTCTCCTAGAGCGATCCCAATAGCAGACAGCATGGGGGAAATTGAAGCTTGTGGAGTACCTAATAACCCAATGGTTACTCCTTTTTCTGATGTCACCTTCAAAGACTCAAATTCCTTCATCTTCCTATCCAACTACTTTTTCAATTTAGCTACAAACATGGGAGTTTCCTCCTCATTAAGAGTGGGCTTCCTAGAGTCACTTCTTTTTCTCACATATTCATGAGTTGTCCTAGATAGATGACTCCCTACGACCTTATTCTTCTTCTTTTCTTTCGATACACTGCCACAAAGCCTAAGTCGAATCCATTGTCTACTTCTTTCAACCACCTCCTTAGAAACAAAATCAATTGAAACATTTTCCTGTTCAGACCACCTTATGGGAGAGAGAAGTCTTTGATCTACATGTTGTTTCTCATAAAGTGGATTCAAAATTATTCCATCATCCCTAAAACCTTCATGAATATTACTTTTTACATTAAAATCCCTCATCTCAAAAGCAGTAAGTCTACAAAATCTTTTCTTTCTTGCCTCAAAACTGTCTTGCATTCATTTCGAAAAGTCTTCCAATGCAAGCTTATGTCCTTCATAATAATTTGGCATCATGCCCTTCAATTTGTTAAATGGATCATAATATTCTCAGTCATAATCAAACTCCTTGATATTTAAAACTTAAAGCTCATGGATTATTGTTTTGGCAATCTGTAGGTTATGACAATTGTAGTTCTCGAGAGCATATGGGAAACTTACTCCGGTTTTATGCTTTTGGGTCATTAGGGCCTATACATATACAATATGCCTGTAGAATTCAAGGAAAATGATCTTATTGGTGTAATAACGAGGAAGGGGGAAAGGATTACCGATGAAGCCACTCAATCTAATATACATTGACCTTTGGTTTTGAATGAACTAGGCTCCCCAAGTTTCAACTAGTATCATAGCTTTTGGAGATAGTCAATATCCAACATCACCAATCAATCTGCACATGACTGCAAATATAAAAGCATCATTGATTCTTTTGAAATGATCTTTTTTCTCACAGAAGGGTAATTGAATGCAGTATTCCCAAACTTTCTTTTCATTAATACCTTCCCCTAATATGTCTTGATTGTTCAAGCCTATATACACACCACTCTTTGCAGCCATCCATACAATATATGAAGTCATAAAAAACCTTTTAGTCTCCATTACATTACAAACCTGTTCATGGATGTTATTAGAAATAATTTGCGCCAAATAAAAATGTTTGTTTTTGCCTTGAGGATAGTGATCAATATGTAATGATACATCCATGGACGATAGTGCTTAGAATATTATTTCGTAAAAGTTCTCCTCGATATGATGATTAACTCATATGGAGCATCCTTGAAATCTATGTTGTGGATGTTATCAGTTGCCTTCAAACCTATTTTTTTGGGTTCTTTGGCCAAGTATCATTTATGTAGTATGTGTTCTTCTCCCCATCACTGTTAAAATCCTTTATAGCCTCCTCCTTAGTAGTCTGCAAAACCTCATCAAATATTAGTATTCCAAAGGTCAAAGCAAGCAAGTCAGGAGACAAATCCATGACCACATTCCCTTTGGTGTCCATGCATCTTCTTGTATCTTTATCATAGTGTTGTGCAATAGCCAAGATTAGTTCAAGTTTTTGAATTGCCTTAGGAACTATAGTAGATTTAACTAACCCAGACCTTCCAATTCTCCTGTAGGGACTATTGGAATTTTTTGCATATAACTCTCATCTGATTGCTTCCAATTCAATGTGGCCTATCTTTGTGTCTATAATCCACTGCACATTATTCTGAAACTTGGACGCTTGAGTCTGACCTTGATATTGGTATTTCATTATAATCGGGACCTTTTTTAGCCTTATCTCACTCCTTGTCCTCTTCCTCGAGCTCCCAAGAGCATCTGCTACTTCCACATGAACTCCTTAACCTGCAAGAGAAAACTCAATAATCAGCTCTTAACACATAATTTATCTCTTATCATAATAGAGAACCTCTAAATCTCGGTGTTCTGGGTTCAAAAGGGGCTTTAGCAGAGCTAAGTCTTAGTCCAGAATCTCAGGATTCTAAGGTTCTAGGTTGACAAGGTCCAAGATACCTCAGGTCTCAGGATCCTGAGACCCCAAACTTTACAACGCAAGAAGTGAAAGGAGTCCTGAACTCTGGGATTTCGAGATAAAGGTATTTTTAAACTAAGCAATAGACTTTGGGATCCTGAGGTTTCAAAGTTTCTCAAAGAATGGATTCTAGAACTCTGGGATTCTGGGGTTCCAAGATTCAATAGTTCAACAACCCAACATACTTCAGGATCCTAGAGTTCTGGGGTTCCAAAAGTTTAGAAAAAGGGGGAATTTTCTAAGTTCATAAAGGTTGGGATCCCGAGAGTTCAAGGTTTTGAAAGTGAAAAGCAGACAAGCTTTAGGAAGATTGGGGTTTTGAGACTTTGGAATCCCGCAAATGCAATGGCAAAACCCTAAGGTATGGATAACTAAGGCGATTGGATTCAAAAACCTAAGACCGAGGAGATGAAAATTAACCTAAGGGGATCAAAATTTGCTTTCAAAAGACCAATACTACAAACCCTAATCTAGGAAACACAAAAAAACAAGAAAAGGAAACAAAGCAAGTCAAGTAAACAAAAGATGAGTAATACCAAGAAGCCTACCTCAACAACAAGCAAAAGGAAGGACAAGATGCCAAGAAACTGTAACCACAACCGCCAAGATCACCAAAAGCTAAGAGCTCAGTCGTGGAACAATCGAATGCACAAATGAGGAAAATAAACCCCAAAGAGAGTATTTATACCTCACCGCGGTTACTGAAAATGAGGCATCAAAAAATTACTTCGAGGTTTTGGGATCCTGAAGTTTTGAGCTTACACAACTAAATGGTCATGATATACTTCGGGAACCTGGGTTTTGAAACGTTGAAAAAAAAAACTCAAGATCTTGGGATTTTGGGGTTCCAGGGTTTCGAGGCTTCAAATGAACAAAACATAGAGAACTCAGGATCCTAGGATTCTAGGGTTCCGAGGCTCCAAACAAACAAAATATGGAGAACTCAAAATCCTAAGATTATGAGGTTCTGAGGATCCAAAATGAACAACAAACAAAGGAAAACAAAGAAACAAAGACATCGGGACTTCGAGATCCCAAGGTTCCAAGATCCAAAAACTGAGAAGCTAATGAAACTCGTGAACTTGGGAGCTTGAAATTCCAAAGACCGGAAACAAGGAAGCAAAACAAAACAAACCAAAAAAAAAAAATCGGGAACCCAAGGTTCCGGGGCTAAGAAGCATGAAAACTCCTGAACCTAGAATTCCAGAATCCCGAATGCAAGAACAAACAAAAGGAAAATGAAATCAAAACAAAGGAAAAAGAGAACAACAACAAGAAAGGGGGACCAACATTTCACTAATTTAAAAGGAAGGGGTGAGTATGCAAGGAATACCAGGCCCCACACTACCTTGCATTCCCACACTTGCCTTTGAGAAATCAAACATTGGGAGACACTTAATTTGTTTGCTTTATCTAAATGACGTGGTGGGAACATTAAACATTTTCATTCCTCCAAAAATTAAATAGGGATCCCATGGTTTAATATGCATAATATTTTTTAAATCACAAAATGATTTATATAATGAAATATTTCAAAACCTATTTAAACTAACATTATATCATCATGATGGGCGTCGAGTCCCTTTGTGGGTCTAGCCTAAAAAAAAATCATTTTCAAACAACTAGACTCTAGAATTTCTCTATAACCATGGGTAAATGTGTTTGGGGCAAAAACATAAAGTACCTGACAATGAAATTTGATTCCTAACATCTCTACTTAATACTCAGAACAACCCAAGTGACCTTCGGAAATGCCTTTAACAACTCATCAAACACTCTCCCTAAGTCTCGAAAACTGGCATACATGTTAAGTTTTATCATGAGAATCAGGCTACCAAGTAGATTCGCATGATGATTCCCGAGGTGAAAAAATTTAATGCTTAAAGTTGCTTACTATAGCATTTTATGAAGCTACACATTGTGATTTTGAACCTTGCCAAATCGCTTGCTTGAAAAAATATCCAACCTTTCTCTGAGAGGTTTCCACTGGGGGAATTGATTCATTTAGGTACAAAGAGGGAGTGTTCCTGTTGGTAGTGGACCAGCATCCCTCGCGGGGATTCGTGACATGGTTTAACAACCTCTTGTAGATTCTATGTCTAGTGGTTGTATCGGGCATTGACAAGTCGATCTTTTGGTGCAACAGCAATCCTATCCTGTAACAAGTGGTATCAAAGCTTGGTCACAGGTTCGAATCATGAAGGCCACGGCGAGTAACATTGGGAGGGGGATCATTGGCAGTGGGCTAGCATCCCTCACGGGGATTCATGACATAGTTTAACAGCCTCCTATGGATTCTATAAGTCTAGTGGTTGTATCGGGCATTGACAGGTCGATCTTTTGGTGCAACGGAAACCCTACCTTGTAATAGTGCCAAGCAATTTTTTCTAATTCCACCAAATTTTCCAAATATTAATAGTCAAAGTTGACCTCTCTGAATTTTTTTGGAACATGCTGATATCAAATCTGTGCAAAGTTAGTTTGCTTTTGGCCTAGAAAAAATATCAAACTGAGTGTTGCAACCAAGTGAGGGAGTATATGAATATCTAGAGAATCATGAGGACCAATCTATTTGACATGCACCTAATGAAATATTAATCAAGATTCAAGGTCACTCTAGCAAATTTAACAATATTCAGACAACAAATTTCAATAATCTGCATTTGCTTTTGACTTAGGAAAAATTCCAAACAAAGTCATGGGGCTTTGAGAACTAATACAAGGATACATTAAGATGTAGAAAATTGCTAACACCAATCCTTTTTTCATGATAATCAACTGGCAGCAAAATATCGCTCCCTAGAAATGGCTACTTTGGCAAACTTAATAGTGTTGTAGATAACAAACTTTCTCAGAACCCCCAAACTAGGTACTTCAAAAACTCGTCAAATCTAATTTTGGAAAGCTAAAAATTGACAAGGGAAATATTTAATAACAAGTAAACAAGATTTCAAAGTGATTACTCATGATTAGCGCAGGGTGTGAAGTTATTCACCTTCAAAGTAGGTTACTTGGGATAAATTTGCAGGGGTACTTCTAAGTATTGCAAGCAATTTCCTTATCTTGGGCCCTTCAAATTTTGTCAAATTTTGAAGGTCCCAACACACCCAAATAACATAAAATGAAAGCTAAAAAAATAGGGTGCACACTTTTTCTATTTATAAAGGAAAATAAGGTTTCCTTAGTGCTGACTTACAATAATCAAGTGAATGCAAATAAGTAAGCACAAACAACCTAGATAATCTACACATGATTAGATATGTTGGATATTGTTGTTGCTCCGGGGAGGAGTCAGTGTGTTGATCAGTTGTTCAGATGTGTGATTTTATCCTAAGGGGGAGAGATTGTCCTTCTTAGAGGGAGAGATGCATGATCTGTATGTGGGTTTGGCATTGTTGTCAAAGGGGGAGAGAAGCATGTGAAAAACTACCTTATCGTGAAGCTTTGTGTGCATGATTTTAGGGGGAGAATGCTAGTGTTCATTTCTTTCTTTGCATTATTAATTTTCACATTCATATGTTGCCATCAATGCCAAAGGGGGATATTGTTGGATATTGTTTCTGCTAGGATATGTTGTTGTCATTGATGTCAACATATTCATGTGTTTTGGTGTTTCGGTGATTGCAGCGAGTTGATCTAGTTGGTTCATCTGTTTGATATGCTGAATCAACTAGAGATACTTGATTCAGTGTTTGTTTCATGATGTTATGTGGTGATTTGATCGAGTTATGGATTCCGGTATGAGGATTGGTTTTTCAGTGTTTAGTGTTGCAATGTTCTGGTATTTGATCCGCTGTACTCCAAATGATTATATCTTGAGTTGCGGATTTGGGAATGTTTGGGATGTTCATGTGTATCTTCAATTCAGATGGTTCGTGATTTGGTGCTCCGCAAGTTATCTTTCTAGTCATAGTTGTTGTTGTTGAGTGTTTTTGAGTATCAGTGTGTTGATCAGTGAAGATTTAATTAAATGGTATTGGTGCAGCTATTGTGGATTGTTCTAACATGCTTG